>NC_091313.1:11325723-11413223 GCF_038502225.1 Cherax quadricarinatus
CATCAGTGACATACTATACAGACCATAGCTAACATCAGTGACATACTATACAGACCATAGCTAACATCAGTGACATACTATACAGACCATAGCTAACATCAGTGACATACTATACAGACCATAGCTGACATCAGTGACATACTATACAGACCATAGCTAACATCAGTGACATACTATACAGACCATAGCTAACATCAGTGACATACTATACAGACCATAGCTAACATCAGTGACATACTATACAGACCATAGCTAACATCAGTGACATACTATACAGACCATAGCTGACATCAGTGACATACTATACAGACCATAGCTAACATCAGTGACATACTATACAGACCATAGCTAACATCAGTGACATACATACTATACAGACATACTATAGCTAGACATCAGTGACATACTATACAGACCATAGCTGACATCAGTGACATACTATACAGACCATAGCTAACATCAGTGACATACTATACAGACCATAGCTAACATCAGTGACATACTATACAGACCATAGCTAACATCAGTGACATACTATACAGACCATAGCTGACATCAGTGACATACTATACAGACCATAGCTGACATCAGTGACATACTATACAGACCATAGCTAACATCAGTGACATACTATACAGACCATAGCTAACATCAGTGACATACTATACAGACCATAGCTGACATCAGTGACATACTATACAGACCATAGCTGACATCAGTGACATACTATACAGACCATAGCTGACATCAGTGACATACTATACAGACCATAGCTGACATCAGTGACATACTATACAGACCATAGCTGACATCAGTGACATACTATACAGACCATAGCTGACATCAGTGACATACTATACAGACCATAGCTGACATCAGTGACATACTATACAGACCATAGCTGACATCAGTGACATACTATACAGACCATAGCTGACATCAGTGACATACTATACAGACCATAGCTGACATCAGTGACATACTATACAGACCATAGCTAACATCAGTGACATACTATACAGACCATAGCTAACATCAGTGACATACTATACAGACCATAGCTAACATCAGTGACATACTACACAGACCATAGCTAGCTGACATCAGTGACATACTATACAGACCATAGCTAACATCAGTGACATAATATACAGACCATAGCTGACATCAGTGACATACTATACAGACCATAGCTGACATCAGTGACTATACAGACCATAGCTGACATCAGTGACATACTATACAGACCATAGCTGACATCAGTGACCATAGCAAACATCAGTGACATACTATACAGACCATAGCTGACATCAGTGACATACTATACAGACCATAGCTGACATCAGTGACATACTATACAGACCATAGCTAACATCAGTGACATACTATACAGACCATAGCTGACATCAGTGACATACTATACAGACCATAGCTGACATCAGTGACATACTATACAGACCATAGCTGACATCAGTGACATACTATACAGACCATAGCTGACATCAGTGACATACTATACAGACCATAGCTAACATCAGTGACATACTATACAGACCATAGCTGACATCAGTGACATACTATACAGACCATAGCTGACATCAGTGACATACTATACAGACCATAGCTGACATCAGTGACATACTATACAGACCATAGCTGACATCAGTGACATACTATACAGACCATAGCTAACATCAGTGACATACTATACAGACCATAGCTGACATCAGTGACATACTATACAGACCATAGCTGACATCAGTGACATACTATACAGACCATAGCTGACATCAGTGACATACTATACAGACCATAGCTAACATCAGTGACATACTATACAGACCATAGCTGACATCAGTGACATACTATACAGACCATAGCTGACATCAGTGACATACTATACAGACCATAGCTGACATCAGTGACATACTATACAGACCATAGCTGACATCAGTGACATACTATACAGACCATAGCTAACATCAGTGACATACTATACAGACCATAGCTGACATCAGTGACATACTATACAGACCATAGCTGACATCAGTGACATACTATACAGACCATAGCTGACATCAGTGACATACTATACAGACCATAGCTGACATCAGTGACATACTATACAGACCATAGCTGACATCAGTGACATACTATACAGACCATAGCTGACATCAGTGACATACTATACAGACCATAGCTGACATCAGTGACATACTATACAGACCATAGCTAACATCAGTGACATACTATACAGACCATAGCTGACATCAGTGACATACTATACAGACCATAGCTAACATCAGTGACATACTATACAGACCATAGCTGACATCAGACATACTATACAGACCATAGTTGACATCAGTGACATACTATACAGACCATAGCTGACATCAGTGACTATATCAGACTATAACATCAGACCATAGCTAGACATCAGTGACATACTATACAGACCATAGCTGACATCAGTGACATACTATACAGACCATAGCTAACATCAGTGACATACTATACAGACCATAGCTGACATCAGTGACATACTATACAGACCATAGCTGACATCAGTGACATACTATACAGACCATAGCTGACATCAGTGACATACTATACAGACCATAGCTGACATCAGTGACATACTATACAGACCATAGCTGACATCAGTGACATACTATACAGACCATAGCTGACATCAGTGACATACTATACAGACCATAGCTGACATCAGTGACATACTATACAGACCATAGCTGACATCAGTGACATACTATACAGACCATAGCTGACATCAGTGACATACTATACAGACCATAGCTGACATCAGTGACATACTATACAGACCATAGCTGACATCAGTGACATACTATACAGACCATAGCTGACATCAGTGACATACTATACAGACCATAGCTGACATCAGTGACATACTATACAGACCATAGCTGACATCAGTGACATACTATACAGACCATAGCTGACATCAGTGACATACTATACAGACCATAGCTGACATCAGTGACATACTATACAGACCATAGCTGACATCAGTGACATACTATACAGACCATAGCTGACATCAGTGACATACTATACAGACCATAGCTAACATCAGTGACATACTATACAGACCATAGCTAACATCAGTGACATACTATACAGACCATAGCTAACATCAGTGACATACTATACAGACCATAGCTGACATCAGTGACATACTATACAGACCATAGCTAACATCAGTGACATACTATACAGACCATAGCTGACATCAGTGACATACTATACAGACCATAGCTGACATCAGTGACATACTATACAGACCATAGCTGACATCAGTGACATACTATACAGACCATAGCTGACATCAGTGACATACTATACAGACCATAGCTAACATCAGTGACATACTATACAGACCATAGCTGACATCAGTGACATACTATACAGACCATAGCTAACATCAGTGACATACTATACAGACCATAGCTAACATCAGTGACATACTATACAGACCATAGCTAACATCAGTGACATACTATACAGACCATAGCTGACATCAGTGACATACTATACAGACCATAGCTAACATCAGTGACATACTATACAGACCATAACATCAGTGACATACTATACAGACCATAGCTGACATCAGTGACATACTATACAGACCATAGCTAACATCAGTGACATACTATACAGACCATAGCTGACATCAGTGACATACTATACAGACCATAGCTAACATCAGTGACATACTATACAGACCATATAGCTATAGACCATAGCTAACATCAGTGACATACTATACAGACCATAGCTGACATCAGTGACATACTATACAGACCATAGCTAACATCAGTGACATACTATACAGACCATAGCTAACATCAGTGACATACTATACAGACCATAGCTGACATCAGTGACATACTATACAGACCATAGCTAACATCAGTGACATACTATACAGACCATAGCTAACATCAGTGACATACAGACTAGCTAACATCAGTGACATACTATAGACCATAACATCAGTGACATACTATACAGACCATAGCTAACATCAGTGACATACTATACAGACCATAGCTAACATCAGTGACATACTATACAGACCATAGCTAACATCAGTGACATACTATACAGACCATAGCTAACATCAGTGACATACTATACAGACCATAGCTAACATCAGTGACATACTATACAGACCATAGCTGACATCAGTGACATACTATACAGACCATAGCTGACATCAGTGACATACTATACAGACCATAGCTAACATCAGTGACATACTATACAGACCATAGCTGACATCAGTGACATACTATACAGACCATAGCTAACATCAGTGACATACTATACAGACCATAGCTGACATCAGTGACATACTATACAGACCATAGCTGACATCAGTGACATACTATACAGACCATAGCTAACATCAGTGACATACTATACAGACCATAGCTGACATCAGTGACATACTATACAGACCATAGCTAACATCAGTGACATACTATACAGACCATAGCTAACATCAGTGACATACTATACAGACCATAGCTAACATCAGTGACATACTATACAGACCATAGCTGACATCAGTGACATACTATACAGACCATAGCTGACATCAGTGACATACTATACAGACCATAGCTAACATCAGTGACATACTATACAGACCATAGCTGACATCAGTGACATACTATACAGACCATAGCTGACATCAGTGACATACTATACAGACCATAGCTGACATCAGTGACATACTATACAGACCATAGCTAACATCAGTGACTATACAGACATAGCTTACATCAGTGACATACTATACAGACCATAGCTGACATCAGTGACATACTATACAGACCATAGCTGACATCAGTGACATACTATACAGACCATAGCTGACATCAGTGACATACTATACAGACCATAGCTAACATCAGTGACATACTATACAGACCATAGCTGACATCAGTGACATACTATACAGACCATAGCTGACATCAGTGACATACTATACAGACCATAGCTGACATCAGTGACATACTATACAGACCATAGCTGACATCAGTGACATACTATACAGACCATAGCTGACATCAGTGACATACTATACAGACCATAGCTGACATCAGTGACATACTATACAGACCATAGCTGACATCAGTGACATACTATACAGACCATAGCTGACATCAGTGACATACAGACCTATGACACAGACATACTATAGCTAACATCAGTGACATACTATACAGACCATAGCTGACATCAGTGACATACTATACAGACCATAGCTGACATCAGTGACATACTATACAGACCATAGCTGACATCAGTGACATACTATACAGACCATAGCTAACATCAGTGACATACTATACAGACCATAGCTGACATCAGTGACATACTATACAGACCATAGCTGACATCAGTGACATACTATACAGACCATAGCTGACATCAGTGACATACTATACAGACCATAGCTAACATCAGTGACATACTATACAGACCATAGCTGACATCAGTGACATACTATACAGACCATAGCTGACATCAGTGACATACTATACAGACCATAGCTGACATCAGTGACATACTATACAGACCATAGCTGACATCAGTGACATACTATACAGACCATAGCTGACATCAGTGACATACTATACAGACCATAGCTGACATCAGTGACATACTATACAGACCATAGCTGACATCAGTGACATACTATACAGACCATAGCTGACATCAGTGACATACTATACAGACCATAGCTGACATCAGTGACATACTATACAGACCATAGCTGACATCAGTGACATACTATACAGACCATAGCTGACATCAGTGACATACTATACAGACCATAGCTGACATCAGTGACATACTATACAGACCATAGCTGACATCAGTGACATACTATACAGACCATAGCTGACATCAGTGACATACTATACAGACCATAGCTGACATCAGTGACATACTATACAGACCATAGCTGACATCAGTGACATACTATACAGACCATAGCTAACATCAGTGACATACTATACAGACCATAGCTAACATCAGTGACATACTATACAGACCATAGCTGACATCAGTGACATACTATACAGACCATAGCTGACATCAGTGACATACTATACAGACCATAGCTGACATCAGTGACATACTATACAGAATAGAGCTGACATCAGTGACATACTATACAGACCATAGCTGACATCAGTGACATACTATACAGACCATAGCTGACATCAGTGACATACTATACAGACCATAGCTAACATCAGTGACATACTATACAGACCATAGCTAACATCAGTGACATACTATACAGACCATAGCTAACATCAGTGACATACTATACAGACCATAGCTAACATCAGTGACATACTATACAGACCATAGCTAACATCAGTGACATACTATACAGACCATAGCTAACATCAGTGACATACTATACAGACCATAGCTAACATCAGTGACATACTATACAGACCATAGCTAACATCAGTGACATACTATACAGACCATAGCTAACATCAGTGACATACTATACAGACCATAGCTAACATCAGTGACATACTATACAGACCATAGCTAACATCAGTGACATACTATACAGACCATAGCTAACATCAGTGACATACTATACAGACCATAGCTAACATCAGTGACATACTATACAGACCATAGCTAACATCAGTGACATACTATACAGACCATAGCTAACATCAGTGACATACTATACAGACCATAGCTAACATCAGTGACATACTATACAGACCATAGCTGACATCAGTGACATACTATACAGACCATAGCTAACATCAGTGACATACTATACAGACCATAACATCAGTGACATACTATACAGACCATAGCTAACATCAGTGACATACTATAGACCATATCAGTGACATACTATACAGACCATAGCTAACATCAGTGACATACTATCATAGCTAACATCAGTGACATACTATACCGACCATAGCTAACATCAGTGACATACTATACAGACCATAGCTAACATCAGTGACATACTATACAGACCATAGCTGACATCAGTGACATACTATACAGACCATAGCTGACATCAGTGACATACTATACAGACCATAGCTAACATCAGTGACATACTATACAGACCATAGCTAACATCAGTGACATACTATACAGACCATAGCTAACATCAGTGACATACTATACAGACCATAGCTGACATCAGTGACATACTATACAGACCATAGCTGACATCAGTGACATACTATACAGACCATAGCTGACATCAGTGACATACTATACAGACCATAGCTAACATCAGTGACATACTATACAGACCATAGCTGACATCAGTGACATACTATACAGACCATAGCTGACATCAGTGACATACTATACAGACCATAGCTGACATCAGTGACATACTATACAGACCATAGCTAACATCAGTGACATACTATACAGACCATAGCTAACATCAGTGACATACTATACAGACCATAGCTGACATCAGTGACATACTATACAGACCATAGCTGACATCAGTGACATACTATACAAACCATAGCTAACATCAGTGACATACTACACAGAAAGCCGCTTGTTATGCAGAGCATTTAGGGCAAATTAGGTTAATTTTCTCCCCAGGATGCGACACACACCAGTCGACTAACTCCCAGGTACCTATTTTACTGACAGGTGAACTGGAACAGCGAGTACCTTGAGCAAACACGCCCTAATATTTCCACTCGTAACGGGATCGAACCACGGACCTCAGTGTGTGAGCGGAGTGAGCTACCAACCGAGCTACGGTTGGTACGATAGGTAGTCAATGGGATGGATGGATGGAGGGGGGATGGAAGGGGATGGATGGAACTTAAAACTTAAGGGGAAATATTGCTATATGCTCAGTGCTCAACACGTGAGCGCTATTAAGCACCTGAAGTGGTGGTGGCGCGACCCTCCCTCCACTAAACACAGACTGACGCCAACTCTGAACCACGGCACTTAGCTGGGGCAGTGATAAGTTGTCTCAGCAACGTTGTTCCAGTACTGTTATTCCAGTAATGTTGTCCCAGTACTGTTGTCCCAACAATATTGTCCCAGTACTGTTGTCCCAATAATGTTGTCCCAGTACTCTTGTCCCAATACTGTTGTCCCAATAATATTGTCCCAGTACTGTTGTCCCAGTTATGTTGTCCCAATAGTGTTGTTCCAACAATGTTGTCCCAGTACAGTTGTCCCAGTAATGTCCCAATAATATTGTCCCAGTACTGTTGTCCCAGTTATGTTGTCCCAATAGTGTTGTTCCAACAATGTTGTCCCAGTTCTCTTGTCCCAGTAATGTTGCCACTGTGTTGCCTAATAAAGTTGTCCCAATACAATTGTCAAAATAAGGTTAAACTATAAGTAAAGAGGGAAGTACAAACTAGAAGTAAAGATGGACGGTCGAAGAGATAAATAGAGGGATACTGGTGACTGGTTTAATTAATAAGTGCATCAAACAATGATAATGAACGTAGGAGAAATGCATAGACGGTGAGAGGAGGAGCAGGAGAAGAGGTGGGTAGAACACCAGGAGAAGAGAAGGGTAGGAACACCAGGAGAGGAGGGTAGGAACACCAGGAGAGGAGGGTAGGAACACCAGGAGAGGAGGGTAGGAACACCAGGAGAGGAGGGTAGGAACACCAGGAGAGGAGGGCAGGCATACCAGGAGAGGAGAGCAGGCACACCAGGAGAGGAGGGCAGGCACACCAGGAGAGGAGGGCAGGCACACCAGGAGAGGAGGGCAGGCACACCAGGAGAGGAGAGCAGGCACACCAGGAGAGGAGGGCAGACACACCAGGAGAGGAGGAGAGGCACACCACGAGAGGAGGACAGGCACACCAGGAGAGGAGGACAGGCACACCAGGAGAGGAGGACAGGCACACCAGGAGAAGAGGGCAGGAACACCAGGAGAGGAGGGCAGGAACACCAGGGGAGAAGGGCAGGCACACCAATAGAGGAGAACAGGAACACCAGGAGAGGAGGGCAGGAACACCAGGAGAGGAGGGCAGGCACACCAATAGAGGAGGGCAGGAGATCCAGGAGAGGAGGGCAGGCACACCAGGAGAGGAGGGCAGGCACACCAGGAGAGGAGGGCAGGCACACCAGGAGAGGAGGGCAGGCACACCAGGAGAGGAGGGCAGGAGATCCAGGAGAGGAGGGCAGGCACACCAGGAGAGGAGGGCAGGCACACCAGGAGAGGAGGGCAGGCACACCAATAGAGGAGAACAGGAACACCAGGAGAAGAGGGCAGGAACACCAGGAGAGGAGGGCAGGAACACCAGGAGAGGAGGGCAGGCACACCAATAGAGGAGGGCAGGAGATCCAGGAGAGGAGGGCAGGCACACCAGGAGAGGAGGGCAGGCACACCAGGAGAGGAGGGCAGGCACACCAGGAGAGGAGGGCAGGCACACCAGGAGAGGAGGGCAGGCACACCAGGAGAGGAGGGCAGGCACACCAAGAGAGGAGGGCAGGCACACCAGGAGAGGAGGGCAGGCACACCAGGAGAGGAGGGCAGGCACACCAGGAGAGGAGGGCAGGCACACCAGGAGAGGAGGGCAGGCACACCAGGAGAGGAGGGCAGGCACACCAGGAGAGGAGGGCAGGAACACCAGTAGAGGAGGGCAGGAACACCAGTAGAGGAGGGCAGGCACACCAGGAGAGGAGGGCAGGCACACCAGGAGAGGAGGGCAGGCACACCAGGAGAGGAGGGCAGGCACACCAGGAGAGGAGGGCAGGCACACCAGGAGAGGAGGGCAGGCACACCAGGAGAGGAGGGCAGGCACACCAGGAGAGGAGGGCAGGCACACCAGGAGAGGAGGGCAGGAACACCAGTAGAGGAGGGCAGGAACACCAGTAGAGGAGGGCAGGCACACCAGGAGAGGAGGGCAGGAACACCAGGAGAGGAGGGCAGGAGCACCAGGAGTGGAGGGCAGGCATACCAGGAGAGGAGCGCAGGCACACCAGGAGAGGAGGGCAGGAACACCAGTAGAGGAGGGCAGGCACACCAGGAGAGGAGGGCAGGAACACCAGGAGAGGAGGGCAGGAACACCAGGAGAGGAGGGCAGGAGCACCAGGAGTGGAGGGCAGGCATACCAGGAGAGGAGCGCAGGCACACCAAGAGAGGAGGGCAGGAACACCAGTAGAGGAGGGCAGGCACACCAGGAGAGGAGGGCAGGAACACCAGTAGAGGAGGGCAGGCACACCAGGAGAGGAGGGCAGGAACACCAGGAGAGGAGAGCAGGAACACCAGGAGAGGAGGGCAGGAGCACCAGGAGTGGAGGGCAGGCATACCAGGAGAGGAGCGCAGGCACACCAGGAGAGGAGGGCAGGCACAGCCTCTACCTGTGTACCCAGTGCAGTAAATGAGAAAAAAGTCAGGTATGAAGTATATTGAGTGAAGAAATAATCTTCTTCCTCGACGGAATCTTCATTAAGTAATTGGAAATGAGGAAAAAATATTACGAGGAAGAAAAAACGAGGTATTGAGAGAAAATGAAGAATCTCTATCAAGAAGGTTAGAGGTAACAACATGGACGAGTGAAGGCAACCTAATTATATATATATATATATATATATATATATATATATATATATATATATATATATATATATATATATATATATGCAATAAGATCACAGTAAACAGGTGATTTCACAATATGCAAAACAACCACTGTGAAAGAATAGAGAAATTCCAAGCGCTTTCATGACTACTCACATTATCAAGGAACAATGAAAGTAAAGCATCAAAGGAAGGTATATAAAGGGGAAGCCCACACCTCACTATCAGATCCCACAACAAAGAAACACCTGACGTGCGACTCATAAGAAAGGGAACACTGCAGCAGGCCCGCCGGCCCAACTAGACAGGTCCTTCACACAACCCACCAACAAACTATTCTACCCAAGAAATAAGAATTTTGAAAATTATTATTTATCCAATATATTATTAAATTCTTCCCAAATTCTATTAATTATAAATGGATCTAATTTATATAAACCAAAGGAATTATTCATATTATTGTCTAAACTGCTTTTTATGAAGCAAGATTCAATTATATTCCTGTCGACCATGGACTTGATTGATACTACTTTCTCAACTTTTTGAAAATCAATTGGATGGTTAAAATCTCTTACATGAATAAATAGAGCATTCGAATCTTGTCCAGTTCTAATGCTATATTTATATTGTTTTAATCTTAGATCGATATTTTTACCAGTTTGACCGTAATAAACTTTATCGCAAATTTTACAAGGAATCTTATAGACACATCCATCAGCATTTTGGGGGAAATTCTTTATCAAAAGTTTTTTTTACTGTATCAAGATTTTTTAATACAACTTTAATATTAAAAGTCTTAAGAAGAGAAGGCATATCAACCAAGTTTTCATGGTAAGGGAGAACCAACATATTTTTAGTTGAATAAGGTTGGTTGTCCCTTTTTATATTTAAAAAGTATTTCTAGAAACTTTAAAAGATTTATCAATTGCATTTTTTGGGTATTTCAAATCATTACCTATTTCATAAATTTTGGATATTTCCTCATCTATAAACTCAGGACTACAAATTCGTAAAGCTCTCAAAAACATTGATGAGAAAACAGACAGTTTAACTCTATCTTGATGCGAAGAATAATAGTGGACATAGGAACAGTTATTTGCAGGTTTTCTGTAAATTTTAAATTTGAATTCATTATTACACTTAATAATTAAAACATCTAGAAAAGGCAATGAGTTATTTTCTTCAAATTCAACAGTAAAGTTTATAGAATGGGCTAAGCTATTTAATTTTCCAAGGATGTGGTGTATATCTACATTTTTGGGCATAAGACACAAAATATCAACAACATATCTGAACCATTTAGCTCTATTAGGGAGGATTGTGTTAAGCAGCCTTGTTTCAAAAAATTCCATATATAGGTTACTAAGAACAGGTGAAAGAGGATTTCCCATTGCCATACCAAACTTCTGAGAGTAAAACTTATCATTAAATACAAATTTTGCATCAACAATGCGAAGTTTAATAAGTTTAATGATAGTAGGAACTGGCAATGGTAAATCATAGTTAACGAGTTCTTCAGATAACAAACTTAATAAATCATCAACAGGAACTTTCGTAAATTTTGTGTCTTATGCCCAAAAATGTAGATATACATCATTTCCTTGGCAAATTAAATAGCTTAGCTCATTCTATAAACTTTACTGTTGAATTTGAAGAAAATAACTCATTGCCTTTTCTAGATGTTTTAATTATTAAGGGTAATAATGAATTCAAATTTACAGAAAACCTACAAATAACTGTTCCTATGTCCACTATTATTCTTCGCATCAAGATAGAGTTAAACTGTCTGTTTTCTCATCAATGTTTTTGAGAGCTTTACGAATTTGTAGTCCAGAGTTTATAGATGAGGAAATATCCAACATTTATGAAATAGGTAATGATTTGAAATACCCAAAAAATGCAATTGATAAATCTTTTAAAGTTGCTAGAAATACTTTTTACAATCCAAAAAGGGACAACCAACCTTATTCAACTAAAAATATGTTGGTTCTCCCTTACCATGAAAACTTGGTTGATAAGCCTTCTCTTCTTAAGACTTTTAATATTAAAGTTGTATTAAAAAATCTTGATACAGTAAAAAAAAACTTTTGATAAAGAATTTCCCCCAAAATGCTGATGGATGTGTCTATAAGATTCCTTGTAAAATTTGCGATAAAGTTTATTACGGTCAAACTGGTAAAAATATCGAACTAAGATTAAAACAACATAAATATAGCATTAGAACTGGACAAGATTCGAATGTTCTATTTATTCATGTAAGAGATTTTAACCATCCAATTGATTTTCAAAAAGTTGAGAAAGTAGTATCAAGCAAGTCCATGGTCGACAGGAATATAATTGAATCTTGTTTCATAAAAAGCAGTTTTGACAATAATATGAATATTTCCTTTGGTTTATATAAATTAGATCCATTTATAATTAATAGAATTTGGGAAGAATTTAATAATACATTGGACAAATAATAATTTTCAAAATTCTTATTTCTTGGGTAGAATAGTTTGTTGGTGGGTTGTGTGAAGGACCTGTATATAGTTGGGCCGGCGGGCCTGCTGCAGTGTTCCCTTTCTTATGAGTCGCGAGTCAGGTGTTTGTTTGTTGTGGGATCTGATAGTGAGGTGTGGGCTACCCCTTTAAATACCTTCCTTTGATGCTTTACTTTCATTGTTCCTTGATAATGTGAGTAGTCACGAAAGCGCTTGGAATTTCTCTATTCTTTCAGAGTTGTTGTTTTGCATATATATATATATATATATATATATGTGTGTGTGTGTGTGTGTGTGTGTGTGTGTGTGTGTGTGTGTGTGTGTGTGTGTGTGTGTGTGTGTGTGTGTGTGTGTGTGTGTGTGTATATATATATAATTTTTACATATATCTGAAATAGGGGACAGGGGATCTTGTTATTTCGTTCTCGTCCTGACTGTACTAATGACCTTACGAGAGATACTAACTTAACCTTGCTAAGCCAAATTAGCCTAATGCAACGTAGCCAAATCAAACATAGTTTAATGTAAAGTAATCTAACTAAACCTAACCTGATGCATTTTAACCTCAGTAAGTCTAAGTAACTTAAAGAAAGCACAGAAAATTATGTATGACATTTCCGTATAGGCTCAGATTAGGCAAAAATCAGTGAATTATAGTTGCGTGTGAAAACCTACGTCCTATCTGGAGAGAAAGTTGCAGGGAGGCCATGTGTGAGCAGTTAATTTTAATATTAAGTACAAGAATAACACACACACACACACACACACACACACACATACACACACACACACACACACACACACACACACACACACACACACACACACACACACACACACACACACACACACACACAAGGTTTGCAACAAGGCTAGTTCCAGAACTCAGGGGAATGTCCAGCCATGAAAGGTTGAGGGAAATCGTACTGACGACACTGGAGGACAGAAAGGTCAGGGGAGCCATGATACGACATACAAGATACTGCGTGGAATAGATAAGGTGGACAGAGACAGGATGTTCCAGAGAGAGGACACAGAAGCAAGGGGTCACAATTGGAAGCTGAAGACTCAGACGAGTCACAGGGATGTTAGGAAGTATTTGTTCGGTCATAGAGTCGTCAGGAAGTGGAATAGCCTAGCAAGTGACGTAGTGGAGGCAGGAACCATACATAGCTTTAAGATGAGGTATGGCAATGCTCAAGAAAGAAGAAAAAGAGAGGATTTAGTAGCGATCAGTGAAGAGGCAGGGCCAGGAGCCGAGTCTCGACCCCTGCAACCACAATTAGGTGAGTACAATTAGGTGAGTACAATCACGCACGCACGCGCACACACACACACACACACACACACACACACACACACACACACACACACACACACACACACACACACACACACACACACACACACACACACACAAGCGCACATCAACCAAATAACTGCTGCAGCATATGGGCGCCTAGCAAACCTCAGAACAGCATTCCGACATCTTAATAAGGAATCGTTCAGGACCCTGTACACCGTATACGTTAGGCCCATATTGGAGTATGCGGCACCAGTTTGGAACCCACACCTAGCCAAGCACGTGAAGAAACTAGAGAAAGTGCAAAGGTTTGCAACAAGACTAGTCCCAGAGCTAAGAGGTATGTCCTACGAGGAGAGGTTAAGGGAAATCAACCTGACGACACTGGAGGACAGGAGAGATAGGGGGGACATGATAACGACATACAAAATACTGAGAGGAATTGACAAGGTGGACAAAGACAGGATGTTCCAGAGATTGGACACAGTAACAAGGGGACACAGTTGGAAGCTGAAGACACAGATGAATCACAGGGATGTTAGGAAGTATTTCTTCAGCCACAGAGTAGTCAGTAAGTGGAATAGTTTGGGAAGCGATGTAGTGGAGGCAGGATCCATACATAGCTTTAAGCAGAGGTATGATAAAGCTCACGGCTCAGGGAGAGTGACCAAGTAGCGATCAGTGAAGAGGCGGGGCCAGGAGCTCGGACTCGACCCCCGCAACCTCAACTAGGTGAGTACAACTAGGTGAGTACACACACACTGCACATCATTCACAATAAGCCAAGTGTCTATCGACATGTTCCTTTGATAGGTGTTAACTCACACACACAGACACACACAGACACACAGACACAGACACACACACACACACACACACACACACACACACACACACACACACACACACACACACACACACACACACACACACACACACACACACACGCAAACACACTGCTCATAAAACACCGATGGGGATTTGAGGAAATGGAAGGCATGGACATGATTGGAGAAAGAGACTACATTGTAGGTACAATTTAGTCCGGAGAACATAAAGTAGTCATTGGAACTGCAGGAGGCCAAGAGAGGAGTACGAAGAAAACAACAGGGTGATGGTGGACACACTGGCTGAGGTGGCAAGAAGAGCTCACTCGAGCAGAGCAAAGTTACTGGTAATGGGCGATTTCAACCACAGGGAGATCGACTGGGAAAACCTGGAGCCACATGGGGGTCCCGAAACATGGAGAGCCAAGATGATGAATGTGGTACTTGAAAACCTCATGCATCAACATGTCAGGGACACAACCAGAGAGAGAGGGGAGGATGAGCCAGCAAGACTGGATCTTGTGTTCACCCTGAGCAGTTCAGACATTGAAGACATCACTTACGAGAGGCCCCTTGGAGCTAGCGATCACGTGGTTCTGAGTTTTGATTATATAGTAGAGTTACAAGTGGAGAAGGTAACAGGAACTGAAGGGGACAGGCCAAACTATAAAAGGGGGGACTACACAGGTATGAGAAACTTCCTGCAGGAGGTTCAGTGGGACAGAGAAATGGTAGGAAAATCAGTAAACGAGATGATGGAATATGTGGCAACAAAGTGCAAGGAGGCAGAGGAAAGTTTTGTTCCCAAGGGAAACAGAAATAATAGGAAGACCAAAACGAGTCCTTGGTTTACCCGAAGGTGTAGGGAGGCAAAAACTAAGTGCAACAGAGAATGGAAAAGGTACAGGAGGCATAGGACCCAGGAAAACAAGGAGATTAGTAGAAGAGCCAGAAACGAGTATGCACAGATAAGGAGGGAGGCCCAGCGACAGTATGAAAACGACATAGCATCGAAAGTCAAATCTGACCCGAAACTGCTGTATAGCCACATTAGGAGGAAGACAACAGTCAAGGACCAGGTGATAAGGCTGAGCAAAGAAGGTGGAGAACTCACAAGAAACGATCAAGAGGTATGTGAGGAGCTCAACACGAGATTTAAGGAAGTATTTACAGTAGAGACAGGAAGGACTCTGGGGGGACAGACCAGATGGGGACACCAGCAAGGAATACACCAACAAGTGTTGGACGACATACATACAGATGAGGAGGAGGTGAAGAAACTGCTAAGGGACATCGATACCTCAAAGGCAATGGGACCGGACATCTCCCCGTGGGTCCTTAGAGAGGGAGCAGATATGTTGTGTGTGCCACTTACCACAATCTTCAACACGTCCCTGGAAACTGGGCAACTACCTGAGGTATGGAAGACGGCAAATGTAGTTCCCATTTTTAAAAAAGGAGACAGAAAAGAGGCACTAAACTATAGACCTGTGTCATTGACGTGTATAGTATGCAAAATTATGGAGAAGATTATCGGAGAGTGGTGGAGCACCTGGAACTGAACAAGAGTATAAATGCCAACCAGCACGGATTCACGGAAGGCAAATCCTGTGTCACAAACCTTCTGGAGTTTTATGATAAAATAACAGAAGACACGAAAGAGAGGGGTGGGTTGATTGCATCTTCTTGGACTGCAAGAAGGCCTTTGACACAGTTCCTCACAAGAGATTAGTGCAGAAGCTAGAGCATCAGGCGCATATAACAGGAAGGGCACTGCAATGGATCAGAGAATACCTGACAGGGAGACAACAACGAGTCATGGTACGTAATGATGTATCACAGTGGGCACCTGTGACGAGCGGGGTCCCACAGGGGTCGGTCCTAGGACCAGTGCTATTTTTGGTATATGTGAACGACATGATGGAAGGGTTAGACTCAGAAGTGTCCCTGTTTGCAGATGATGTGAAGTTAATGAGGAGAATTAAATCTGATGAGGACCAGGCAGGACTTCAAAGAGACCTGGACAGACTGGACACCTGGTCCAGCAAATGGCTTCTCGAATTTAATCCTGCCAAATGCAAAGTCATGAAGATAGGGGAAGGGCACAGAAGACCACAGACAGAGTATAGGCTAGGTGGCCAAAGACTGCAAACCTCACTCAAGGAGAAAGATCTTGGGGTGAGTATAACACCGAGCATGTCTCCGGAAGCACACATCAATCAGATAACTGCTACAGCATATGGGCGCCTGGCAAACCTGAGAACAGCATTCCGATACCTTAGTAAGGAATCGTTCCAGACACTGTACACCGTGTATGTCAGGCCCATACTGGAGTATGCAGCACCTGTTTGGAACCCGCACTTGATAAAGCACGTCAAGAAACTAGAGAAAGTACAAAGGTTTGCCACAAGGTTAGTTCCAGAGCTAAGGGGAATGTCCTATGAAGAAAGATTAAGGGAAATCGGCCTGACGACACTGGAGGACAGGAGGGTCAGGGGGAGACATGATAACGACATATAAAATACTGCGTGGAATAGACAAGGTGGACAAAGACAGGATGTTCCAGGGAGGGGACACAGAAACAAGAGGCCACAATTGGAAGTTGAAGACACAAATGAGTCAGAGAGATATTAGGAAGTATTTCTTCAGTCATAGAGTTGTAAGGCAGTGGAATAGCCTAGAAAATGACGTAGTGGAGGCAGGAACCATACACAGTTTTAAGACGAGGTTTGATAAAGCTCATGGAGCGGGGAGAGAGAGGGCCCAGTAGCAACCGGTGAAAAGGCGGGGCCAGGAGCTAAGACTCGACCCCTGCAACCACAAATAGGTGAGTGTACACACACGCACACACACACACACACATTCAGCTTGTGATCACACATCCACCCACCGCCTGCTGCTGGAGGCACAATCACAGTAAACAACATTGTCCCCAGTCCAAACACAATAAAACGCGGCCATCAGAAAATCCAAGTGTGTGGGCACTACTACTGGGTAACTGGCAACTATGGACAAACTGGAAACTGAAAGGGAATATGTCAACACGACCATTCAAAGCAATGCCATACTCTCCTGAATAAAAAAGTATGTTATTCCAGGACCTGCACTTACTTTCTCCCTGAAATGTGCCGTAACTTAATCCATGAGAGCCATTGGTACGCAGCAGAGTGCCTAGCATTGGTACATAGCAGAGTGCCTAGCATTGGTACACAACAGAAAGCCTAGAAATCCATGTGAAAGGAATAAGGTGAATAAAACATCGTGAACGTACAACTGAAATATGGAAATTATAATCATAAAGACGGCAATTATTTTTTTTTGTTCCAGGAAACGGAAAAGAATGACAAAAATGGTATGATTATATTATGATCGCTTATGAACCATCTTTGACAGGATACAAAGCCAATGGAGGACACATCAGAGTCACTAGTCATTAAAGTCAATAAAAATATTCTCATCACCGCGTGAAGCAACTTTATTTATGCAACCATTCAGGGTCTGAAACCGAGTAATAACAACTAAACATCATTCATCAGTGTCTCCCTAGTTACTTGCAATGTTTGAAGCGGCATATGGAGATCCATATAAGTATACTGACAATAAAATATTAATACTTGGGCACAATCTACTCAGATGTGACCAGAAAAAAATGTAGACAAGGGGAAAAAGGGTTGGTGTATATGTCTAAGAGTAACTCGTACATTTTGAGTTACACGACGACACGGATGGTGTAGTCGAAGTTTTAGTGGTTCAAATTTAATATAAAAATTGGTTTCTGATCTCGTGTATAAATCACCAAATGCACCTTCCCAGCGTAATTATTGAAAGCCGAGTACTGTCTTGAAAACCTACGAATCCTGGCCCCGAATATCCTACTACTACTGGGTAACTTCACCTTAAGACACCTAAAGTGGAAGATTGCATCAAAGACTTTAATTATATCAGAGAGAATTCCTGGAGTCAATTTTAATGAACAGCGTCAGTCAAATGAACTAATAAGATTCTACAACAAATTTGCTTTATGTCAGAAAATAGTAGAACCGACCAGACTAGAGAATACTCTAAGATCTTATATTCACAAGTAATGAAGAATTGGCTCGGAACATTATGGTGTCAAAAACAGTTTACTCAGACCACAACCTAAAAGAAGTTCAGTCATGTATACTAACTAGCTCTAGCCAAATGCGAAGCCAATGATGATACTCGTTAGTGTATATTATCGGCTCCATTTACCGCAGTAGAAATTGCGAGGTGAAAAATAAGCAGTCAATAAAATTCAGTCAAGAACCTAAATTACTGGGGGAGCTTCAATTGAAGTCCCTCGACCTGTGCTCCTTGAAACGTAGGCGTGATAATCTACATCTGGAAAATATTGGAGGAACTGGTCCTAAATCTGCACACCGAAATCACTACCTGTTGTAACAAGAGGCTTGTTACCATAGTAGCGGTGAGTGCCCAGAAAGAACTCAGTAAGCGTAAAGGGACCACGGCTCATCAACACCCTCTGCTCATGCATAAGAGGGATTAGCAACAACCTCTTAGCTTTTTTAATTAGGGAATTTCGACAAATTCCTCAAATCAGTTCCTAATCAGCTGGGGTGTGGTGCATGTATTGAACTGCTGGCGCTGGCCACCAATAACTAAATCGATCAGGCCAGGCGGCCTGATCTGGGACTGGGCCGCGGGGGTGGTGACTTAACGAAGTGATTAAAAAGTAGCCTATAGATGTGGACACACACACACACACACACACACACACACACACACACACACACACACACACACACGGAGAGGTATGATAAAGCTCACGGTTCAGGGAGAGCGACCTAGTAGTGACCAGTGAAGAGGCGGGACCAGGAGCTAGGACTCGACCCCTGCAACCTCAACTAGGTGAGTACAACTAGGTGAGTACACGGGGCCTGTTTGTGAAGAAAGGCACATACAACTCCACAAACTGTTTGAGGGGGGGGGGGGGACGCGCACATTCGCAGCAGCCTGATTATGGAAACGCGCCCACACATTCACAACATGCTAATGAAGACACGTACACAAACAGAGCCTGCTTGTGGAGAAACCTACACAAACGCAGCCTGCTTGTCGAGAAACCTACATAAACACAGCCTGCTTGTGGATACACGTACACAAACGCAGTGTGCTTGTGAAGACACGTACACGAACACAACCTGCTTGTGGAGACACGTACACGAACACAACCTGCTTGTGGAGACACGTACACGAACACAGCCTGCTTGTGGAGACACACGAACACAACCTGCTTGTGGAGACTGTCAGTGGAACGCCTTCCAACTGAACAAAAGAAACTAATGGAAAAATAAATAAATAAAGAAATGATTTAAGGAAAAACAAGATAAAATGATTTTTGAGAATTTTACTTAAAATTTAAATATAATAAAAAAAAATATGGCCTTCAATTCAGGTAGTTGGGTAGGAGTAGGTATGGCCCTAGATAGTTCCTCTGATGTTTTTTATGTAGGTTATCCTGGGCAGATGGTAATCCGATGTTCTGGAATCTCCTACCACTTGGATGGAGCACAAGTAGTATAGGTAAGGGCCGGTAGTTGTAGAATAATGTTAATAAGTATTATTAACACACGTCTTGCCCCTTTATCTGGCGTCTATCCTGGAAGACCACGCCAGGAACAGAGCTGACAAATAAGAGAAAATAAAACTGGTTACCCATAGTCATGATAATATAACATCTAAGAAAGAAAAAGAATGATAAAGGCCAAAATCATTACTGGTAACCAGCAAACACTAGAAAAGAACAAACAGTAATACTCCTGGTAGATCACCCTACCTGATTAGGAGAAGAGTGGAGGCGAAGTGACTCTCCAAACTTCCATCCACACCAGGTAAGGTCAATATTACCAGGAGTAGAAACTTTAACAAATCGGACACCAGGAACTAGTTTTGCCCCAGCCCGCCAGAGAGGGGGGGGTGTGTGCGCGCGCGCAACGTAACTCTAATGGTTCCTGGTTGCCCGAACAACCTTAACCCCACTTACACCTACTTTTCCCTCACAATACCCCCTTCCAAAACTTATGGACGGAGTCAATAAGTCAACGAACAGAGGGAAAAGCACTAAATACAACCTCGGCTCAGCCAATCTGAAAAGTGGTTTTCAGAGCCAGAAATATAAACGACTTTAAACTTATAGGGCTGAATAGCCAGAGCCCATCTCAAGAGTCTGCTATTTGACCCTTTAAAGTTTTCCAAGTACATCAGTGGCTTGTGATCTGTTTCAAGCACAAAGGGTTTACCGTATAGGTAGTATTTAAATCTACTTATACCCCATACTAAAGCATAACATTCTTTCTCCACAGTGGAATATCTTTCTTCTCTGGGCAGAAGCTTCTTACTGGCGAAAGATACTGGGAAAGGTGTCTCCTCATAATATTGAAGTAGTACAGCCCCGAGTCCAGAATGGGAGGCATCTGTTCGGAGACAAAATATTTTATTAATATCTGGTAATTTTAGGACAGGGGGGTTTGAAAATATACTCTTAATTTCTTCGAAGCTTTGGTTGGCTTCCTCAGAACAACTAAGAGGTTCCTTGACACCCTTTTTCAAATAGTCTGTAAGAACTGAAGTTAAGCTACTTAGATTTGGTATGAAGTTTCTATAGAAGTTTACAGATCCAAGGAAACTTCTTAATAACTTTTTGGTAGCAGGGAACGTACTTTCTAAAACAGCTTTGGTCTTATTAGGAAGTGGTGAAAAGTTGTTATCAGAGATAATGAACCCAAGGTATTGTACCTTATGATAGCCAAGAAAGCACTTTTGTGGTTTAACTGTAAGTCCATGAGTTCTTAGTCTTTTCAAAACAAGCGCTAGTGTATTTAGATGGTCTTCCCAGACATTTGTCATGATATAAATATTATCAAAATACACTGATACATTCTTTAGATCAGAAAGAACTATTCTCATAAGCCTAATATACGTGGCACATGCGGTAACCAAGCCGAAAGGCATAGTGCGGTATTGCATTAGACCTCTATGAGTAGGGAAAGCAGTGTATGGTTTCGAGTCTGGGTGTAATGGCACTTGATGGTATGCTTGCGAGATGTCTAATTCCGAGAAGAATTTGCAGTCATGGAATTTATACAAGTCATGATCAATTACTGGCATGGGTTCTGCATCCCATTTAGTTATAGTATTCAGATAACGAAAATCTTGTGCCAGTCGGTAAGAATTATCGGGTTTCTTAATCATAACTGGTGAACAGAAAGCCGACTTCGAAGGTTCTATGATATTTAAGTTAAATAGTTTGTCAACCTCATTATCAAAAGTTTTCCGTAAGTGAACGGGAACAGGGTAGATTTTCCGCCTTACTGGTTCATGATCCGACAATTCAATCTTGTGTACAATAGTGGTGGTAAGTCCTGGTACCTCTGTGAATACGTCAGAAAATGTGTTTACTAAGGCACTTACTTGAGACTTTTGCCTATTCGACAAGTCGTTGTTAATGTTGACATTTGACTTCTTTGGTGAGGGATCATGCGTTAAGATGTCCAGTAGCTCCTTCGATTCTGTAAAAGACTCGTCATCTATAATACAAATTCTACATTCGTACGAATCACCACTTGTATCCAAGCCGAAAGAAGAAGTATCTTCGTCAAAGGCATTTACGCAAAGATTAACTTCTCTTCGATGGTACCGTTTCAAAATATTGACGTGATACATTCTTTCTCTACCCTTGACATCCAAGATATAATCTACCTTATTGCAGACCTTCACTACTTTATACGGTCCGCGCCATGTAATTAGCAATTTGTTGGATTTGTCAGGTAGGAGAACTAAAACTTCATCACCAACATTAAACGTGCGCTTGGAGCTTTTATGGTCAAAATAGGTCTTGTATGTTTCCATAGACATCTCTAGGTTTTTACTGACCAAATCTGCGGTTTCTTCCAACCTTTCCCTTAGATCTAAAAGAAACTGATAGCTGTTTTGAACCTCAGGTTTGATATCTTTGGACCAAAGTTCATTCAAAATAGATAGTGGACCACGAGCTTGTCTCCCATAAAGCAATTCGAAAGGGGAATAACCAAGGGAATCACTTGGAATCTCGCGCATTGCGAAAAGAGCACATGGTAAAAATCTATGCCAATCCGTTGGTTTAAGAATACATAGTTTTTTTAGTATTGACTTTAGGATGGCATGTTGTCGCTCCACTCTTCCGTTACACATCGGATGGTAAGGTGTAGTGAAAAGAGGTTTAACACCCACAAGTTGATAAACGTGTTCCATTAATTCTGAAGTGAATTGAGCCCCTTTATCCGACAGAATTTCACGAGGTATACCTACACGTGAAAAAATAGAAAATAAGGCTTCTGCGACTTCTATGGACGTAATGGACTTTAAGGGTACCGCCTCTGGGAAGCTGGACGCGTAGTCAATCATAGTTAAAATATATTTATGGCCTCCTGATGAACGAGGTGTGATAGGACCAACTATATCTACTGCAACCCTTGCAAAAGGGACTGAGAAAATTGGCATCTTTACCATAGGAACTCTCCTAGTTCTACCCTTCTGCGTGGAAAGTTGACATACGTGACATGATCTGCAGTACTTATAGATGTCAGAGGACATGCTAGGCCAGAAATATAGGTCCTCGATTTTATTATAGGTCTTCCTATGTGAAAAATGGCCAGAGACTGGCAAGTCATGCGAAATCTTTAAAATGGTTTCACGGCAATCCTGCGGAATGACTAACAGGCTTCGACCAACGTCATTGGGTTTGTCCGCAGACTCTATAGTCTTGTACAAAAGATCGTGTTTGAACTCAAACTTGTAAGAAAATTTCTTTCTCTGGGTCACCTTGCCATTTAAAGCTAACTTCCGAGATTCCTCTAAGGAAGGACAAGTCTTTTGAAGACCCTCTAAATCTATATGAGACAGCTCGATTGGCTTTCCTTTGGAAAGAACTAATGGGTGGATAGGTTTTACCTTAGACTGAGCTCTGGTAACGACGTTAATTGAGTCTAGTTGTATAGATTGCGCCACACGTAGTTTTCCACTGGTGTCTGCGTTGTCCAGGTCAAGTGACTGACTTACTAAAGGTGTTACCGGAGTTTTGTAACCATCAGCTCTCTGATTTAGGTTATCCAACTGAATCTCATCTGGAACTATCTGTGAAGAAACAGAGATATTAGGTTCCAACCCTTCCTTGGAAACTCCAAATTCCAAACAGTCCTTCTCAGATGGGAAAGCAGCCCCTTGTATGTTCCCAACCAAAACAGAACACGAGGTTATCGGGGCAACTACGGCATCTACCCATCCTGAGAACCATTTGCACCTAACAAAACATCTGACTGTTGGAAAAGAATCGCTTCTTCCTAAATAGTCAGTTAACTTAGTGGACTTATAACGTGAAGAATCTAGGTTAGGGAAAAGCTTACTCGAGATAACAATACAGGAACATCCTGTGTCTCTAAGAATGGTTGACACATTCATACCATTGACTGTACCTTCACTAAAAGGTGCGTTTATGTTTGATTCAGTGAAACATTTACCGACATTTTCACCTTTTTTTCTAGGACAGTCGGGCCTTCTATGACCCCACTCATTACAGTTGAAACACTTTACTGTGAAGGCCGTGGAATTCTTAGGTGCGGAGGGTTTGGATCCCTCAGATTGCTTAGGCACAACAGGCTTATATCTGCTACGCTCTTTAGGGTAGTTATTATGAGCGCACGCATATATATCAGCAGCTTGTGCCATTTCTGCAGCCGTATGAACGTTTCGTTCTTTAATGAATATTCGTAAGTCAGAGTTTACAGAAGAAAGGAATTGATCTCTTACCATCAGGTCTCGTAAAGATTCGAAATCGTGGTCAACCTCAGCACTATCAATCCACGAATCAAATAATCTGAAAAGTGTTGTTAAGAATTGCATATAATTTTGATTAGGAGTTATTTTAATGTGTCTAAACTCCGACCTGTAATGATGAGTAGTTTTTTTGAAAGCCAGAAGTATAGCTTTCTTCAGCAGGCTATAACTAGAAATAACATCAGAGGGTAGAGTGGAATAGACGTTTAATGCTGAACCTGACAGTAGTAAGCCAAGCCTAGTAGCCCAAGAATCTGATGGCCAGTCACAGAGAGTAGCAGTACTCTCGAATCTAGTAATATATGCCGCTATGTCATCTTGTTCTGAGAAAGGTGGTATTTGTGGCATCCTAATATTAGGTTCTTGGGAAGGATATTCTAGTACCCCTTCATCTATTTTCTGTTTAGATAGTTCTATCTTCTTGGCTTCTAATTCCAACCTTGATTGTTCTAACTCCCTCTGCTTAGCCTGTTCTTCAATTTCCTTCATTTTGAAGGCTACCTCTCTTGCCTGAACTCTGTCTTCTCTAGCTATCCTTTCCTGTTCGATTTTATCTTCCCGAGCTAGTCTTTCCTGTTCCTTTTTCTCTTCTCGAGCTAGTCTTTTTTCCTCTCGAGCTAGTCTTTCCTGTTCTTTTTTCTCTTCTCGAGCTAGTCTTTCCTGTTCTTTTTTCTCTTCTCGAGCTAGTCTTTCCTGTTCTTTTTTCTCTTCAATAGCTAGTCTTTCCTGTTCCTTTTTCTCTTCAATAGCCATTTTAGCAGTAATGTAACTATCAAGGCTTTGTCCAGTAAATCCCATTTCCTTCCCAGCTTTCAACCAGAAATCTAAAGAATCCATCTTGTAAAAAGAAATATTAAGCACCCAACTTCAACTGACAATTAAAATTAACAGTAACGTCTGTTACAAAAGAGGGACACAGTCCGCACACTTTAAACTTCCCAAAGTAGAAAATGAAATAAATATTTCTCCCTGGAAGAATACACTTGTGGGCTCAATAGCCTTCACTAAGCAAAATACACACGGTTCACACAGGAGGGGTTATCATCAAAGTTCCCCAGGTCCAACAAATAGGTAAACTTCTAAACCGAACCTTAGAACCAAACAACGGTAAGTCAACCAGACTACCAGTAATGACTTGACACCTCAACTAACTCACCCTTTTCTATCTTAAATGTTATACTCACAACCAGTTGAACCATCAGGACGATGTTGCTTCAAGAGTCGTATCCTGGCAAGGTCGCCATTGTCAGTGGAACGCCTTCCAACTGAACAAAAGAAACTAATGGAAAAATAAATAAATAAAGAAATGATTTAAGGAAAAACAAGATAAAATGATTTTTGAGAATTTTACTTAAAATTTAAATATAATAAAAAAAATATGGCCTTCAATTCAGGTAGTTGGGTAGGAGTAGGTATGGCCCTAGATAGTTCCTCTGATGTTTTTTATGTAGGTTATCCTGGGCAGATGGTAATCCGATGTTCTGGAATCTCCTACCACTTGGATGGAGCACAAGTAGTATAGGTAAGGGCCGGTAGTAGTAGAATAATGTTAATAAGTATTATTAACACACGTCTTGCCCCTTTATCTGGCGTCTATCCTGGAAGACCACGCCAGGAACAGAGCTGACAAATAAGAGAAAATAAAACTGGTTACCCATAGTCATGATAATATAACATCTAAGAAAGAAAAAGAATGATAAAGGCCAAAATCATTACTGGTAACCAGCAAACACTAGAAAAGAACAAACAGTAATACTCCTGGTAGATCACCCTACCTGATTAGGAGAAGAGTGGAGGCGAAGTGACTCTCCAAACTTCCATCCACACCAGGTAAGGTCAATATTACCAGGAGTAGAAACTTTAACAAATCGGACACCAGGAACTAGTTTTGCCCCAGCCCGCCAGAGAGGGGGGGGTGTGTGCGCGCGCAACGTAACTCTCTAATGGTTCCTGGTTGCCCGAACAACCTTAACCCCACTTACACCTACTTTTCCCTCACAGAGACACGTACACGAACACAACCTGCTTGTGGAGACACGTACACGAACACAACCTGCTTGTGGAGACACGTACACGAACACAACCTGCTTGTGGAGACACGTACACGAACACAACCTGCTTGTGGAGACACGTACACGAACACAACCTGCTTGTGGAGACACGTACACGAACACAACCTGCTTGTGGAGACACGTACACGAACACAGCCTGCTTGTGGAGACACACGAACACAACCTGCTTGTGGAGACACGTACACGAACACAGCCTGCTTGTGGAGACACGTACACGAACACAGCCTGCTTGTGGAGACACGTACACGAACACAGCCTGCTTATGGAGACACGTACACGAACACAGCCTGCTTGTGGAGACACGTACACGAACACAGCCTGCTTATGGAGACACATTCGTAATTTGTTAGTTGTTAGGTATAAAATTTATAAGCTGACATTAAAGTTGCATTCCTTTAAAATAATATTTCAGCACTTTAATCTGGGAATAAAATAGATCTTAAGATATTCCCTGGGAGGTATACTTGTCTCTCAGGTTGCTGGTAGCTTGGCTCAAATCTCCTTAATCTTTGAAGAAGGCACCTCATCCACTCCCTATATTAACACCTTTCGCAACATCAGCTTCCTTGATTTGTTCTTTCTTTGACAGGATAGAATTGATGGTCGACTTGTTTTTCCCATACATCCTGGCAAGCTCAACAAGTCTCACACCACTCTCATACTTCTGTATTATTTCCTTCTTCACATTTATGGTGTTTCTCACTTTCTTTACCACAGGGATACCACTAGCAAGTTTCTTTGGGCCCATGGCAGCTTATTTCATAGTCTCATAAGCACTAAACGCAATGAAATAATCGTAAAATGCGTGAGAGCGCAGGTTAGTGTTCACTCAAGCATAAACAAAGCTAGACTGCTCACGGCGCCTGCGCGGGGACGTGGACAGAGCAGCGGGAAGCAGACAGGTCCCATACCCAGCGGTACGAAAATAGGGGCGCGTTCAATAATAGGGCACAGTTTGTCCGAAAAAATGGTCCTATTTTCGAAACGTTCGATATGTGATACATTCGATTTTTGAGGTTCCACTATATATATATATATATATATATATATATATATATATATATATATATATATATATATATTCTATATATATTATATTTCTATATATATATATATATATATATATATATATATATATATATATATATATATATAAACACTGATCGGTGGCTGAAGGAGACTCGAACCTACAAACCTTAGGACAAGGTACGCAGTGCTTTACCAATCTACCCACACTGGACAATACCTTGGAGTGTAGCATGCACTACAAGTTTGATCCAAGGCAGCCAACTTTCAGGAAGAAGGCTTACAGATTTTCATCACATCCCCTGCATGCATCAGCCTTACTAGAGATTTTAACAATGCAAGGTATTCGCGAGAGCAGGCGAAATATACACAAACACTGATCTCTGGCACTGCGTACCTTGTCCTAAGGTTCGTAGGTTCGAGTCTCCTTCAGCCAGAGATCAGTGTTTGTGTATATTTTGCCTGCTCTTGCGAATTCCTTGCATTGTTAATATCTCTAGTAAGGCTGATGCATGCAGGGGATGAGATGAAAAGCTGTAAGCCTTCTCCCTGAAAGCTGGCTGCCTTGGATCAAAGTCTAGCACAAGCTGGACTCCAAGGTATTGGTCCAGTGTGGGTAGATTGGTAAAGCACTGTGTACCTTGTTCCAAGGTTCGTAGATTCGAGTCTCCTTCAGCCAGAGGTCAGTGTTTATATATATATATATATATATATATATATATATATATATATATATATATATATATATATATATATATATATATATATATATATATTTGTCGAAAATTAAAGTTACCTTGATGTAACTCATAATATACATACCAGTAAATGGTAACAAAGATAATTATTCTTTATCAAGGTTACAGAGACAAGTAGGAATTTTAGGACACTTAGGTCACAAGAAATGTCCTCCTTCGATGCCTACGATAATCTATCTCTCCACAAGTCACTCTGGACCTATATTAATTTCAAATGAAATATACATCACCAGGAATTCTGGTAAAAACATTAATATAAATATGTGGACTGTGTAATAAATTTAAAATGTGAATACATATACATTGAAAGAGAATTTATAATAATAAGACTCACCAATTAGTCTGGAGTTTACGGTGTGTCATACAAACCCCCTGTCTAAATTATGAAGAAAATACTAGCCAGAATTTCAACACGAAATAGACATGGCTTAGCTGGAGTTCCATCTGCTTAATGCTCACGTTATGCAGGACTGCAAATCCAACAATTTCGGCTCCTAGAGCGACGAAAATTCTTCCAATTATCACTAACGGTTCTCTTGTTCCATTCAAAACACGGCGACCCTCCCCAGCGACGCTCACCCATTGCTGGTTCCTTATTTATTTACAAATTAATTTTTATTACCTACAATATAGGCCATCAATTTACATATAAAATACACTGTATTTTTGGAGAATATACAGTATTTTCTACATTATATATATATATATATAAATATATATATATATATATATATATATATATATATATATATATATATATATATATATAATGTTTAACAAGATTATTTGTTTGGTAGGCTGTAAGTGGGTGGTTAATGATAAATGTCTTCGGAGGCTTCTTACTTTATTGTTAAGTCGTGGTGGGTACACAGGCTTGTGTGTTGTGCCCATGGCCCGGGCAGGGCCATCCCATGAGAGGAGCTACTAGTAGTCCTTGTGTTTTCCTGCTAGGCCACTGTGTGAGTGAGTGTGTGGCAAGGGCCGGCAGGCTGGCATGCCCACCTAGAGGCCTGGCCACAGAGGGCAGCATCTGAGTGGCACGAAATATGAACTACTGTACTGTCAGCACAGACAGCATAGGCTGTCTGTGCTGACAGTACAGGCTGTCTACATATGCTCGGCCACCTACCTCGCATCGTCATGACGCGACAATACTGGTGGTAAAAGAAACTCGGTCTCGCTCTCATAGGAACAGGGCACAGAACAAAATAAAAACATATATGTACATATGGATATGGAAAAAAACTTCCTACAGGGAGGGAAGAAAAAAACATGTGGGGTGTGCTAAACATCGTGGTCAAAGGCAGTGAGCGTCGATGGGCATCACTGCATGCCTTCCTGCATCTGGACAGATACTGCAACACGGGAGACATCACTGTGGCTGAGCTGTGACATAACAGGGTACGGTCTCCTCTGGAACGGTGAAGCAGTCATCGTAGGAGTCGCTGCAGGTTTTCACTCAACCTGGGGCAAGACATGCTGGTGCCCTCGAGTGAGGCGTCGACAAAACTCGGCAACAGGGCAGGACTTATGGCAAGCGACTCAGGAGGACACTTCTCGACTGGTACTGTCGCTGGGCTGTCACTGCCGGCGAGCGTGGAGCGAGTTGTGGAGCGAGTCGTGGCAGAGACGACTGGGCGAAACATCTGGGAGTCATAAGATCATACACCAGACTGCAGTGAAAGAGCTAGCAGTCAGAGTGACATCTTCTTTGTGCAGGCTACTCACTGAAGCTTGTGACACGAGGCTGACACAGTGTGTCATTCTCTCAACAGTTGGAGTTATAGCAGAGGTTAGTCTAAGCGTCCCCAGACTTGTTTCTCTACATATAACTGCATTCTGAAGGTCTGGAGGTGAAGTGAAACAAATCTCGATGGGAATTGTTGCAGGTACGATTCTGCAGAACATCACGAGCGATGAGCATAAAAGCTTTCTGTACAAGAAGGCTCAGGCTCAGGGGCTGACTTGACATCAGCTGTCAAAAGCACTGGTCACATCAGGTGACTTAGCACAGTGGTGCTACTCAGGTCTGGCTCAGACCTCACAGGACACACGGAAACTTTACACACCCGCGGTACAACATGGCTTAAACTAGCAAATGCTTTTTTGTGCACAAAACTGACACTAAGACATATATTAAAATGTGAGAACACTGACTGAGAAGAATTAATTAACACGACATATATCTTCTCTCAGTCTTCTCGACAATACTGAAATAATTACTGAACACTCGATGGTGACACCATGTGATGTCGCGAGGTGACGTCAGCAGACATCTCGAGGTGACATCAGGCAGACATCGTGAGGTGATGTCAGCAGGCATCGTGACGTCATGAAGTCGGGCAGCATCGTCGGTGATGTTAATGTGATGCGGGCAGCAGACCACAGCATGTGGCCTGAGACATCTGGCTCGGTAACTCACGTGGTTTGTAGATCCACGTGACATCGTCCACACCCACGTGGCGTCGGGATTCACATGGCATGCTGATCTACGTAGCTTCGAGTGGCCTCGGGCACTCGGATACACAGCTCTGGCAATGAATCACACGAAAAACAGCAGAAAACACAGCAGAGGGAGTGGGCAGGGGTGAGTGGTGTATGGTAGTGTGGTGGCGAGGAGTGTGGGTGAGTGTATGGCGAGGGAGCATCTGGCCATTCCTCCTCCTCCCACCCACAAACACAGGGAAACACACTGGACGCAGAAATCACCACGAAACTCACCTCTGGCTTGCTGAAACAGCTGTGCTGAGCTGAACAACAACAGCAACATACAGGTGATGCTGAACACATGACTTGAGAAACAGCATGGGACGCTGTAGCGTGGGGTTGCTGGGACGCCACTTACAATTCTCAAAGGAATTCGGCAAATTTTGGCTGGATCCTGCTTGTACCTGTGTCTGGATGCTCAAAAGTGCAGACACGACATCAGGATAACTCGTTGAGAGATGGATGCTTCTTGCATGGGATGATGAAGCGAAGATGACTTTGTTCCTTCCTTCCTCTCTCAGGGCAAACAACTGCTGCGACCACCGCTGCTACCAATGTTTAACAGGATTTGTTTGGTAGTATGAAAGTGGGGTGTGAATTATAAACATCTTCGGAGGCTTCTTACTTTATTGATAAATCGTGGTGGGTACACAGGCTTGTGTGTTGTGCCCATGGCCTGGGCAGGGCCATCCCACGAGAGGAGCTACTAGTAGTCCTTGTGTCTTCCTGCTAGGCCGCTGTGTGAGTGAGAGCATGGCAAGGGCCGGCAGGCTGGCGTGCCCACCGAGAGGCCTGGCAACAGAGGGCAGCATCTGAGTGGTGCGAAATATGAATTAAGCTGGCAGACAGCATAGGCTGTCTGTGCAGACAGTACAGGCTGACTACATATATATATATATATATATATATATATATATATATATATATATATATATATATATATATATATATATATATATATATATATTCACATAATCACTGTTTAGGCAGAGGTGCTCAGAATACAACAGTTTAGAAGCATATACGTATAAAGATACACAACATATCCCTTCAAACTGCCAATATCCCAAACCCCTCCTTTAAAGTGCAGGCATTGTACTTCCCTTTTCCAGGACTCAAGTCCGGCTATATAAAATGACTGGTTTCCCTGAATACCATCACTAAACATTACCCTGCTCACACTCCAAGAGCTCGTCAGGTCCCAAATACCATTCGTCTCCATTCACTCCTATCTAACATGCTCATGCATGCTTGCTGGAAGTCTAAACCCCTCGCCCACAAAACCTCCTTTACCCCTTCCTTCCAAACCTTTTGAGGATGACCCTTACCCCGACCCCCTTCCCCTACAGATTTATACGCTCTCCATGTCATTCTACTTTGATCCATTCTCTCTAAATGACCAAACCACCTCAACAACCCCTCTTCAGCCCTCTGACTAATACTTTTATTAACTCCACACCTTTTCTTAATTTCCACACTCCGAGTTTTCTGCTTAATATTTACACCACACATTGTCCTTAGACATGACATCTCCACTGCCTCCAACCGCCTCCTCGCTGCAGCATTTACAACCCAAGCTTCACACCCATATAAGAGTGTTGGTACTACTATACTTTCATACATTCACTTCTTTGCCTCCATAGATAACGTTCTTTCTCTCCACTTATACCTCGATGCACCATTCACCTTTTTTCCCTCATTAATTCTATGATTAACCTCATCCTTCATAAATCCATCCCCTGATACGTTAGCTCCCAAATATCTGAAAACATTCACTTCTTACATACTTCTCTTCCCCAATTTGATATCCAAATTTTCTTTATCTAAATCATTTGATATCATCACCTTACTCTTTTTTATGCTCACTTTCAACTTTCTACCTTTACACACACTCTGAAATTCGTCCACTAACCTCTGCAATTTTTCTTTAGAATCACCCATAAGTACAGTATCATCAGCAAAAAGTAACTGTGTCACTTCCCATTTTGTATTTGATTCCCCATAATTTAATCCCACCCCTCTCCCCAACACCCTAGCATTTACTTCTTTTACAACCCCATCTATAAATGTATTAAACAACCATGGTGACACTACACATCCCTGTCTAAGACCTACTTTTACCGGGAAGTAGTCTCCCTCTCTTCTACACACCCTAACCTGTGCCTCACTGTCCTCATAAAAACTCTTTACAGCATTTAGTAACTTACCACCTATTCCATATACTTGCAACATCTGCCACATTGCTCTCCTATCCACTTTATCATATTCCTTCTCTAAATCCATAAATGCAATAAAAACTTCCCTACCTTTATTTATATACTGTTCACATATATGCTTCAATGTAAACACACCTGATATACAGATCCCCTACCCACTCTAAAACCTCCTTGCTCATCCGCAATCCTACATTCTGTCTTACCTCTAATTCTTTCAATAATATCCCTACCGTACACTTTTCCTGGTATACTCAGTAAACTAATTCCTCTATAATTTTTACAATCTCTTTTGTCCCCCTTTCCTTTACATAAAGGGACTATACATGCTCTCTGCCAATCCCTAGGTACCTTCCCCTCTTTCATACATTTATTAAACCAAAAAAAAAAACAACCACTCCAACACTATATCCTCCCCTGCTTTTAACATTTCTGTCATGATCCCGTCAGTTCCAGCTGCTTTACCCCCTTTCATTCTACATAATGCCTCACGCACCTCCTCCACACTCACATCCTGTTCTTCTTCACTCCCCTGGCCAGTGCATGAAATTACCGCCTCTCTTTCTTCGTCGACATTTAAAAGTTCCTCAAAGTATTCTCGCCATCTACCTAATACCTCCATCTCCCCATCTACTAACTCTCCTACTCTGTTTTTACCTGACAAATTCATTCGTTCCCTAGGCTTTCTTAACTTGTTTAACTCCAATTTTTTTTTTTATTTTCATTAAAATTTCTTGACAGTGCCTCTCTCACTATCATCTGCTCTCCTTTTGCACTCTCTCACCACTCTCTTCACCTTTGTTTTAATCTCCATAAACTCTACTCTTCTTATAACACTTCTGCTTTGTAAAAACCTCTCATAAGCTACCTTTTTCTCTTTTATCACACCCTTTACTTCATCATTCCACCAATCACTCCTCTTTCGTCCTGCACCCACCCTCCTATAACCAAAAACTTCTTCCCCACATTCTAATACTGCATTTTTAAAACTATTCCAACCCTCTTCAACTCCCCCACTACTCATACTTGCACCAGCCCACCTTTCTGCCAATAGTTGCTTATATCTCACCCGAACTTCCTCCTCCCTTAGTGTATACACTTTCACCTCTCTCTTACTTGTTGCCATTTTCCTCTTGTCCCATCTACCTCTTTCTCTAACTGTAGCTACAACTAGATAATGATCCAATATATCAGTTGCCCCTCTATAAACGTGTACATTCTGGAGCGTACCCATCAACCTTTTATCCACCAATACATAATCTAACAAACTACTTTCATTACGTGCTATATCATACCTTGTATATTTATTTATCCTCTTTTTCATAAAATATGTATTACTTATTACCAAACTTCTTTCTACACACACACACACACACATTATATATATATATATATATATATATATATATATATATATATATATATATATATATATATATAATGTCGTGCCGAATAGGTAGAACTTGCGATCTTTGCTTAAATAGCAACGCTCATCTTGCCATATAAGACAAGTGAAAATTTGTGTATGCAATAATTTCGCCAAAATCATTCTGAACGTAACGAAAAAAATTATTTCACTGTTTGTTTAGTTTTAAATTATTGTAAACAAATCTAAAATATATATAGTTGGGTTAGGCTAAAATAAATTGCGCTTGTTACAATAAGGTTAGGTAAGTTTTGTAAGTTCCTTTTGGTGCAAAATTATAAATTTTTACATCAACATTAATGAAAAAAATGTATCTTTAAATCTATAAGAGAAAATTTTAGAAAGGACTAAATTTTAAATGAGTTCTTGCTAACTGACCAGTTTTACATATTCGGCACGACACACACACACACATTATATATATATATATATATATATATATATATATATATATATATATATATATATATATATATATATACATGTATAGTGTACACGTAACGAGAGCTGCACACTTGTTGAGGTGTATGTACACTGAAAAATCTCTCTTGGTGTATATACACTGCCTCACACAAAATGACAGGTGTTGTAGTTTCACAGGAGAGAGCAAGGGATGGGGAAGGGAATGAGGGAAGGGAGTGGGGGTAGGGAGTGGGGGTAGGGAGGGAGTGGGGGTAGGGAGTGAGGGAAGGGAGTGAGGGAAGGGAGTGAGGGAAGGGAGTGAGGGAAGGGAGTGAGGGAAGGGAGTGAGGGAAGGGAGTGGGGGAAGGGAGTGGGGGAAGGGAGTGGGGGAAGGGAGTGCTAATTGGAGAGATTGAATGATGGGTGTTGGTGTTGACGTGAGGGGATACATGGGCAAGCGCATGGGCGTGAGGAGTGCCCATGGTGCCCTCCGGGCAAGTGACAGGGGTTTGCCGGGTGGTAGGGGGAGGTGTTGGGGGGAGGGAGGACGTGGGTACATGGCGTCATAGTAAACGAGCTGGAGTGCTCTAGTGATGGTATCCTGTGGCGTCTGATTGTGCTCTCGTCTACCCCTCCCTCCTTCCCTCCCACCCTCCTTCCTTCCCTTCTCTTCTTCCCTCTCTCTATCTCTCTCTCTCTCTCTCTCTCTCTCAATCTCCGCTCTCTCTTTCATACTAATCAGTTTTATAGGCAAAATCTGTCATCCTCTCTCAGTTCTAAGGTATACCTTGAGAATATGCCTGGAGAGTATACTTGGAGAATATACCTGGAGAGTATACTTGGAGAATATACCTGGAGAGTATACTTGGAGAGGATTTCGGAGGTCAATGCCCCCGCGGCCCGGTCTGTGACCAGGCCTTATCGTGGATCAGGGTCTGATCAACCAGGTTATTACTGCTGGCCCCACGTAAACCGACGTAAAAACCTCAGCCTGGCTGAGCAGGTACTGACTTTATGTGCCTATTCAGTGCCTTCTTTAAGACAGCCCGGAGTCTATGGGTAATCCGCGTTGGGTATGCTGGGAGACAGATGAACAGTCTTGGCCCCAGACATTTTTTGTCTCTTAGTGTACTCGTGTCACCATTGCTTTTCATTGGGAAATGTTGCATCTCCTGCTGAATCTTTTGCTTTCGTGTATAAGTTTGTTAGTAATACCTCTAGGATTTTCCAAGTGTATTTTAACACGTATCTTTCACGCCTGAGTTCCAAGGAATACAAATCAAGGGACTTCAACCGTTCGCAGTAATTTAGGTGCTTTATCGTACTTATGTGTGCCATGAAAGATCTCTGTACATTCTCCAGGTCAGCAATTTCATCTGCATTGAAGGATAACACCCAGGATGCCACCCACAACAGTTGACTAGCAGTCAGATACCTACTTACTGCTAGGTGAACAGGGATAACAGGTGTATGGAAACATTCCCAGAGTTTCCACCCATGCCGGAGATTGAACCACAGACACCCAGTGTGTGAGCTGAGTGCGCTACCAACCAAGCCACAGGACAGATTCAAAATCTTTATTTTAAATCACTTAACGTACATAATTTACACTAACACTGGTCGACACCAAAAATGCCTCGAAAATAAAAGTCATTCTTTTCTAATTTTGGTTCACTGAATATGAAAAATGATGCTTAAAATTGCAAATTGGCTCTATTTATAAAGATATGGACTCAGGGCTGCTGCTGTTATCTTTGACCTGGGAAGGCAGGATGGCAAATGGTATGTACTCGTGGCTGGTAGCGTCCTCGACTCGCATACTGAGTCTGGGATCGATCCCTGGCATGGGTGAAACGTTGGGTATGTTTGCCTGTTCACCTAGCACTAAGTAGGTACCTGGGTGTTAGCCGAGTGTTGTGGGTCGATTCCTGAGGGACAAGATAAAAGGACTCTACTGAAACAGACAAGTCCTGGGTGACGCACTGACTTCATTGGGTTATCCTGGGCGGGACAACTCTTCCCCGCTTTAAAAATCCCATCAAAATCTTATCTGCTAAATTGTACTGGGAAACGTTTTCAAGTCAAACCCACAATGCGTAATTATTTAAACCACGTGTATAGTTTTCATATAGCCACAATGCGTAATTGTTTAAAAAATATATACAATTTCCTGAAGCCAATTGATTGCTATGCTCATTTTCGTTTTGAGCTCCTAAAAAACTGTAAAGCGAAATTTCTTTTCTTCTTTCCGAAGCACAAAATTTTTCCAAATTTGTAGACCATTGCAATCTGAAAGACCATAGGATGTACAGCATTTCTTTCCCTCCTCCCCCTCCTCTCTCGCTCTCTGCACACACAGGGTTATTCAAGGTTAGGTTAAGGATGCCTTACTTTATTTACAAGTTAAGAACTATTACCTACATCAGCTCATTTCAAAGCCTTTTTATTGTTATGAAACATACAAACAGGGAGCAGGATAAAGTTGGAGCCATCTGTGGGCCTGCATTTTCATTTGATCAACAGACTTTATTTCGTTGATATCATTATGCTGTACGAACAGCATAATGATATAAACAGACTCCAGTCATCCTAGGAATAAATGATCTCAGACGTAGCTATGTTCTGGAGAAGGGTGCAGTCAGAGTGAAGTTGCTACTTGCTGCCTATCTTTTTTTTGTGTAGAAGCTCATTTCTCGCTGTCCTTGGAGTGGAGCCAAGTGTGGTACTTTGACAATATTGGCCTTGTGCATAACAGTAAGGCCACCCACATCCCTCTTGTGTTTAAGGTTCTGCTGAAATGACAGATCTATCCAGGATGGGTTCAGGTTAGAGATGAGTCGTCTTGCTCTGTCCTCTAATCTGTCAAGAAGTCGCAGATGAGATGGAGAGGAGGTAATCCAAGAAACTGAAGCATACTCAAGGTGTGAGTGTCGAGCAGATGCGAGATACGTCGAAGTGTTTTAAGTTACATGGCGGCCTTGTTTGGAAGATTTACAACGTGGCTCTTCATGGTCAGTTTGGAGTCAAATCTCGCCTCAAGGATATCAACTTCATCCCCGGGTACCAACACACTCCCATTCAGTTATACCACTACTCCAGCATTACCATCATGGTACCTAGAGACCATCATAATCATGTGTGTTTTCTCAGGAGTAAATATGACCTGCCATCGTTTACCGCAGGCAGATAAAGCTGTAACGTGGTGATTCATATAACTCAGAGCAGGTAGTATTTCCTCTGTTGGATAAATAAATGTCAGTACAGTCGTCTGCATATGCATGGGATTCTTTCATCTTAGAAAATTTAGTCAAGAACATATAGCGAGACATAAACGACTTGGAGAAATTAAGGATAAGAACAGGTCACTGAAATTAACAGGTTTAAGTATAAAGAAGAATTACTAAGACAGTTACAAACAATGATATTAGAGAAAACCTACCAAAGGAGGCAAGAAAAAATAATTTTACAAATACTGATCAGATGTTTAGTGTGATGTTCTGCTGTAGACTCGCCGGTATAATCGCCCAGCCCAGGCCTTTCCCAAGAGGTGGCCCAGCCTTGGCTCACTATCGAGGGAGTTTTTCAGATCAATGTCTGCCATGGGAGGAAGTACAAGTGCCTCCTCATCTTCTGGGACTAGCTGTCCCCAGGCCTAGCCCCATTCCCCGCCCCCACACGGCTCGGAGGGAGAAACTAGGCACCTTGGGCTGCCACAAATCTCGCCCACACTGGGCTCAAAGGGTGTGGCAGCTGCATAGCAGCAGATGATGTCAGGAGGTGCCAAGGCAGCAAGTAGTACATGATCCTTTTGGAGTCACACCCCAGCTATGGGCATTAAGCCCGAGCACTGGGGAAGCTCAAGAATGGCTCTTGCTGTGTGTGTTGCTGCTGTGACTACTACACTTGTCCGTTGCACTCCTTTAATGTGATACAATGGATTAAATTCGTTCTTTTCTTCTAAATTATTTGTATAATAATACTTGTATGACACAACGACGTCTTATTTTGATACAGAGAATCCTTTTGTGTTTGTCTGGCCTGTATGCATGACCTGCTACCACTAGTGGATTTTGTCCACTTGTGACACCGCTTCCAATTGCTCTGCCTCACCTGTCTCCAGTATAAAAGCTCCTTCGAGCATATATTGTACTGTTTATCAAGACTGATGGACTAAACTCATCTCCAGACTGATGGACTGTAATCATCATCGCCAGACTGAGGGACTAAATAACTTAAACTCCTTCACATCTTCCACCGATTTTTTTTGTTTGTTCTGGACTGATGAAGCTGTTGGCTGGTGTAACGTTTTCTCAGTAAAGATACCCAAGTGTTGCACAAGTCTCTCATTCATCACTATCAATCTTTGTACTCATCCAGTAAGAAAACGGGATAAACCCCTTTTTTCAATTTCGTATCATTTAGCAAACTTCCCCCCACTATATCAATCTACAAGTTTTATAATACCTCTGGATACTCTTCTAACTGGATTCTAGAGAAAAAAGTTCTGATGCATTTTTTTTTGGGGGGGGGGGAGTTCAATTAGAGAATAACTGGATACAGTTCAAGCTGCTCGGTAAATATGCTTGCTTATATTCTTGCTATCTTAGTGAGTTATAGGATAAAAGGAAGAAAATATATTGCGTTTACTGAATAACAAGAGCCACATACCCCAGCTACATACACTGTGCAGAGAAACCAAATCAAAATTATTGGAAAAGAGGAAACATTAAGACAAATACGTAGGTTGTATGTGTAAACATGTATGAAATATTCGTAAGGAAGATGATAAATAAGAAATTTGATATAATCTAACCGAGTCTAACTGAGGTAGACAGGTTTTAAATGGAAAGTGATAAATATAGAGAAAAGAGAGAGAGAGAGAGAGAGAGAGAGAGAGAGAGAGAGAGAGAGAGAGAGAGAGAGAGAGAGGGAAGAAGAGAACAGGACTGATAATATTGGTAAAATAAACAAGACAATCTACAGAATTCAACAAAGCGTAAATGTTTCAGTTTTAGTGGTATAAATCCAAAATAAAATGTCAGATTCATTATAGTCAAGTTATATATTCCACTTGATGCGACAGATTTTTTAACATTAATGTATTAAGAAGCGACACAAATGAGAGAAAGTAAGACTCAGTCGGTATTAAACAATATTTGCCCTAAAAGAAAGAATTTTTGACCATAAGTTACATAAACAAAAAAAATGCAAGACGAAATAATAAAAAATTACATAGAGGAAGGTGCTGGGAGAGCCGTGAAAATGTAGCAAGGACTTGCACCCAGTACTGAAACCTTGCCAGGCTAAACCCTTGACGAATATTCAAACACCGAAATGAATATTCAGAGGTGAAGAGAAAGAAACTCTGGAAAAGACAGAGTGGACGAGGACAAAATAAACCCGACACTTTTATGAAACAAAATTTGAAAAAGGGAAAAATGTGTGAGACACAAAAAAGTGAGAAACAACATAATTACCCAAGAAAAGGAAATGTGAGAGACAGTGACTGGAAAGTTTCAGAGAAACTTGAGAATAACATAGATGAAGATGGACGATATTTAAACTGCTAAAGAGGAAGTAAAAAAATAATGATTAATAGATACTGAACAAAAAATAGGAATAGACAAAATAGAATTACGGGTTATAAAAAAGTTGTAAATAAATAGTAATCCACTTTTAGAAAAAAAATTAGATTTCCTCTACAGTAAGCTAAATTAGTTGGTTCATTGTGCCGATATTAAAATAAAAACCATAGGCCTAGTCTGCTGTCAAGGACTGTAAAAATACTGGAGAAAATAAGAAAGTATTCGGAGAGTAATAGGTTATAAAATAAGTTAGGCTTTGGTCAGCACAGTTCTAAGTCTTAAATTTATTTAGCTATTCTGACAGTCAAACATTCTCTCTCTCTCTCTCTCTCTCTCTCTCTCTCTCTCTCTCTCTCTCTCTCTGTATATATGTATGCATGCATGTATGTATGTAGGTATGAATGTATGTGTGTGTGTGTGTGTGTGTGTGTGTGTGTGTGTGTGTGTGTGTGTGTGTGTGTGTGTGTGTGTGTGTGTGTGTGTATACGTACCTATTTGTGTTGATTTCCTGTTAATAATTACGGGACCAGAGTCACGATGCTAGCGTCACCTTCTTCTTGAAATTTACCTTATCACATATTTTTATTAAGTCTCTGGAGATTTTAGCACATGTTGTCTGCTCTTGTGTAACACTCCTGTGTTGTGTTGCTGTCAAGGAAAACTTTAACGTATTCTTTCAGTTTGACTGACACAGATTTCAGGATCAGTCGTTATCAAGTCATGGTTCCATAAGTCTCAATACTGAATCAAAAAATGTCAAAATATATACCGGCTTTGCATACAACTTCTCATCAATATATCTCAATATATAATTTTAACTTTTTATTCTTTGTGCTGGTATATAATATTAAACCTTTACTGTCTTTTTTGCTGTCTTTTATTTTTAAGGTTATGTCTTCCGGTTTCCCGTTAGCAACCAGTACATAATCTCTCTCTCTCTCTCTCTCTCATCCTTCACAATTCCTCGTTTTTAAAACATTTTTTATAATTTTTGTACTTTTGGTAATTTTTCTGTTTTTTTTTTTTCCAGGTGCGACCTTGACACTACCATCGCTTGTATTAATGCTGCTCTCACGTATGTAATGAATAGATTTTTAGTATTTCTTCTAGCCTTATTTTAAATGTCAACATCCACATAATCTAACAAAGACAATCTAATAATAAAGACGTGTAGAGCATTGGTAGGAACAAAGAAACTAGGAAGCTGAAAACTAACTTGTGTGACGTATATGTCTTCGACAACCGATAGACTGTAGAATGAGACACTTGTCCAACATTTAGTCAACGTTCTCAGCCTGAGAGACTGATTACCACTAGCTCCTCATGCTCCACCATTCTTCTCTGTATTGGACTGAAGAAGCCACTGGCTGGCGAAACGCTTTCTGAATAAAGATTTCCAAATGTTGGACAAGTGTCTCATTCTTCAACAAGCCTCTGCCAGTCTTGATTTAATGAGCTTCGGAAGATCACGAAGAAAACAACTTACTAACACCCATTTATATCTAGCAAGGTGTCTTCTTTCCTGCAAACTAGGAAAATAGTTTAGTGCTCTTCTTGCGTCTTTGCCGGGAAATTTTCCCAGTTTACACATCATACGTTCTCAGGAATTTATTAACAAAATTATAAACACAGGAAGAAAATGTTGCATCGTTATTGATCAAGGTGACGGTGCAAGAAGTTCTACAATTCCTTTTCAAGAAACTCCAACCAAATCAGAGCCAATTTCCTCTTATCATACAGATGTTACTGATCTGTAATAATGTTGATACAATTACCCACAATATGTTAAGTAGAAGGACACATGTGCAACTAATGTGACATTTTATTGTGGTAACGTTTCGCCCTCCAAAAGCTCTGTCAAGCCGTTACCGAAGCTCCTGGAGAGCGAAACGTTCTCACATTTTAAATGTCACATTAGTTACAGATGAGTTATAGACTTGACAAGACTGTGTATTCTTATTGATCTAACGAGGGTTTTACAGAAATAGGTGGATGCAGTACAGGAAGCAAACTTTTTGCAGTGCTCTCAAATATATGTATAGAGTATTTAAAAAAATACATTCTCCACTGAATCAAACCAACAGCTATGATCTGGTCCAGACACATGTTGATGTCTGCACAGTATGCACTCAGCACGTTGTAATAACATGCGCATGCATGTTATTTTTAATAAAATTTCCTTTAACACTTATTTTCTCTCTCATGATTTTCCTTGGGAATCTAGAGCTGGTTTAACACACACACACACACACACACACACACACACACAAACACACACACGAACACACACACACACACAATTTAATTGTCGCTTTCTTAGGTACACCTGCTCGATAATGCAAATTTCTAATCAATCACATGGCAGTATATGATGGCTGAAAGTATTTTAGAGACTGATCTGAGATTTTCACGCACAACAGTCTCTAGAGTTTACAGAAAATGGAGTGAAAAGCACAGAACATCGAGTGAACGGCAGTTCTTTTAGTGAAAATTCCTTGTTATTGACAAAAGTCAAGAGGAGAATTGCCAGACTGGTTCAAGCCGACAGGAAAGCAAAAGTAACTCAAATAACCACTCATTCCAACATTGTAATGCAGAAGAGCATTTCTGAATGCATAACACGTCGAGCCTTGAAGTGGATGGGCTACAACAGCAGCACACCACACTGGGTTCTATTCCTGTCAGTTAAGAACAGGAAACTGAGGCTACAGTGGGCACAGGCTCACTAAAACTGGACAGTTGAGGATTGGAAAAAACGTTGCATGGTCTGATGAATCGGGATTCCTGCTGTGATGTACAGGTAGAGTCAAAATTTGGAGCAAACCTTTGGGAAATTCGCAGCTTGAATGTGCAGCCGACAAATCTGCAGCAACTGGGTGATGCTGTTATGTCAACGTGGACCAGAATCTCTAACGAATATTTCCAGCACCTTGTTGAATCAATGCCACGAAGAATTCAGGCTGTTCTATGCTCAATGAGGGGCCCTACCCAGTATAAAAAGGGCGTACCTAATAAAATGGTTTAATCTGATATTTGGTTTCAACAACGTGAGCCTCTCGACCATGTCTGCATGTTTTTAGGTATTGAGGTAATACCACATAATTGGCCTAGTTAGGTTAAATATTAAATAATTTAATTTCTCTGCGATGTCAATGCCATTGCTAATCACTTGTAATTAGTAATGAAAAATGAAACGTCGAATTTCTGACTATGTACCTAGTAATCTGATAAAGAAATAATCAGAAATCATTTACGTAAATAGAAGTCTAAATAATTTAGTTATATTAAACATGAAATTAAAACATCCAACACTCATAATAATATTTAAAGCTTTAATAAACACTAATGTATAAATGAAAACTGAATATCCAAAAATTATAGTTCAGAAAGTGAACATGTCTGTTCATTATTAATCTGAATAAACTGACAATTCCATTATACAATTTAAAGATTTTTTGAACTTTGAAAAAACTCATTGCATTATAATACCTGAAATTAAAAATAACCAATATACATTACTCCAGAAACAAAATTCTCGAATTAAAGTTGAGAAGCATCAACATCTCCCTATTTTAGGAAGCTGATCTGTTATTATGATGTTATTATGATGTTCTTCCAGTGATGAACGGAGATGTTCTTCCAGTGAACAATCCTTGTTATTATGAAGAGATGTTCTTCCAGTGTTGAACAATCTTTATTATGAAGAGAGATGTTCTTCCAGCGATGAACAATTTTGTTATGAAGAGAGATGTTCTTCCAGTGATGAACAATCTTTGTTATGAAGAGAGATGTTCTTCCAGCGATGAACAATTTTGTTATGAAGAGAGATGTTCTTCCAGCGATGAACAATTTTGTTATGAAGAGAAATGTTCTTCCACTGATGAACAGTCTTTGTTATGAAGAGAGATGTTCTTCCAGTGATGAACAACCTTTCACTTACTCTTGAGAGTTATCTCAGATAGTTACTGGAAGGTGTACCAGGGATGGAAGAACTATATTTCCTCTCCAACACTCTACTGGATGTCCTTCTTCGTGCAATAACGTCATTAGCATATATTTGTCTATTTAGTTTTTTTCTGGTAACACAAATATAAGCTTATTTATTTTTGGCTGCTGCTTTTTGTGACTTGATGAAGGATCCCTTTGATATACTTTTGATGATACCTGAATAAACTTACTTACCTGAATAAGCTTACTTAAGAGTTTACCTACTTCCGGAGGCCGGCCCTTGGCCAAACTTGTCTGGTGCTAGCCTGGTCAACCAGGTTGTTGCTGCAGGCGGCCCACTGACCCACATATTTATCACAGTCTAGTTGATCTGGCACTTGAAGGATGTACTTGTTCAGGTCCGTCCTGACGACATCTACACTCATCCCGCCAGTGTTTCTAATATCTTCTCGTAAAATATTACGTAGTTTGAGACTACGGATGTTGATGCAACGTTTTCTTGTATTCACGGTATTCTCTCAATCCAGTATGTTGATATGCCGGTGTGCAGTCAGGGGATCAGAATCTTGAGTACTTTCCGCATATATATTATCATGTATCTCTCACTCCTCCGCTCCAGCGAGTACATATTTAAAACTCTGTGGCGTTCCCAGTAATTAAAATGATTTATTCGCTCTGTATGGGCAGCAAACGATCTCTGTTTCTGTTCCAGCTCTGATATCTCCCCTGTCCTGAACGAATCCGTCGACATTGAACAATATTCCAAACGAGAGAACACTAGAGAAATGAATATTGTCACATTAGCAATATTCTTTAAGAATTTTCTCGTTATCCTCATCATCATTTTTTATCTGCTTACACTATTTATTGTGTTCTTTGAAAGAATGGTCAACTGGTACAATTGCTCCAACGTCTTTCACATCTTCCTTTCATTATATTTGATGATCCTCTTTAGTTTTATATAGTGACCCTTTTGAGTTCTTCTTATTATTCTCCATTGCCCATTGGAAAAACTTTTACTTATATCTTCTTGCAATTTTCTGTGTCTTCTACTGAGGTCCTCTTCAAGGGGGTTCCTTGGTGCGGTGAAGAGGCTCTTAGTCTGAGGAATTAACCGTTTCGTCTCCTTCCTCAGACCGAACCTAATTACCCCTCAATCCCCTTCCCTACCCACCCTCTCCATACCCCCCTTTTTTTCCTTTTCCTCCCTCTCCCCACCCTCCCCTTGTTTCCCATCCCGTCTGTAGCCTCTGGGGTCCTCTCCTCTGGCATTACAGTTTCTAGGTACGGGGCGGCATGCCGGGGTTCGTCCGTGAGGTCCCTCGGGGGTGGTGCGGTTTGCAATGAAATCTGAATTATCTGAAGGTGCCCTGCTCCCTTTCCAGATTTTGGGGAAGAGGGCGGGGTGCCCTTCGGGTAATGGGTGTATCTCCGGAAGCTGCCTGTCGGTTTTGGGAGGTGGCGGCCGAAGGGGGTATGCTTTTTGGCGAGTTTCCGACTGCCCTTTCTTTTGTCCGCAGAGGTAGCTCGGTAGATGTGAGGCTGCTATCCCCAAGCGCTAGTTTACTGGCGTGAAGGGTAGGGTATGGCACGGGTTCGACGCTGCATCTTCACTGCCCGTGGGCTCGAGGTCCTCTCAGATGAGGGGGTGAATATCCGGCCCTTCCGTGCCTCCTAGTGGCTGTCCCTCCACTGTCCCTCCTTTTTTTTCTTTCTTTCTTTCTTTTTTTCTATAAATATCAAGAGTGGAGATATCTTGGAAGATGTACCTTTATTATGGAGTTTTCACCTAATAAAAACCTTCCTCCTCCAAGACCCCTTTCTGATCCCACACCCTGTTCTGACCTGGCTTCGTTATCGGCCCATTCTCTCTACTCTTCTCATACTCCTGTCCCTTCTGTTGGTGATGCTTCATCAGCTGCATCAGGTGCTGCTGCGTCACCCCGACGGTTTTCGGATCTCCCGGGTCAGACCACCAACGGTACTACTCCTGAACGTCCAAGGCAACCTACTGATGACAGTTCATCATTGATCGCTCAGAAACGACCTACACGACACTCACTACCTTTGTGTACTGGGCTAACAAGTGTGCAATGGACAAAATTCTTTTCTTTACAAACAACATCTCAAATGGATTATCTGTCTGATCATGGAATTGGTAAAACTCTGTTAAGGCACATTGGCCAAAATATATCTTTCCACGCTCTTCAAAGCAGTGCGTGTGGTAACTGTACAGAATTCAGAGCAAGCTCATGGTCTCTCCCACATCACTTCCATTAATAACATACCAGTCACCGTTCGTAAGCACGCTACTCTTAATTCTTGCAGTGGTACTGTGGTCTTACCGCATACCATTGTGCAGAGTGATTTTTTGCCTTGTGGCGATGATATTTTAGGAAAATTAGTCCTTCAAAACCTCCCTATTCTCAAGGTAGACACACACATCCTGCCCGCTCATGGGCGGAGGCGCTTTTCTAGTAACATTGCTCGTTTAACCTTCGACTGCCGTGAGCTTCTGTCCTCTGTCTATTTTGCGGGCCATCATTTAGAGGGGGGTCAAGTAGTTCCCACTCCCAAACAGTGTTGTAATTGCTGACGTTTTGGGCACTCCATTAAACACTGCAGTTCTGCGGCAGAATGTCCGATCTGCGGTGCAGCAGATCATTCCAATATATCTTGTAGTCTTCCCCCCTCTTGTCTCAATTGCAAGGAACTTCATCCTTCCTTTTCCCGCCATTGCCAGGTCTATCGTAATGAACGAGTGATCCATTACCTTAAAGAACGCAAGGGCCTTACTTACACTATGGCAGTCTCTCAGCTCCACCTTCAAGGAAAACTTCCTCGTGTCCCGTATGCTCGAGTAGCCCACAGACCTCCAACCTTGATAGTCCTCCAGTCTCCCAATCTCTCTGCATCCGTGCCTTCAGGGGTCACGCCAGTTTCTAATGCTTTTGCAGTTTTATGCTCTGACACTCTTACCTCCACACCACTTTCTACTTCTACTTTTTCATCTCGCTCGCTTACTTCTCGGTCTACTAGACCTCACAGACCTACACTTTCTTCTCGTCCAACACCTGTACAGAATCTATCTTCTATCTCGGAGACTAGTTCTCACCCCCTTTCCAGCTCTCACACAAAGGTGGAGGTTCACCCCCCTAGCGTAGTTCCCTCTTCTCCTGTTCCCCTCCCCCCCCCCCGGTCTTCTTCCATAGTTACCCTCCATTCTCCTTCCTTTCCTGTTACACTGCAGGACTCTTCTCCCCCAGCCAATGCATCTCTCCAGTCTCATACTCCCCGCCCTCCTCAGACCTCTTTGGTTGCCTCCATAGTTACTCCAACCTTTACTTGTAATGCCTCTCCTGTCTCTGACATCATGGCATCGTCGGCTTCCTTATCAACTGAGACGTTATACGCTATCTCTAGCTATATAGCAGAGACGACACCACCGATGGACACCAACGCATCTCCTTCTACCCCTTCCATTTCACGATCCATGCAACAATCTACTACTCCTCAATATTCTAGTTCTTCCTAGCTTACATGCTTACTGTTGCCTCCACACGTTAACTTTACTGATCCGAACCTACCGAACCTACTCACCGTACAAAACATCCATACATCTTATTGTACCTACTACATACATAGAACACTTAACTCGGACATAAACCCTCCCCTCAAACGTCTCCTTACCAACGTCAACAGAACACGTGACCATAACACAAGGCACAGATCACTCTTTGATGTTCCTCGTGTCCATCTCACACTATGCAAAAACTTAATGCACATAAAAGGCCGAAAAATCTGGAATTCATTACCTGTGAATGTAAAAGAAACACTGTTTATAAATTCAAGTCTCTTCTTAAAAATCACTTACTCACCCACAACTAAATAAATACTGAATAACTGTATCTCATAAATGTATAACCTGTGACCCTATCAAACATTGTTTTTTTTAATTACATTACCTAATAGAATACTACATTCTACTGAATGCTCAGCAACACAGTAAATGACCATATGACCTGACTTTGAAATATTCATTTGTGCTTAATTGTTATTTGTTTACTATAATTTTTACCACTGAATATATCATTGCTTAGTTAATCTTAAGTTAATTTTAAGCCTGCCCATAATGCTCTGCATACAAGGGACTTTTGGCATGTAACACTTAACCACTGTATTTCTTTGTACATCTATGTATCATGTCCAAATTAACCCTTAAACTGTCCAAGCAGATCTACGTTCACATGCGTAGTGCTCCAAAAGTAGATTTACGTTTTATTTTACATATTTTCAAATATAACAAAAAAAAAGTTGATCAAAGTTTTTTTACACGTTTTCAAATGTAAAAAAGAAAAAAAGATCTACTTTTTTTTACATACTTTCAAATGTTGAAAAAACCTAACAACCTGTCGGTATTGTATACCATTTTGATGTTCATCTTGTCAGACACTGCAACACATGGCATCTTGGTACAGAAAACACCTTGGACAAGCTTTTCAAGTGAGAAGTGTTGGATCTGAGAGGGACATTTGGACATTTGGACAGTTTAAGGGTTAATAATAAATAAATAAATCCTAAAAGCCCATAGGCTTTATAGTTTCTTATTGTTGTCATTTTTATTTCTGTACATAATGACTATTTTACAATGGAATATACGTGGCTTTAGGGGCAATCGAGGAGAACTCCAATTGCTGTTCTCCCAGTTGTCCCCAGTATGTGTTGGGCTGCAAGAACCCAAAATTCGTTCTGCTGTCATTCGCCTGTTTCGGACTACTTGCTGTTACATTCTTCCGATCCTTTACCTGACGAATTGTTTAATGAAAGCGCGTTTCTTGTACATGTTGAAATAACGTACCAAAAAGTTTTTGATCATTCCCCACTGCATTATACTGCAGCTCGTATTTATTTACACCGATGGTTTACAGTTTGCTCTCTTTATCTTTCTCCCTCCCATGCATTCTGTATCTCTGATATTGCGTTTTTAATTTCATCTCTACCACTGCCCATATAGTTTTTGCTCACCATCACCTGTGGGGAGGGTCCCACTGCGACGCTCTTGGTGATCAGTTGGAGAGACTTCTCGCTTCTCATCCTCATGTTTTAAGCACGGGTGCTTCTACCCATTTTGATTCTCACACTCAGTCTCTCTCCTGCATTGATCTTTCTGTCTGTTCTTCGCCCGCTGCACTTGATTTTGTGTGGTCTGTTTTTCCAGATTTACACGATAGTGATAATTTTCCCACCCTTCTTACTTCCACTACAAATGTCGGACCGTTTCGTAGCCCTTGTTGGCAGTTTGCTCAAGCAAATTGGGACTTATACTCCCATCTTACCACCTGTTGTGAGGACCCCCCTTTCGTCTTCTATTGATGAACTGGCACACCAGTTTTCGACCTTAGTCCTAACTGCAGCGACGTGTTCTATCCCCCAAACCTCAAGGTAGGCATTCTCAGGCATGCGTACCTTGGTCGTCTCCTACATGTGTGTTTAAAATGTGCTGCGGAGTGTCTGCTGGATTTCAAGCGAGCAAGGGCAGTTGCTCACCACGTTATCTGCGACGTTAAATACACTTGTTGGCGAGACTACGTGTCTACCATTAACTCGTCTTCCCCTATGTGCGTGATTTGGAAAAAGGTGCAGAGATTGTGTGGTAAGTACACTCTGGACCCAGCTCCCGTTTTGCAGGTTGCTGGAGTTGATGTCGTGGAACCCTTAGAAGTTGCCACAGAAATCAGGAACTATCTTGTCCATATCTCTCAAAGGCTTCACCTCTGTCCCTCGTTTCTTGCGTCTAAACCTGCCAGAGAGCAGTTTCCTTTAGATTTCTAGAACTGGAGTCCACGCTTTCCATTTGCCGGCCGTTGGAACCGGGACCTGATGATATCTACATCAGTATGCTTCAACATCTCCATTCTATGGTTCTTCCCATTCTTATACATCTTTTCAATCTATATTGGAAGTGAAGGGTTCTCCCTCAACACTGGAAATCGGCTAATGTACTACCGTTTCGCAAACCGGGCACCTCGGGACTTGACACCTCTCACTATCGTCCCATTGCCCTTACCAGTGTGGTCTGCAAGGTGATGGAACGATTGGTGAATAGGCGTCTGATGTGGTTCTTAGAGACACACAATAGCTTTTTCCCTCACCAATATGGCTTTTGCAAAGGCCACTCTACTGTAGACCCCTTGCTCCACTTAGATATGTATATTCGAAATGCCCTTGCTAACAACCACTCTGCCTAGCGGTCTTTTTTGATCTAGAGAAGGCATATGACACCACTTGTAGGTATATCATCATAGCCCAAGCCCACACCTTAGGCCTCCGTGGTAATCTACCAAACTTCATCACTGCTTTCTTGTTAGATAGACATTTTCGGGTCCATACTGGCGCCTCGTTTTCTTTGGACTTAGTACAAGCCGAGGGAGTTCCACAAAGTTGTGTAGCACTACTCTTTTTCTCATAGCTATAAATGACCTACCTACCCTCTGTTCTTCCTTCGCACATTTGGTCGTCACTTTATATTGACGACTTCGCTATAGCTTACTTGGGCTCTGACTATCGGCTAGTAGCAGCCTCCCTTCAGGTTGTAAAAGACCGAGTCTCCCATTGGACCACTTCTCACGGCTTTAAATTTTCTAGTACGAAAACCCGGTTCATTACCTTCACTAGACGTCCTCTTATTCCGGATACTTGTACTTACACGGTTCACGTATTCTGGCACGGGATACGGTCAAAATTCTGGGCCTGCTCTTTCTTCGCCGGCTGACGTGACCACACATATCTTCTTTAAAGACAACTTGCCATGGTCGGCTAAATCTCCTTAAAGTTCTCACACATCGTTCATGGTGAGCAGATCATCGCACTCTCTTCCGTTTGCATTCAAGCTGGATTATGGTGACCAAATCTATTCTGCTGCCTCTCCCTGAACTCTAAGTTAGATCCCATTCATCACCAAGGTATCCGTCTGTGCCTTGGTGCCTGTCGTTCATCCCCTGTTGAGAGCCTCTATGCAGAAGCGAATATTCCATCCCTGTCTGATCGCTGTGATGCTCGCCTTCGCTATTATGTTTGATCTCATGACCTCCACAATCCTTTCGTATATAGGATGGTCACTGATGTTAGTAGACGTTCTTTATTTTTTCGTCGCCCCTGCTTACTCCTCCCCTTTTCTCTCTGCCTCCATTCGCTCTTGTCTTCTCTTCAGTTATCACCTTTCCATGTTCATGTAGCATCTCCCTTTTTCCTGCCCCATTGGGAAGTTCCAGCTGTTCATGTCTGTTCTTTCCCACTGCCATGCGCTAAAGCCCAACTACCTATGGTGGCTTCCCACTCTCTTTTTCTTGACCACTTCCACTCTCATTCTCATGCCATCGTAGTGTACACCGATGGTTCTAAGTCTTCTGACAGAGTCGGATTTGCAGCAGTGTTTCCAGACAATGTCGCGCGAGGACATTTATTATCCTCGGCTAGCATTTTTACGGCTGAATTGTATGCCATTCTTGTAGCACTTATCCGTATAGCATCTATGTTTGTGTAGCCATTTGTGGCCGTTTCAAGCTCCCTTAGTGCTTTACAGGCTATATGAAAATTTGATACACCCACCCCCTAGTTCTTCGTATCCTACTTTGGTTACTCCGTATCTCTAACAAACACAAAGATGTTTTTTGCTGGGTCCCTGGTCATGTTGATGTACAGGGCAATGAACATGCAGACACCGTTGTGCTGTCAGCAGTACATTACCTCCCAGTTTCATATAGAGGTGTTCCTTTCACAGACTATTTTGCTGTAATTGCTACCCACCTTTGCACCCGCTGGCGACAACCTTGGTCTGATCTACTCCATAACATAACTTCATTCTGTTAAACCAAGTATAGGTTTCTGGCCGTCTTCTTGTCATCAGTGCCAAGGTTGGGAGACTACTCTCTCCCGTCTCTGCATCGGCCACACTCGTCTTACTCACGGGTATCTCATGGAGATGTGCCCTGTTGCTCTCTGTGAGAATTGTCAAGTTCCAGTATCTGTTAGCCACATTCTGTTGAACTATGAACGAGCACGCAGAATTTACCTCCAACATCGTCTCCACTCCACTGCCCTTTCTTTACCATCCCTTCTAGCTGATGGACCCTCCTTTAATACAGACCCTCTCATTGACTTTTTGATAGCAACTGATTTACTACACAAACTCTGATAATGATGCCTCTAGCACTCTCCTCTGTCCTGTCTACCTTAATCTCTAGCTACCCTCCACCCCTGCACTATCCACTGCCCCACTGCACTCCATACCCTAATAATCATCCCTCTCCCTCTTGCCACCCATTTCCCCTGCATCCTTCCCTGCCCTACTGCGTTGTATAACCCTTGCGGTTTAGAGCTTCTTTTTAATTATACTTATTTTAATTATACTTATTTTAATATAGTCAGCTAATGGTGATTGAAAACTATGGCAAGTGTCTTAATATATGTCTGCTACTGAACTTGTTACTTCGCTACTGTAAGATTTTGATTCTTTTACTACTTTGTTTTGTCAGATTTTAAAGCAGAACACTTCACATGGCTGAGGGACCGACCACCTCAAAACACCAACTTCAAGGCTGATGGACTGATGCATTTTTTATCTCTCTACTGCTTCTGCTGTCTTAATATTTAGTCACCTCTGAATTCGATGACACAACGAATCTTCAAGGGGATATAAATTAAGAAATACAGTGGGCCTCAGACAATATTATAATGGTCAGTATAGACAAGTTGTTAGTGCTCTGTTTATGACTGGAGGAAATAAAGACTGAAACGAAATTCCGGACAAAATCAAATCATTCGAGAGAAAATTCCATGTGCGAGACCTAGGAGTGATGATGTCTTAAGATCTCATATTTCAGGATGCGACAATGTGGTTATTGCTCCCACAAGGAAAGTAAGGGATGCTGAGTCAATGGTACTCTTCATGTCAATTCTTCCAAGCTAGAATACTGCTGAATATTAATGGCCCCCCATAAAGGGAGGTGAAATTACTGAGTTGGGAAACAGAGAAATTTCACTACTCATATACATTAAAAAATCTAAATTGCTGAGAAAGTTGGAAGTCCGTTTAACTGTAGTTCTTGGAATGTAGGTGAGAAAGATAAATCATTATCTACGCTTGGAAAATCTTGAAGGGACTAGTCCCAAATCTATATACCTAAATCACTCCTTATGCACACCAAAGACTTGGCAGACCGTGCAAAGTGTCTTCAATAAAAAAGCAGGGACGTGGCGAGTACACTAAGAGAGAACTCGATGAATGTTGGAGGTCCCTGACTTTTCAAGGCCCTCCCTTCATGCCTAATGAGTTACCAATAAACCTCTGGTTTTCTTCAGGAGAGATCGTTACAAGTTCCTCAAATCAACTCTTGACCAGGTGGGCTGCAGTTCGTACGTTGAACAGTATGCGGCCATCAGTAACGGCTTGGTTGGTAAGGACGTAATCCACCGGGAGGCCTTGTCTGGCACTAGGCCTCTAAATCGCTGACCCCGAGGTCTAGTACTTTAAATTCTAGAACCTTAAACTCTTAAGAAGCCTACTGCATGGGTGAAAACGATACGGAAATAAAGGTACCTAACTGATTCACTCGTGTTGTACTCATTTTGTCGCTGCTTCATGATGCTGGCAATCATGTTGCACTCTCTGAGTTGTTCAGCTGCTGAATTTTCTCCTGAGTTTCATTCAGTTTATTCATAATATTGCCAAGGCTTGTCTTACATGATTCATCCGCTGCAATGAGACAGAGAGGTGATAGTGTGCACCAGAGCCTCAGAACCTTGAATCATTCACAATTTTGCTGATTAAAATATTTCAAATTTTGAACCTCAGGTAGCATTTCTGAGATCAAAAAATTTTTCTCTAAGATGTAAGGATGCTTTGCGAAATATTTTCAGCAAAGAAGATAATTAGGCAATAAGATTCCACTATGATTTCCAGCAAATGATGGTAGGTGTATGTGATATCTAAACACTGTAGATAAATGGTTTAGAGGACCAGCAAGCTGATAAATTAAACACTTGTGCAACACATGGGCATCTTACTGTGGAAACGTTTCGCTAACCAGCGACTTCCTCAGTCCACTACAAAGGAGAATGACTGAAGACCAGAAGGAGTTTGAGGTAATCAGTCCATTAGCCTGAGTCGATATAATCAGTCTATCATTCTTGATAAGAGTACAGCATATGCGGTGAGGAGGGCCTTATATACTTGTTACAGTACATATGGCCCTATAGGCATGACCTACTGCCACTTGTGGATTTTTCCATGGTGACACCGCCTACGCCTGCTTCACCTCACCTTCTGCACACATGCTGTATTCTTATCAAGACTAATGGACTAATTACATCGACTCCAACCTGAGGGACTGATTACCTCAAACTCTTGATCGTCAACCAATCTTCTCTGTATTAAACTAAGGAAGCCACTCATTGGCGAAACGTTTTCAAAATGAAGATACCTAAGTGTTACACAAGTGTCTAGTTCATCTAAGCAATACACTGAAATGAATTGTTGTTCACAGTTGCGACCTAACATAAACTAAGTGTTCTTCAGCAGGGAGGAATATTCGGAATGAACTTATGATCTGGTAGTTCATTGTGTCCTTGAAGAGTCTCTAGTTTACTGCAGGAGGCTAGAGAGGAGAGTCAAGTGACTCATTGTTGGTCTACAGTTAGCAATGATGTATTTTCTTACTCTCTGCTTCAGAATACACTCATGGTAGGTGTAGGTAGGTGTAAGTAGGTGCATTGTTTGTCAGGAAACATGACAAGTGTTTCCTGACTCGGGTCTTAGTCATAAAATGGCCCAGAGCTGGAGCTTCTGATCATCTGACCGGTCCACGTCTTAAAAAATCATTGTGATGATTATAACCACTTGGATATATGTAGTGTGTGTGTGTGTGTGTGTGTGTGTGTGTGTGTGTGTGTGTGTGTGTGTGTGTGTGTGTGTGTGTGTGTATGTATGTGTATCAGAACTATAAAAGGTAGAAACAGAACGTTGCAATCATCAACAGGAAGAATAAGAAAACAACAGAAACACTAACAGAATTAATGATCTCTATAATCATGAACAGTGAGAAGACAAGCACATAAATCATCAACAACGAAAACAAGAAAACTTGAATCAACAACAGAACAAATAAAAACTTGAATCATCAACAGAACAAATAAAAACTTGAATCATCAACAGAACAAATAAAAACTTGAATCATCAACAGAACAAATAAAAACTTGAATCAACAGAACAAATAAAAACTTGAATCATCAACAGAACAAATAAAAACTTGAATCATCAACAGGACAAATAAAAACTTGAATCATCAACAGAACAAATAAAAACTTGAATCATCAACAGAACAAATAAAAACGTGAATCATCAACAGGACAAATAAAAACTTGAATCATCAACAGGACAAATAAAAACTTGAATCATCAACAGGACAAATAAAAACTTGAATCTTCAACAGGACAAATAAAAACTTGAATCATCAACAGGACAAATAAAAACTTGAATCATCAACAGGACAAATAAAAGCTTGAATCATCAACAGGACAAATAAAAACTTGAATCATCAACAGGACAAATAAAAACTTGAATCATCAACAGGACAAATAAAAACTTGAATCATCAACAGGACAAATAAAAACTTGAATCATCAACAAGACAAATAAAAACTTGAATCATCAACAAGACAAATAAAAACTTGAATCATCAACAGGACAAATAAAAACTTGAATCATCAACAGGACAAATAAAAACTTGAATCATCAACAAGACAAATAAAAACTTGAATCATCAACAAGACAAATAAAAACTTGAATCATCAACAAGACAAATAAAAACTTGAATCATCAACAAGACAAATAAAAACTTGAATCATCAACAAGACAAATAAAAACTTGAATCATCAACAAGACAAATAAAAACTTGAATCATCAACAAGACAAATAAAAACTTGAATCATCAACAAGACAAATAAAAACTTGAATCATCAACAAGACAAATAAAAACGCTGTGAATATTGAGTGAGAGCAAGTTCTCTAGAATCAACAGGTAGAACAAGAACGTTAAAATCCTGAACAGCGAGAACAAGAACATTAACCTGGAACTAAATAAGATGTTGCCTACACTAATAAGGAAACAAATGCTGGAAAAGCTTAAATTAACACCAGCTTGAAATGCTGCACCTAAAAAGCTTGTTGTGTATTTTCTTCACAAGGACGTTAAAATAAACATCAAAAACTTTAAAATCATTCTAAAGGACGTTAAAATCATCAACAAAAACGTTAAAATCGGCAGAATGTTAAAATCACTAATATGGACGTGAAATCAACAAAAAAAAGCTAAAATTATCAAAGAAGAGGTTAAAAATGTTAAGGTCATTAACAGAGCGAACTAGAACGTTAAAATCTTTAACAGGAGGTTTAGATAATTAAGGGAGATTACGATGTTAAAATCTTTGGGAGAGAGAGAGAGCGAGAGAGAGAGAGAGAGAGAGAGAGAGAGAGAGAGAGAGAGAGACTGGCTGGATACTTCTGGGAATGCCAATAAACATTAAAAATGTAGCATGTGCCACTGACCTAGTAGTGCAGTCATGTTGTGCTGCTGTTGCTGCTGATGCTGTGTGCTGCTGCTCATGCTGTGTGCTGCTGCTCATGCTGTGTGTGCTACTGCCGCTGGTGCTGATGCTGTGTGCTGCTGCTGATGCTGTGTGCTGCTGATGCTGTGTGCTGCTGCTGATGCTGTGTGTTGCTGCTGCTGATGCTGTGTGCTGCTGCTGATGCTGTGTGTGCTACTGCCGCTGATGCTGTGTGTGTGATGATGCTGATGTTGCTGCTGATGCTCTTAATGCTGCTGCTCCTGCTCCTGATGCTTTGTGCGCTGCTGCTGCTGATGCTCCTGTGTTGCTGATGCTGTATGCGCTGCTGCTGCTCCTGCTGTGTCACTGCTGTGTTACTGCTACTACTGTGTTGCTGATTCTGTGTGTGCTGTTTCTGTTTGCTTTTGTGCTGCTGTGTTTGTGTTGCTGAAACTGTGTGTGTATTGCTGCTTCGTGTGTTACTATTACTGCTGCGTGTGTTGCTGCTGTGTTGTATTGCCACTAATGTGTTGCTGTGTTGTATTGCTAATATGGTGTTGCTGTTCTGTTGCATTGCTATATTTTCCTTGTGTGTTGTAATGTTGCTATGTTTTATTGCTGCGGTGCTGTATTATCTCTGTGATGTGTTGCTGCTGTTCCATATAGCTGCTGTACTATGTCTCTGTTGATATGCTGCTGCGCTGTGCTTCTACTGAGTTGTTGCTGTGTTCTTGCTGTATTTCAATACTGTGTTGTATTGCCGTAGTGATGCTTTGTGTTGCTACTGTGTTGTGTTATTGTATTTTGTGTTGTTGGCATGCTGTTTAGTTTGTGTTTAGTGCTCGTGATGCTGCTGCTGCTGTGTTGCTTTGCAACATTGTTTCCGATGTTTGTGTTACTACTGAGCCTTGCTGGCGAGTTGTGTTGCTGCAAGGTTATGTTGAAGTATCGTATTGCTACTGTTGCTCTGGTATTGTATTGCTGTTGTACTGAGTTAATGTGTTGTGTTGCTCTATTGTCGTGTTGTGTTGCTTCAGTTGTTGTGCTGTTGTGGAACTGAACTCTTAGTGCCACATTGAGTTGCTTCTGTGTGACGTTGTTGTTGTGATGTGTTACTACTGTGTGCTCCTGCTGCGTTGTGTTGCTGCTGTATTGTGCTGCTGTTTTGTTGTCTTGGTGCTGTATAACTGCTGTTATTTTGCTGTTGTATTGCAATTAAGTTTTGTAGTGTTGCTGCTCTACTGTGTTGCCGTTGTATTGCTGCTATGTTTATGTTAGTGTTGCTGTTGTGTTGCTATTCTTTGTTGCTGTTGAGTTGCTATACTGTGTTATGTTGCTGTAACGTTACATTGCTCTGTTCTTGCTGTTGTGTTGTGTGTGTTTTCATGTGTTATGTTGATGTGTTGCGTGACTGTTGTGTTGTGTGACTGTTGTGTTGCGTGACTGTTGTGTTGTGTGACTGTTGTGTTGTGTGACTGTTGTGTTGTGTGACTGTTGTGTTGTGTGACTGTTTTGTTGTGTGACTGTTGTGTTGTGTGACTGTTGTGTTGTGTGACTGTTGTGTTGTGTGTGTTTTCATGTGTTATGTTGATGTGTTGTGTGACTGTTGTGTTGTGTGACTGTTGTGTTGTGTGACTGTTGTGTTGTGTGACTGTTGTGTTGTGTGACTGTTGTGTTGTGTGACTGTTGTGTTGTGTGACTGTTTTGTTGTGTGACTGTTGTGTTGTGTGACTGTTGTGTTGTGTGACTGTTGTGTTGTGTGTGTTTTCATGTGTTATGTTGTTGTGTTGTGTGACTGTTGTGTTGTGTGACTGTTGTGTTGTGTGACTGTTGTGTTGTGTGACTGTTGTGTTGTGTGACTGTTGTGTTGTGTGACTGTTGTGTTGTGTGACTGTTGTGTTTTGTGACTGTTGTGTTGTGTGACTGTTGTGTTGTGTGACTGTTGTGTTGTGTGACTGTTGTGTTGTGTGACTGTTTTGTTGTGTGACTGTTGTGTTGTGTGACTGTTGTGTTGTGTGACTGCTTTGTTGCGTGACTGTTGTGTTGTGTGACTGTTTTGTTGCGTGACTGTTGTGTGAGTGCTATTTTATGTAAATGCTGTGTTGTGTAAATGCTGTGTTGTGTAAATGCTATGTGTGAATGCTATGTCATGTGAATGCTGTGTTATGTGAATACTGTGTTGGGTGAATGCTGTCTTATGCTATGTGAATGCTGTGTTGTCGGTTTTTCGATTTTTTGCTGTGTTGTGCTGTTTTATTTGTTGTGCTGCTGTGTTGTGTTGCTACTCTGTTATGTTCTCGCTGTGTTCTTTTCATGTAGTGTTGTGTAGATGCTGTTTCGTGTTGCTGATGTGGTGAGCTGCCGCTGTGTTTTGCTGCTGCTCTTATGTTGTATTGCGACTATGTTGCCTATGTTGTATTGCGACTATGTTGCCTATGTTGTATTGCGACTATGTTGCCTATGTTGTATTACGACTATGTTGCCTATGTGCTCAGCCCCAGGCCCAGACTCGTGGAACTCTGTGTTCATTAAGAACTGCAAGAAAACCCTCTCACGGGCTCTAAGTATGCTATGGAGAAGGAGCATACACACAGGTGAGATTCCACAGTCACTAAAAACAATGGATATAGCCCCGCTCCATAAAGGTGATAGCAGAGCAATAGCTAAGAACTAAAGACCAATAGCTGTAAAGTCCCACGTTATAAAAATCTTTGAAAGAGTGCTAAGAAGCAGGATTGCAAACCACTTGGATTCCCAATAACTGCACAATCCAGGGCAACAAGGGTTCACAGCAGGTCGCTCCTGCCTCTCACAACTATTGGACCACTGTGGTCTTCGATTCACTGGAAGACAAACAGAATGCAGATGTAGTATACACAGATTTTGCAAAAACCGTTGACAAATTCGATCATGGTGTAATAGCGCATAAAATGCGTCCTAAAGGAATAACGGGCAAAGTGGGCAAATGGATTTTCAACTTTCTAACCAATCAAACACAAAGAATAGTGGTAACCAGAGTTACCCTAAATCGGACACTGCCAAAGTGAAGAGCTCTGTTCCACAAGGCACAGTACTTATCCCCATCCTGTTCTTCCTCCTCATATCAGACAAACAGAGACGTAAACCATAGCACCGTTTCATCCTTTTCAGACGATACTAGGATCTGCATGAGAATGTCATCCATTGAGGACACGGCAAATCTCCAAGAAGATATAAACCAAATTTTCCAATTGAAAACGGAGAACAATTTGATGTTCGATGAAGACAAATTCTAACTACTACGTTATGAGAAACTGGAGGAAATAATAACTAGAACTGAGTATACTACAAACTCTAATCACACAATAGAGAGGAAAAGTAATGTGAAGGACCTGGGAGTGGTAATATCTGAGGATCTCACTTTCAAGACCACAACAGTGCCACTATCATATCTACGAAGAAAGTGATAGGATGGATAATGAGAACTTTCAAAACAAGAGATGCCAAGCCAATGTCCTTTTTAAATCACTTGTTCTCTCTAGGCTGGAATACTGCAGTCCATTCAAGGCAGATAAAATCGCAGACCTAGAGAATGTACAGAGAGCCTTTGCTGCACATATAAGAAACACCTTAACTACTGGGAACACTTGGAAGCACTTGACTTGTATTCACTGGAGCGCAGGTGAGATAACTACATCATAATCTACTCCTGGAAAATTCTAGAGGGACTGGTCCCAAATATGAACACAGAAATCACTCCATAAGAAAGCAAAAGACTTGGCAGGCAGTGCAACATACCCCCAGTGAAAAGTACGGGCGCCATTAGCACACTAAGAGAAAATGCAATAAATGTCCGGGGCCATTCCACCAGCCGTAAGGGGAATTACCAATAGACCCTTGGCTGCCTTCAAGAGGGAACTAGACAGATACCTAAAGTTAGTTCCGGATCAGCCGGGCTGCGGTTCATACACTGGACTACGTGCAGCCAACAGCAACAGCCTAGTTGATCAGATCCTGTCCACCGGGAGGCCTGGTCATGGACCGGGCCGCCGGAGTGTTAACCCCCGGAATAACCTCCTGGTAGACTCCAGGCAGGTATCTGCTATGTTACTTTGCTGTAGTAATGTTTTACTGCTACTGTGATATGTTACTGTTCTGTTGTGCAGCTGATATGTTACTGTTGTGCAGTTGATATGTTACTGTTCTGTTGTGCAGCTGATATGTTACTGTTCTGTTGTGCAGCTGATATGTTACTGTTCTGTTGTGCAGCTGATATGTTACTGTTCTGTTGTGCAGCTGATATGTTACTGTTCTGTTGTGCAGCTGATATGTTACTGTTCTGTTGTGCAGCTGATATGTTACTGTTCTGTTGTGCAGTTGATATGTTACTGTTCTGTTGTGCAGCTGATATGTTACTGTTCTGTTGTGCAGCTGATATGTTACTGTTCTGTTGTGCAGCTGATATGTTACTGTTCTGTTGTGCAGCTGATATGTTACTGTTCTGTTGTGCAGTTGATATGTTACTGTTCTGTTGTGCAGTTGATATGTTACTGTTCTGTTGTGCAGCTGATATGTTACTGTTCTGCAGCTGATATGTTACTATTCTGTTGTGCAGTTGATATGTTACTGTTCTGTTGTGCAGTTGATATGTTACTGTTCTGTTGTGCAGCTGATATATGTTACTGTTGTGCAGCTGATATATGTTACTGTTGTGCAGCTGATATATGTTACTGTTGTGCAGCTGATATATGTTACTGTTGTGCAGCTGATATATGTTACTGTTGTGCAGCTGATATATGTTACTGTTGTGCAGCTGATATATGTTACTGTTGTGCAGCTGATATATGTTACTGTTGTGCAGCTGATATGTTACTGTTTAGCTGATATGTTACTGTGCAGCTGATATAGCTGTATAATGTTACTGTTGTAGCTGATAGCTGATATATGTTACTGTTGTGCAGCTGATATGTTACTGTTCTGTTGTGCAGCTATGATGATGATGATGATGATGATGATGATGTTGATGTTGATGTTGATGTTGATGTTGTTGTTGCTGTTGCTGCTGTTGCTGCTGTTGCTGCTGTTGCTGCTGTTGCTGCTGTTGCTGCTGTTGCTGCTGTTGCTGCTGCTGCTGCTGCTGCTGCTGCTATTGTGTGCTGGCTGTGACGTCAAAGGCCTGGCACAGTGCATGCGTGGTGGCGGCTTCGGATCTGGCAAGCCAATCGTGCTGATGGTAACGGTGACGGTTGCCACCATAAATTTATTGAGGTTCAACTACACAAAAGTACAGTTACAAATTTCGGCAAGCAAGGGCAACTATCATACCTAGAAAAACCACAAAAAAAGTTTAAGTGACTTATTTCCATTGTCCTTGTAAAATCCTATTATTGAAAGCTTAATAACCGTAAATTGGAGTAGAAATCAATCATGATTATAACTTAAAAAAAATTAAAACGGCTAAGTAACTCAACTTTGTGAAAATCTTTTACAGTAAAAGGAGATACAACAGGAATAAAGTGAACTGAATTATTTACACGAACATTAAACAGAGAGGATCAGCTTATAATAATAGGTACATAAATATTAACTATACAAGAAATTACTCTCCCCCCTTTCCGTAACTTCTTTCATTAGGTACCTTAGAGCTCGCTTCTTGAACTGGCTCATGTTAGGACAGGCTTTGACTTGTTCAGGCAATCCGTTCTACTCCTTTATTACTATATAATAAAAGGTGTTTGAAGCCTGACCACCTAGTGTAAGTACTACAAAGTTGTGTTCACTTCCCCTAGTACCATCCTGGTTTTGATTTCTAACCTTGACGAACTTGGCAGCAAGATATTCTGGACACTACATGTCAGCAACTGTATAAACGTGATTTAGCTCCAGTTACTTTATTCTGTCTTCAACATTCAACATATCCAGTTGTTATAATTCATCCTGACTTACATACTATCACGGACCAGGTCTAGCATAAATCTCAATTAATTTCAATTTTTATTGTAACTATAATTTTGTATTACTTACACTATATTATTATCATTTTTTTTAAACCTTTCTCGTACAGTAGACCCAAAATTTTTAAGCAATGTGGACTAAAGTCGCTGCTGGGGCTCCTCAGGGATTAGGGACCCTAAAGCTGAAGCTTCATTATTTTCATAGTAGATCCGCCCCTGGTCCTGGGAACTGTGCGACTCACCACCTTAGTACAGACACCGTAGCTGTGAGGTTCACCACCCTCATACAGACACCGTAGCTGTGAGGTTCACCACCCTCATACAGACACCGTAGCTGTGAGGTTCACCACCCTCATACAGACACCGTAGTTGTGAGGTTCACCACCCTCATACAGACACCATAGTTGTGAGGTTCACCACCCTCATACAGACACCGTAGTTGTGAGGTTCACCGCCCTCATACAGACACCATAGTTGTGAGGTTCACCACCCAGGGTCGGGAGTCAGCGGTGGCCTCAGCCTGGCCACCCAGCCTCATGTGCAGTGTGGCTGCGTGTGTTGAGACGACACTGTGTTTATAATTTACAATCGTTGCGGATTGTCAAGAGCGCGCACACACCCACATACACCCACACAGACACACACTAACACCCATCCCAACACACACCAACACCCATCCCAACACACACACACACACACACACACACACACACACACACACACACACACACACACACACACACACAGGAGGGTCAGGGGAGACATGATAACGACATATAAAATACTGCGTGGAATAGACAAGGTGGACAAGGACAGGATGTTCCAGGGAGGGGACACAGAAACAAGAGGCCACAATTGGAAGTTGAAGACACAAATGAGTCAGAGAGATAGTAGGAAGTATTTCTTCAGTCATAGAGTTGTAAGGCAGTGGAATAGCCTAGAAAATGACGTAGTGGAGGCAGGAACCATACACAGTTTTAAGACGAGGTTTGATAAAGCTCATGGAGCGGGGAGAGAGAGGGTCTAGTAGCAACCGGTGAAGAGGCGGGGCCAGGAGCTAGGACTCGACCCCTGCAACCACAAATAGGTGAGTACAAATAGGTGAGTACAAATAGGTGAGTACACACACACACACACTCCCACCACCCCCACACACACCCATGCCCTCCTACCCCCCCACACACACACCCATGCCCTCCCACCCCCCCACACACACACACACCCAAGCCCTCCCACCCCCACACACACTCCTCAACAGGGAAGCATTCATAATCCTATACACGGCAAATGTCAAGCTCATCTTGGAGTACTCAGCTCCAATATGGATCCCGCATCTGAAAACACGTAAAGAAGCTGGAAAAAATGTGAAGATTTGCTACGAGACCGGAGCAGAGGGTTATGAGGAGAGGCTAGAGGAGCTAGACATGAAGACTGTAGAAGAGAGAAGGTCTAGGAGTAACAGGGCAGAAACAAAATCCATATAGCATTAAGAATAGGTATGACAGGGCTCACGCAGCAATTAGAGTGAACCCAGGTGAGTACACACAGTCACAAACTAGTGTAGAGTAAGAGAAAGTACAGCAGATTTAGAGTGTAGTTGTAGTCAGCAGATTGGTTATCAAATAAGAGTGATGAACTGAGCAAGCAATAACTGAGGTAACACCAGACATAACAACAATCACAGATAAACCTGACTAAAATGATATCAGACGCCATATTTTTAGGAGGATACTACGTGATAAGGTCAGACAGAAGAAACAAACATAACTAAACGTTAGCACCGATAATTATAATTAAGTAAGTTTATTCAGGTACACACAAATACAGTTACATAGAATTATCATACATAGCAGCATATGTGTAGAGAACCTGGGATAACCCAAAAAAGTCAGACAGAGTGACTTATTTCCATTGGGGTCCTTTTACCTTATTATTATAATATAAAGGTTATAATATTTTCTTATTATTCTATAATGAAGATAACATCTTATTATCATACTAAAAAGACTATCTACTACACGAGGGTCATTAAGACTATCTACTACACGAGGGTCATTACTAGGAATAAGGTAAAATTTACACGTATGTTAGCTAAAAAACAGAAAATCATTCCCCTCCCTTTCTGTAGCTACATTCATCAGACACCTTTTGGCACTCTTCTTGAACTGGTTCATGCTATGACTGGCTTTGACATGTGCGGGTAGTCTGTTCCATTCCTTTATTGCTGTACAATAAAAGGTTGAAGATTGAGACACTTATGTAGCATATTGGAATCTTTATACACTGCAGCATCATGGGATCTTGTTACAAAGAATTCTTCAACACTTGTTCAACCTTTGGACGAAGACCTACTTCGACTAGTGGATGGTACCACTATGACCCCACCTCCGCCTGCTTCACCTCACCTCACTACAGTATATAAGCCACGTCTACGGCCCTATGCTGTACATTCTACAAGATTGATGGACTGAACACATCGACTCCAGGTTGAGGGACTGATTACCTCATTCTCCTCCTCTCCTTACGCCTTCCTCTTTGTATTGGACTGATGAAGCCACTGTGTGGCGAAACGTTTCCTGAATAAAGATTCCCATATGCTGCATAAGTGTCTCAATCTTCAACTTGTCGGTTTTTCAAACCATTCATCACAATAAAAGGTGTTTGAAGCCTGGCCACTGACTGTGGGTACTACAAAGTTGTGCTCTCTCCCCCTAGTACTATGATTGCTTCGGTTCCCAACCTTGACAAAATTGACAGCAAGATATTCTGGACACTGTTTGTGAGCAATTTTATAAACATGATTTAGCTTCAGTTGTTTTACTCTGTCTTCAACATTCAGCATATCCAACTGCTGTAATTCATCCTGGCCTACATGTTCTCTTGGTCCCAGCCCCAGGATGAATCTTACCATTTTGTTCTGGGTGATTTGCAGTCTATCTTTCAGTTTTTTTGTCAAGGCAGAGTGCCATGAAGAGCAAACGTAATCCATATGACATTGTATAAGGGCTAGACATAGGGTCCTGCGAGCTTCAGTAGGTAGACACTGTGCTTGTCTATACAGGAACTTCAGTCTGGCATTCGCTTTCTTTACTACACTGTTCCCTATCAATTACCCTGACATGCATGGGTCAAAGGGGATTCCCAGATATTTTACTGATGAAACCAAAGTGATGGGCTCCCCATTACACTGGACATTAAAATTATTTACCCTTCTCAGTTTATGTTTCGTGCCAGTGAGAATGGCTTCAGTTTTCCCGAGGTGTAATGATAGTTTGTTGTCTACTGACCATTTGCTGCAGGACTCCAGTTCCAGTATTAATACATTAGCTATAACTTATGGTCTTTACCTGACACTAACAGAGCACTATCTGCATACAGTAGGAGTCTGCACTTGACACTGATAGGCATGTCGTTAACATAGCATAGGATTATAAGGGACCCAGAATACTACCTTGGGGAACTCCACATGCTATCGGCAGGGGTTCTGATTATGACTGGAATTCAATGGAGTTTTAAAGAGGTGTGAGAGAGACAGACGAGAGAAGAGGTGCTAGTGATCAGTTAAGAATGGGGACTCGAAGTAGTAGTTGCAGTGACCTACAACCTGCCACCTAACAACAGGGAACCGACGCACGAATATGTAATCAATAACAGAGCAATGACTGACAACATAAGGAGCCCAGGGAGGGGATGGGCTGCTGGAGGTGATTAAGGAAATCTTTGCGTCAGCATGTTATGGACAAGGCTGAGGGTGGGAGAAGATGAGTCAGCATAACAGGACCTAATATTTACCAACAGTACATCTGACATAGGTGAAATAAAAGAGAGCCTTCCCCTTCCCCCCATCCGGGTGCTAGTAATAAGGTATCTAGTGAAACTGAAGACAGGTAAGTACGAAGAGGGATGAGAGAATTCGTGAATGCTGTTCAGTGTGATAGATAACTGAAGGAAATTCAGCAGATGTTATGGAGTTCCTAGTTGAAAAATGACGGAAAGCAAAGACACTTATACCAAGATGATGCCAAGGCAAACACAGACCGTGGATCAATCAGAAACGTAGAGGCAAAAAATGAGTATAAAACGTGCAAAACTACGGAAACTGATAGATCAGAACAGAGGCCTGAGCAGGTTGGCCATGAAGAAATATGCTAGAGTGATGAAAGAGACTGAGCAACAATTTGTGAATAACAAAGCAGCTAAGGTAAAGTTGAACCATAAGTGTTTCACAAAGAAATCAAAAGAAAGATGACACTGAAGGAAAAGAACCAGGAGGAAAGCTCATGAACAAGGACAAGGAAATCTGTGAGGACAGTATGCACTGACAGGTACTAGACGCCATCCACACAAACAGAAAAAGAACCACAGAAACTTTTGATGAACCTTGATACTTCGAAGACAATAGGTCCTGACAATGTTTCACCATGGGTTCTGCGAGAGAGATTTGGAAGACAGCAAATGTAATCCCTGTATTTAAGGAGACTATCAGCACTGCTGAACTATAAACCCTATTCTCTGACATGCGCACCTTGCATGGTAATGGTGGAAATTATCAAGAGTATAGTAGACTGTTTGGAGAGCATTAGTTCCGAGATGGCAAGTCTCACCTCACCAACTTGTTGGAATTCTATGACAAATTAATAGATGTGCAACAGAATGGGGAAAATTAACTTGTGGGGTTCCGCAAGGTTTATGTGAAAGTCATTTCAAATGGTAATAATTATGATGTCTCCCTATTTGCTGACGACGTTAAACTGATAATAAGAAGAATAACAGACGAGGACAAGAGAAGAATCCAAATGGATTTAAGCAAAGTGCAAGATTAGTCAGCTAAGCGATTACTTGAATTCAACCCTAGTAAAATGCAGGGCAAGAAGATCTGTGAAGGAGCAAGAAGACCAGAAGCGGAGTACAGACTTCGGGGGACAGAGGCCGCAGTCATCAGAGAAAAGTATAGTATCTAGTATATCACATCAGCCAAATGACCTTTTCAGCTAATGTTCGTCTGGCAAATCTAAGGCAAACCTTCAGAAATCTCAAGAGTAATTCTGGGCGCTTAATATCTTTGTGTGTGAAGCACCAGGATGGAACCCAAACCTGAAATAAAATTATCAAAACCTGGAGAAGGTGCACAGGTATAGAACGAAGCTACAACAGGCTAACGAAATTGAATCTAATGACACTGGAAGTGACGAGAACCACGAAAGACATAACATTCAAAATACTCAAGAAGGTTGATATGGTAGACAGTGACAGGCTGCTTGAGAGGCTAGAAACAGGGGACGACAGAGGGATGTCAGGAAGTACTTCTTCGTCTCAAAGTAGCAGGAAAGTGTAATCTCTCTTAAAAAAAAAAAAAGTGATGGAGGCAGACTTTATACAGAGTTTTAAGAGAAAATATGACAGGGCCAACGATGCTAAAAGGAAGTGTATCCGGCAAGTGGCATGATGAAGGGGATCGAACCCGTTTTGTTTTAGCCCGCCTCATGGTGAGTGAAAATTCACTCATCATGAGGGCTAGGTGTTGTACCGTGATCCGAGGACATACGGTGGTATGGGTGCCTCAGAACTAATTTCATTCTACTCCCCGTTTGGTGTACTAACCTCCACGAGCACTGTAACCACGAACGAGTGGTATTTAATCAATAACAACACAGCGACTAGCCGTGGAATCGAACCCGTGTTGTTTAAGCCGCTTATGTATGCTGCTCGTGGAGGCTAGTACACCAAACGGGGAGAAGACTGAAACTGGCTCTAAGACACCCCACACCATCCTATGTCCTAGGATCACGGTACGTGATCCTACAAGAATCACGGTACGTGATCCTACAAGAATCACGGTACGTGATTCTACAAGAATCACGGTGCGTGATTCTTGAAGGATTGTATGGTCCAGTGGGCTAGAGTGTCGTGATTTTTCGCTCACCATGAGGCGGGCTAAAATAACACGAGTTCGATCCCGGATAGTCGCAGTGTTGTTATTGATTAAATACCACTCGTTCCTGGTTACAATACTAATATATATATATATATATATATATATATATATATATATATATATATATATATATATATAATATTTTTTTTTCTTTTATCACACCGGCCGATTCCCACCAAGGCAGGGTGGCCCGAAAAAGAAAAACTTTCACCATCATTCACTCCATCACTGTCTTGCCAGAAGGGTGCTTTACACTACAGTTTTTAAACTGCAACATTAACACCCCTCCTTCAGAGTGCAGGCACTGTACTTCCCATCTCCAGGACTCAAGTCCGGCCTGCCGGTTTCCCTGAATCCCTTCATAAATGTTACTTTGCTCACACTCCAACAGCACGTCAAGTATTAAAAACCATTTGTCTCCATTCACTCCTATCAAACACGCTCACGCATGCCTGCTGGAAGTCCAAGCCCCTCGCACACAAAACCTCCTTTACCCCCTCCCTCCAACCCTTCCTAGGCCGACCCCTACCCCGCCTTCCTTCCACTACAGACTGATACACTCTTGAAGTCATTCTGTTTCGCTCCATTCTCTCTACATGTCCGAACCACCTCAACAACCCTTCCTCAGCCCTCTGGACAACAGTTTTGGTAATCCCGCACCTCCTCCTAACTTCCAAACTACGAATTCTCTCCATTATATTCACACCACACATTGCCCTCAGACATGACATCTCCACTGCCTCCAGCCTTCTCCTCGCTGCAACATTCATCACCCACGCTTCACACCCATATAAGAGCGTTGGTAAAACTATACTCTCATACATTCCCCTCTTTGCCTCCAAGGACAAAGTTCTTTGTCTCCACAGACTCCTAAGTGCACCACTCACTCTTTTTCCCTCATCAATTCTATGATTCACCTCATCTTTCATAGACCCATCCGCTGACACGTCCACTCCCAAATATCGGAATACGTTCACCTCCTCCATACTCTCTCCCTCCAATCTGATATTCAATCTTTCATCACCTAATCTTTTTGTTATCCTCATAACCTTACTCTTTCCTGTATTCACCTTTAATTTTCTTCTTTTGCACACCCTACCAAATTCATCCACCAATCTCTGCAACTTCTCTTCAGAATCTCCCAAGAGCACAGTGTCATCAGCAAAGAGCAGCTGTGACAACTCCCACTTTGTGTGTGATTCTTTATCTTTTAACTCCACGCCTCTTGCCAAGACCCTCGCATTTACTTCTCTTACAACCCCATCTATAAATATATTAAACAACCAAGGTGACATCACACATCCTTGTCTAAGGCCTACTTTTACTGGGAAAAAATTTCCCTCTTCCCTACATACTCTAACTTGAGCCTCACTATCCTCGTAAAAACTCTTCACTGCTTTCAGTAACCTACCTCCTACACCATACACTTGCAACATCTGCCACATTGCCCCCCTATCCACCCTGTCATACGCCTTTTCCAAATCCATAAATGCCACAAAGACCTCTTTAGCCTTATCTAAATACTGTTCACTTATATGTTTCACTGTAAACACCTGGTCCACACACCCCCTACCTTTCCTAAAGCCTCCTTGTTCATCTGCTATCCTATTCTCCGTCTTACTCTTAATTCTTTCAATTATAACTCTACCATACACTTTACCAGGTACACTCAACAGACTTATCCCCCTATAATTTTTGCACTCTCTTTTATCCCCTTTGCCTTTATACAAAGGAACTATGCATGCTCTCTGCCAATCCCTAGGTACCGTACCCTCTACCATACATTTATTAAATAATTGCACCACCCCCTCCAAAACTATATCCCCACCTGCTTTTAACATTTCTATCTTTATCCCATCAATCCCGGCTGCCTTACCCCCTTTCATTTTACCTACTGCCTCACGAACTTCCCCCACACTCACAACTGGCTCTTCCTCACTCCTACAAGATGTTATTCCTCCTTGCCCTATACACGAAATCACAGCTTCCCTATCTTCATCAACATTTAACAATTCCTCAAAATATTCCTTCCATCTTCCCAATACCTCTAACTCTCCATTTAATAACTCTCCTCTCCTATTTTTAACTGACAAATCCATTTGTTCTCTAGGCTTTCTTAACTTGTTAATCTCACTCCAAAACTTTTTCTTATTTTCAACAAAATTTGTTGATAACATCTCACCCACTCTCTCATTTGCTCTCTTTTTACATTGCTTCACCACTCTCTTAACTTCTCTCTTTTTCTCCATATACTCTTCCCTCCTTGCATCACTTCTACTTTGTAAAAACTTCTCATATGCTAACTTTTTCTCCCTTACTACTCTCTTTACATCATCATTCCACCAATCGCTCCTCTTCCCTCCTGCACCCACTTTCCTGTAACCACAAACTTCTGCTGAACACTCTAACACTACATTTTTTAAACCTACCCCATAACTCTTCGACCCCATTGCCTATGCTCTCATTGGCCCATCTATCCTCCAATAGCTGTTTATATCTTACCCTAACTGCCTCCTCTTTTAGTTTATAAACCTTCACCTCTCTCTTCCCTGATGCTTCTATTCTCCTTGTATCCCATCTACCTTTTACTCTCAGTGTAGCTACAACTAGAAAGTGATCTGATATATCTGTGGCCCCTCTATAAACATGTACATCCTGAAGTCTACTCAACAGTCTTTTATCTACCAATACATAATCCAACAAACTACTGTCATTTCGCCCTACATCATATCGTGTATACTTATTTATCCTCTTTTTCTTAAAATATGTATTACCTATAACTAAACCCCTTTCTATACAAAGTTCAATCAAAGGGCTCCCATTATCATTTACACCTGGCACCCCAAACTTACCTACCACACCCTCTCTAAAAGTTTCTCCTACTTTAGCATTCAAGTCCCCTACCACAATTACTCTCTCACTTGGTTCAAAGGCTCCTATACATTCACTTAACATCTCCCAAAATCTCTCTCTCTCCTCTGCATTCCTCTCTTCTCCAGGTGCATACACGCTTATTATGACCCACTTCTCGCATCCAACCTTTACTTTAATCCACATAATTCTTGAATTTACACATTCATATTCTCTTTTCTCCTTCCATAACTGATCATTTAACATTACTGCTACCCCTTCCTTTGCTCTAACTCTCTCAGATACTCCAGATTTAATCCCATTTATTTCCCCCCACTGAAACTCTCCTACCCCCTTCAGCTTTGTTTCGCTTAGGGCCAGGACATCCAACTTCTTTTCATTCATAACATCAGCAATCATCTGTTTCTTGTCATCCGCACTACATCCACGCACATTTAAGCAACCCAGTTTTATAAAGTTTTTCTTCTTCTCTTTTTTAGTAATTGTATACAGGAGAAGGGGTTACTAGCCCATTGCTCCCGGCATTTTAGTCGCCTCATACGACACGCATGGCTTACGGAGGAAAGATTCTTTTCCACTTCCCCATGGACAATAGAAGAAATAAAAAAGAACAAGAGCTATTTAGAAAAAGGAGAAAAACCTAGATGTATGTATATATATATATGCATGTGCGTGTCTGTGAAGTGTGACCAAAGTGTAAGTAGGAGTAGCAAGATATCCCTGTTATCTTAGCGTGTTTATGAGACAGAAAAAGAAACCAGCAATCCTACCATCATGCAAAACAGTTACAGGTTTTTGTTTCACAGTCATCTGGCAGGACGGTAGTACTTCCCTGGGTGGTTGCTGTCTACCAACCTACTACCTATTGTACACACATACACATATTTATATTACACACATGGATTACACGAGATTTTTTTTAGTCAGAGTCTCCGTACAAAGTTAAACTTATTTTAGGCGTGACGTCACTGTGCCAGACAACGTTTAATCGAGTGCCACAATAAAGGGAAGTGAGGCGTGAGGTCACTGTACCAGACACAACGTTTAACAGTGCCACCATGAAAGGACGCGTGGCGTCCCACACTACCATGAAGGGACGCGGGGCGCTCCAGACCACCATGAAGGACGCGGGGCGCCCAACACCACCACGAAGGGACGCGAGGCGCCCCACACCACCATGAAGGGACGCGGGGCGCCCCACACCACCATGAAGGGACGCTGGGCACCCCATACCACTATATGGAGCGTGAAATGACGTAAAACAATGTGGTTTTATCGACTGCTGCTCTCCGGCACCTCGGGCGAACAAGCGAGAGGGAGGTAGGGGGGAGTGGGAGTGGGAGTGAGGGGGGAGTGGGAGTGGGAGGGAGGGGGGAGTGGGAGCGGGAAGGAGGGAGGGAGAGAGTGGGGGAGGAAGGGAGGGAGAGAGTGGTAGAGGAAGGGAGGGGGAGGGAGAGGGAGAGGGAGAGGGAGAAGGAGAGGGAGGGGGAGAAGGAGAGGGAGGGAGAGAGAGAGAGCTTGATAATACAAGTAGCTACATATGAGAGCGAAATTGCAAGTAACCACTAAGGGGAATAATTAGTGGACCAGGTTGAGAGTTTATCTGTTCTACCAGGACCATTAAGACCTGGATAGTAACCACAGTTTCTTAAAGAATAAAAACAAATTCTTGGTACAAGATTCTCTCCCTCTCTCTCCACATTATATATATATATATATATATATATATATATATATATATATATATATATATATATATATATATATATATATATATATATATATATATATATATATATATATATATATATATATATATATATATATATGTCGTGCCGAATAGGCAGAACTTGCGATCTTGGCTTAAATAGCAACGCTCATCTTGCCATATAGGACAAGTGAAAATTTGTGTATGCAATAATTTCGCCAAAATCATTCTGAACCTAACGAAAAAAATATATTTCACTGTGTTTGTTTAGCATTAAATTATTGTAAACAAATCTAAAATATATTTAGTTGGGTTAGGCTAAAATAAATTGCGCTTGTTATAATAAGGTTAGGTAAGTTTTCTAAGTTCCTTTTGGTGCAAAATTATAAATTTTTACATCAACATTAATGAAAAAATATATCTTTAAACGTATAAGAGAAAATTTTAGAAAGGACTTAATTTTAAATGAGTTCTTGCTAATTGACCAGTTTTACATATTCGGCACGACATATATATATATATATATATATATATATATATATATATATATATATATATATATATATATATATATATATATTACAATGAAATACGTGACTGTAAATATATAAAAATACAACAATGAAAAATAAAAAAAAGGAAACTGAACGCTTTCGTGTTTTTACAGATAAACATCTTCAGAGGAATAGGAAGAAGAGACAAGAGAAGCACATTTTATGTTAAACAGTGAGGTGACACCTATCTCAACCAGAATTTCAACAATAAATCCTGACACTGTATGAGGCTGCTCCTCCAGAATTTCCTTTGTAAATAATAGTAAAGCGTTACCAGTGAAACGGTAAATTGCATACAAGTCAAAAATCGAAATATAATTGAAATTATGTGCCAGTAGGCCTCCAACAGTGTGTGTCGAGGTAACAATATACGTTTCAGATGGCATATATCTAGCTGGATATCAAGTGATGAGGAAAGATAGGAAACAGGGGAGGTAGAGGAGTTGCAGTGCTAATCAGAAATTAACTGAGCTTTGAAGTGAGAACGATAAACTGAGAAGTAATGCTCGACGTCATAATGAGCTCTAGTATTAACAAGTATGTGAGGCATATGAGAAACAGACCCCTGGGTGTCAGCAACCATGTATTGCTTGACTTGTGAAACTAAACAGAGGGAAGAATGACAAGTTGAAGGTATGCAAAGCCAGACTTTTGAAAACGAAACTTTGAAGTGATGAAGGAATTCCTGATTGCAGCGCAGCAAGAAAGGAAACTGAAAGAAAGATTAATAAGTGAGATGGAGTATGTAGCTGGTAAGTGTCGGGATGCACAGAACTTCATACCTAAAAGGCAAACATGAAATAGCAAAGACAAAATGATCCTTTTCTGATTGAGCCAGAGATGCAGGGAGGAAAAAAAAAGAGAAAGCATATGAGCGTTTAAAAACTATAGGTAGTGAAGAACAAAAGAAAACAGAGAAGTGAGCAGATTTGCCATAAAATAATGTGCAAGGGTGAGGAGAGAGACTGAGAGAGAGAGTTCGATAAAAAAAAAATATCTGCTAAGGCCAAATCTGAACCAAAACTGCTTCACAGCCTTATCAGAAGATAACAGTAAAAGAAGATCTTATATCTTACAGGAAGTGACAAGAAAAATCTGTTAAGTGCTTAACAGATGATTCAGCGAGGTCCTCTGAGTGGAAACTTTGGCAATGCCGGAAAGCCTACTTGAAATGGTACACCAGCAGGTACTAGACACCGTGCACACAACACGAGAAGAGATAAAAAAAAACGGGGATGGGGGGGGGGCGCTTTTGGCTGAGCTGCATACATCAAAGGCAGCGAGACCTGACAAGATGTCACCTTTCATTTTGCGAGAGTGGGAAGAAGCATTCCCTGAACTACTTGCTAAGATCTACAACAAGTCAAAGAATACGAGACAGTGGCCAGAGATATGGAAGACAGCGAATGTGGTACTTGAATTCATGAAAGGAGACAAGCAGGAAGTGCTGAAGTAACGGTAAGTTTCGTTGATATGCATACCTTGCAAGTTAATGGAAAAGATAGAAAAGTGGAACACTTGAAGAGAAGACTGCAAGAAAGCATTGGATACAGTACTCCATATGAGAATAGGGAATAACTTAAGGTGCAGGCAGGATAACAGGTAATGTACTCCAATAGATCATAGAATACCCCAGAGGAAGGAAGCAGAGGGTGATTGTTCAGAGAAGTCAGAATGAGGAAATGTAACAAACGGGATGTTGCAAGGACAAGGACAGATAAAGGTTGCAGATGGATCTGGGAAACTGAAAGATTGGTCATATAAGTGATTGCTTGAATTCATCCCCAGCAAATACAGGGTCATGAAGATCAAGTAAGAGAACAGAAGACCAGACACAGTGTAGAATCTCGGGGGACAGAGACTGACGGCCTCAATCAGAGAGAAAGATCTAAGGGTGAACATTGTGCCTAGCATTTCCCCAGAGGTTCACAATAACCAAATAACCTCTCTAACCAAAGCTGGCTTTCAGCCATGTGGCTTTCTAGGCACTTCATACAAGATGTGTCAGAGATATCTTGGAGTATGCTGCACTAGCATGGAACCTACGTAAGGAAGAATCTTAAGAAACTGCTAAAACTAAAAGCAAGCAACAAGACGTACCTGAGGGTAATTGAAATGAATCTAACATCATTGGAAGATAGAAGAATCTGGGAAGATATAACATACAAAATGCTCAGGGCAACTGATAGGGTAGACAGAGACAGGATGTGACGAGAAACAGGAACTTGGGGACAGTGCTGGAAGTTAAAGACACAGAATACCCACAGGGAAGTCAGGAAATATTTCAGCCTAAAAGTGGAATAATCTCGGCAAAGAACTTGTGAAGGCAGGTTCCATATAATGCACCAGACGAGCCTGGCCCAGGGCTGGGCTCTGGGTGTAGAAAAAAAACTCTAGGAAATTATCAAAGGCAGTTAAGAGTAGATATGATAAGGGACACGAGGTTACGGAGGAGTAAATCTGGCAGGCGGCAAGTTGAGAGGCGGGGCCAGGAGCTAAGACTAGATTCCTGCTGCCACAAACAGGTGATTACACACACACACACACACACACACACACACACACACACACACACACGCGCGCGCACACACACACACACACAGTACCTCTACACCCAAGAATGAGGTAAGAAAAGAGCTTGCCCAGAAAATCATAACAGTTTTAAGAATCAGAGTTGGTTGATAAGGTTCGTCACGAAACAGGACAAGTGTTTCCTGACGTGGGCATTAGTCATATGATGACCCACAGCTGGAGCTTTTGGTCAGAGTGTGGTACTCAAACATGTAAGGAGATACCAACAAATGTGACAACGCCATGAAAGGAGTGGCAAACAGAGGAGGAGTTGCATGCATGGTCAGAAATTACTGGAGATTTATGCATCTAGGAAACTTGGAAACAGGAATTTTCGGGAATTATATAGTATACTGTGCTGTCCAGAGACTCAGTAGTAATAGTGGTCGTGATATATAATCCACCAGTAAACAACAGAAGACCAAGGAAGGAGTATGATTAGAATAACAAGATAATGATTCAAACATTGGAAGCTCTGGCTGAGAGAGCAAGACTTGAAACAGCTAAACTCGTACAAGGAGATTTTAACAAGAAGGATATTGACTGGAAAAAATAGTACCCCTATTTCAGCGTATGTAAACAATAATAAATAACTTTCTGAGCCAACCTGTGAAGGAATTAAGAGTGTGGGAAGGAGATGAGCCAGTGAGACTAACTGGTTATTCACACAAAATGAAAATGATATTGCAGAAATTATGGGAAACCAATGGGAGTCAAAAGTCATATGCTAATAAGCTTAGAGTACCTGTGGGGAGGGGGGAGGAATGAAGAAAATAATAGATAGTGGGACTACGGAAGAAGATATTATGATAACAAAAAAAAAATTCTGAGGAAAGTAGAATGAGAAAGGACACTGGTAGACAGAACGGTACAAGAAATGAGGGAGATTTTAAGGATAAAATGTCAAGAGACAGATGAAACATACAGTCAAAGCATGATGAAAAGCAAGAAAAAATTAAAAAGAGGCCAAAATTATGCTGTAGAGGATCAGTATAACAAAAGAAGTGACAAGACTACCACATTACCTGAATGTAAGAAAAGTAATGAGACCTAACAACATACACCTATGGCTGTTAAGAGGAGAAAAACAAGTATGTGACCCAGTAGCAAAAAGACCTTTAGCCAATCTCTCCGATCAGAATAGTTGCCACAAGATTAGAAATGTGATTCCTATATACAAAAACGGGACGGTCCAGAGTCCCTGAACTATAAGCCAGTATCTCTAACTTGTATTCTCTCAAAAGTTTCAAAGAAGATAAGGAAGAGGATACTGGGACGCTGGAGAGATGATTATTTACATTAGTTAGTTAGTTAAATATTAGCCGGTATTCTCCCGGCCCGGGCCTTTTCCAAGTGGTGGCCCGGCCTTGGCTCCCTCTTTAGGAAGTGTCTGAGACCTAAGTCTCCCATGGGAGGAGGCAAAAGTACCTCCTCATCTTTGGGACCAACTGTCCACAGGCCTAGCCACAAGCTAGGCCTCTCTGGTCTGCCATTCCCGCCCCAAGGGGGCTAATGGGAATGAGTCTTATGAGCTAAAGGCTCGGGCTCAGGCACCTACCCTACCCTAGAAGGGTTAGGCATGGTGTCGATCATTATTTACACAAAACCAGTATGGATTTAGGGATGGAAAATTCCGTATTACAAATTTTATGGAATTCTCTGAGAGATTTTCATAGATAAAATAATGCAGGTTAGGTAGAATGCATTTTCTTAGACTAAAAAAAAGTATTTAATTTAGTACTACACCAAAGATTAATCTAAAAATTAGGAGAACCACCAAGGTTTAAAGGCAAAGTGTTCTAGTGGGTCAAGGAGTATCTAAATTACAGAAGGCAGAGAATAACAGTAAGAGATAAGTTGTCAGAATGGGAAAGAGTAAGGAATGAGGGTTGTACAAGGATCACTGTTTGGATCAGTACTGTTCTTAATATATTAATGACCTACGAGAGGGGACTAAGTCCTGTTTGTGATAAACTCTAAAAAGACTTCAGCAGACTGCAGTTGTGATCCAACAAGAGGCTTCTTGAGTTCAGTACAGGCAAATGCTAAGGTCATTCATTCTAGAGGATAGAGCAGACCAGATACTGAGTACAGCACGGCAGATCAGATACTGAGTACATCATGGCAGACCAGATACTGAGTACTGCATGGCAGACCAGATACTGAGTACAGCACGGCAGATCAGATACTGAGTACATCACGGCAGACCAGATACTGAGTACTGCATGGCAGACCAGATACTGAGTACAGCACGGCAGACCAGATACTGAGTACTGCGTGGCAGACCAGATACTGAGTACTGCATGGCAGACCAGATACTGAGTACTGCATGGCAGACCAGATACTGAGAACAGCATGGCAGACCAGATACTGAGTACAGCACGGCAGACCAGATACTGAGTACTGCATGGCAGACCAGATACTGAGTACAGCATGGCAGACCAGATACTGAGTACAGCACGACAGACCAGATACTGAGTACATCACGGCAGACCAGATATTGAATACAGCACGGCAGAAAAGATACTGAGTACAGCATGGCAGCCCAGATACTGAGTACAGCACGGCAGACCAGATACTGAGTACAGCACGGCAGACCAGATACTGAGTACTGCACGGCAGACTAGATACTGAGTACAGCACGGCAGACCAGATACTGAGTACAGCACGGCAGACCAGATACTTAGTGCTGCACGGCAGACCAGGTACTGAGTACAGCACGGACTTAAACTGAAAATATCTGTGAATGAAAAGAATTTTGGATAAATATAACACCAAGCATATTACCAGAAATATATAAAATTCGTGTAGCGTCAGTGGCTAATGTGTAAATAGCAAAGCTCTGAATTGCATTGAAAATCTTGAATAATCCTTCAGAACGATATATACGACATATGGCGGGCCAATCATTGAATGTGCAGTGCCAGCATGAAGCTTACATCTCATAAAGTAGGGAAAGAAGTTCGAAAGGGTCCTAAGTCTTGCATCCAGACTAGTATTAGAACCGAGAGGAATGCACTGGTGAAGAGTGAAGAGCTGAATCTGACCTTAGAGGAGAGAAGGATAAGGGAAGACATGATTACGACATATAACTTCTTAAGGGTAACTCAGAGCGAAGATATGGAAAGACTTTTGTAATTAAGGGATCCGGATCAAGGTACAGGGGGTGGAAGCTTACGACACAGATGAGCCATAGGGATGTAAGGAAGTATTTCTTTAGTATCAGGGTAGTTCAAAAGAAGCATTGGTGGAGGCAAATTTAATACACAGCTTCAGGCGAAGATATGATAAGTTCCAAGAAGCCAGAAATAAGTGATGCCGATCAAAGTAGTCTAGAAAACCGGTCCGGGGGCAGTCTCTCGACCCCAGGCAAGCACAACTGAACCAGAAAAACTCGACGAGTATGCATTCACAGAGACAGACAGACACACACACACACACACACACACACACACACACACACACACACACACACACACACACACACACACACAGACACACACACACACGAGAGGAAGAAGATTCACTCTGCGTGCCGCTAACAACAATCTTCAACAAATCTATGAGAACAAGACAACTTTCTGAGGTGAGGAAGACAACAAATATAGTCCCAATTTTACAAAAGGACACAGACGGTCTTATTAAACTGCAGGCGGCCAGTGTCACGGACATGCATGGTAGGCAAAATCATGGAGAAGATTATAAGGAAAAGAATGGTGGAGCACCTAGAAAGGAAGACAGAAGAGAGGGAGGGGTAGGAAGACTGCATTTTCTAAGACAGTAAGAAGGATTTTGATACAGTACCTCACAAGAGACTGGGTGGAAAGCTAGTGTGTGTCGAGTGGGGTTCCACAAGGGTCAGTACCAGGCTAGTGTTGTTTCTTCTATATGAGAATGACATGAGAGAAGGGATAGAGTCATGTGTGCCCCTGTTTGCAGACGACGTGAAACTAACGAGGCGAATACAATCGGTCGAGGATCAGGAAAGACTACAAATGGATCTGGACAGGCTGCATACCTGGTCCGACAAATTACTACTGGAGTTTAACCCTACTAAGTGCAAAGTTATGAAGACTGGGCAGATGGAGTACAAGTTCGGGGATCAAAGGCTGCAAACTTCACTCAAAGAAAGGGATCCTGGGGTATCATACCGAGCACATTCCTTAGGCGCACATCAACCAAATTACTGCTGCAGCATATGGGCACCTAGCGAACCTAAGAGCAGTATTTCGACATCTAAGTAAGGAGTCATTCACGACACTGTGCACAGTGAATGCCAGGCTCATATTGAAGTATGCAGCACTAATATGGAACCAACACATGGTCAGACATTTCAAGAAAATAGAGAAAGTTCAAAAGTTGAAACAAGACTTGTCCTGGAGCTAATGGGTATATATATCCTGCGAGATGTTAAGGGAACTCAACCTGACGACACTGAAGGATAGTAGGAATAGTGAGGACATAAAAACGACGTATAAAATAAAGGAATTGACAAGGCGAACAGGACCAGAATATTTCAGAGATGAGATACAGGAGTGAGAGAACTCAACTGCAAGTTGATAATTCAGATAAGTCATAGGGATATTATGAGAGTGAAGTAGTGGAGGCAGGATCCATACATAGCATTAAGAAGAGGTGCGACAAGATTCTTGAAGCCAAGAGAGTGGATCTAGTAAGCAATCAAAGGGGAGGGGCCAGGAGTTGCAAGTCGACACCAGCAACCCCATATAGGTGTAAAAACGAATTCACACACAAAAGTACATATACACACAGTGAAGAGGTGAGGCCAGGAGCTATGAATCGACCACTGTAACTTCAATTAGGTGAGTGCACACATAAAAAGACAAACACACACACACACACACACACACACACACACACACACACACACACACACACACACACACACACGCTCGCGCGCGCCTAGCCTGGGGTTGAACCCGGGTATAATAGTGACTGGTGAGCTTGTGTAAGCTGGAGTGGTGTTTACACTGGCGTTTATAACGTCTGGCCGCACAGTGAGCGCAATAAAAGGTTTCACCTTCCATGAGTTTTACACTGAGTACTGCTCTATAGAGCAGTTCTCCTGGCGCTCTGCTGGTTGTAGTGTAGTGCTCTGTAGAGCAGCTCTCCCGGCACTCTGTTGGTTGTAATGTAGTGCTCTGTAGAGCAGCTCTCCCGGCTCTCTGCTGGTTATAATTTAGCCCTCATGTTTATACACACATAACTGCTTTACAAAATCAAAACATATGTTGTTTAATAACTGTGTATGAATCAAGTGTTAGTGATAAGAAACTTCAAAACAACTCAGTGTCCGCCTCTTAATTAACTGTTTAACATGATGGTAGGATTACTGGCGTCATTTTTCAATCTTGTAAACACGCGGGATACCAGGTACATCTTGCTACGTCTACGTCCCCTCAAGGAAGGTTCCTTGATGTTGGTGAGGGGCTCTTGATTTAGGGAATTGGATCTGTGCTCCAGTTCCCCGAATTAAGCCTGAATGCCTTCCACATCCCCCCCCTCCCAGGCGCTGTATAATCCTCCGGGTTTAGCGCTTCCCCCTTGATTATAATAATAATAATAATACCTCTACGTCACACTACATATGCATCCACAAGCGCGCATATACAATATATATATATATATATATATATATATATATATATATATATATATATATATATATATATATATATATGCTCACACACACAAAGGTTTTTTACTGTCGTTTTTAAATATACTTATTGATTTACAATAAATTAAGTATCTATAGAACATTATGGTTATAATGAGAACATCGTATGCATTGTGGTACAAAATTAATTACTTAACAACCGAAGGAGGAAACTGGGAGAGATGTAAGTATAATTATAAATACCCTCCCCCCCCCCATAAACATTATTTAATCGTTACTCTGGCATAATGACATTTGTCCGGAGTTAGAGTTTTGTTTGAAGATCAGAAACATGCTAATGAAATAACTATATGCAAATAGATTTCTAATTTGAGTTTTTCTGTCTAAGGTCAACAACCGTGTGTTTGATATTCATCAGAGTTATTTAAATAAAGATCAGTAATTAGCTGCTGTCTGATGCTAAAAGCTTATAATTAGCTTATTTTAATTTACTTGCAACTCATTATTAAACAATTAGAAATCTGTTGCCGACAATGTAATTTATATATTTTTTTTCAACAATAAATCTCCTATTCTGAATAAAGATTTCAAAATAAGATACAAGGAACACAGAAGAGACAAGCGTAGAAGACTTCAAGAGGAAACTGGACAAGTATCTTCACCAGGTGCCAGATCAACCAAGCTGTGATGGATATGTTGGCCGCCAGCAGCAATAGCCTGGTTGACCAGGCAAGTACCAGATGAGCCTGGCCTATGGCAGGGCTCCGGGAGTAGACAAGATCTCGGAACTCATAAAGGAGAGAACGGATCTATTGTGAAACTAATGAAGCTTAAGCTTCAGGGGCCAGTAATCCCGGAGGGGCCCCAGAAGCCACTTTAGTCCACATTGCTTAAAAAAATTGTGTCTACTTTATAAAAAAGGGTTGCCAAGGGGCCCCGTAACAGTTTAACCTCCAGGTAACCTCCAGGTAACCAGGGCCCCACAAATGTAAGTCCGCCACTGGTCAAGGTATAACGGTTTTGTTTGGTAGGTGCTGCAAGCGGGTGGTTAATGATAAGTCTTCGGAGGCTTCTTCGTTTATTGTTAAGTCGTGGGGGGTACACAGGCTTGTGTGTTTGTGCCCATGGCCCGGGCAGGGCCATCCCACGAGAGAGAGCTGGGAGGCCTTGTGTCTTGCTGCTAGGCTGCTGTGTGAGTGAGGCGGAGGCATGGGCCGGCAGGCTGGCGTGCCTACCGAGAGGCCTGGCTACAGAGCACCTGAGTGGCGCGAAATATGAACTAAGCTGGCAGACAGCAAGGGCTGTCTGTGCAGACAGTACAGGCTGTCTACATACACTCGGCCACCTACCGCGCATCGTCCCGACGCGACATTGCTGGTGGTAAAAGAAACTCGGTCTCTCTCGTAGGAACAGGGCACAGAACACAAAATAAAAACATATATATACATACGGACATGGAAAAAAAACTTCCTACAGGGAGGGAAGAAAAAACATGGGTGTGCTAAACATCGTGGTCATAGGCAGTGAGCATCGAAGTGCATCACTGCACACCTTCCTGCATCTGGACAGATACTGCAACACAGGAGACATCGCTGCGGCTGAGCTGTGACGTAACAGGTTACGGTCTCCTCTGGAACGGTGAAGCAGTCATCGTAGGAGTCGCTGCAGGTTTCACTCAACCTGGGGCACAACATGCTGGTGCCCTCGAGTGAGGCGTCGACAAAACTCGGCAACTGGGCAGGACTTCTGGCAAGCGACTCAGGAGGACACTTCTCGACTGGTACTGTCGCTGGGCTGTCACTGCCGGTGAGTGTGGAGCGAGTCGTGGCAGAGACGACTGGGCGAAACATCTGGGAGTCGTAACATCATACACCAGACTGCAGTGAGAGAGCTAGCAGTCAAAGTGCAGGCTGCTCACTGAAGCTTGTGACACGAGGCTGACACAGCGCCTGCCGACAGGCCTAACTGCTGCTTGGCGAGTATCATCTCTCGACAGTTGGAGTTATAGCAGAGGTTAGTCTAAGCGTCCCTAGACTTGTTTCTCTACATATAACTGCACTCTGAAGGTCCGGAGGTGAAGTGAAACAAATCTCAATGGGAATCGTAGCAGGTACGATTCTGCAGATCATGAGCGACGAGCATAAAAGCTTTCTGTACAAGAGGGCTCATATGCTCAGGGCTGAGTAATCAGCTGTCAAACACACTGGTCACACTGGTGACTTAACACAGTGGTGCTACTCAGGTCTGGCTCAGACCTCACTGGACACACGGAAACTTTAAAAAAACATGGTACAACATGGCTTAAACTAGCAAATGATGCTTTTCTGTGCACAAAACTGACACTAAGACATATACTAAAATGTGAGAACACTGACTGAGAGGAATTAATTAACACGACATATATCTTCTCTCAATCTTCTCGACAATATTAAAATAATTACTAGAAACACTCGATGTGACATCATGTGATGTCAGGCGTGATGTCGCGAGGTGACGTCAGCAGCACTGTGACGTCAGCAGACATCTCGAGGTGACGTCAGGCAGACATCGTGACGTCATGAAGTCGGGCAGCATCGTGGGTGACGTCAATGTGATGCGGGCAGCAGACCACAGCATGTGGCCTGGGACATCTGGTAACTCACGTAGCTCATAGGTCTACGTGACATCGCCCACACCCACGTGGCGTCGTGATCCACGTGGTGTCGTGATCTACGTGGCATGCTGATCCACGTAGCTTCGAGTGGCCTCGGGCATTCGGATACACAGCTCTGGCAATGAATCACACGAAAAACAGCAGAAAACACAGCAGAGGGAGTGGGCAGTGGTGAGTGGTGTATGGTAGACGGGTCAGCGTGAGTAGGGTGAGCATGGGCAAGGTGAGGAACAGCCACTTCCTCTCCTCTCCTCCCCCACCCACAAATACATAGAGAACTCACACTGGACGCAGAAATCGCCACAAAACTCACCTCTGGCTTGCTGAAACAGCTGTGCTGAGCTGAACAACAACAGCAACATACAAGTGACGCTGAACATGTGACTTGAGAAACAGCGTGGGACACTGTAGCGTGGGACGCTGTAGCATGGGGTCACTGTGGTGTGGGGTCACTGTGACGCCACTTACAATTCTCGGAGAATTTCGGCAAATTTCGGCCTGGATCCTGCTTGTACCTGTGTCTGGATGCTCAAACGTGCAGACACGACATCAGGATAACTTGTTGAGAGACGGATGCTTCTTGCATGGGATGATGAAGTGAAGATGACTTCATCCCTCTTCCTTCCTCTATCAGGGCAAACACAACTGCCGCAACCACCGCTGGTACCATTATTATGGGTTTGTTTGGTAAGGTGCTGAAAGTGGGTGGTTAATGATAAGTCTTCGGAGGCTTCTTCGTTTATTGTTAAGTCGTGGTGGGTACACAGGCTTGTGTGTTTGTGCCCATGGCCTGGGCAGGGCCATCCCACGAGAGAGAGCTGGGAGGCCTTGTGTCTTGCTGCTAGGCCGCTGTGTGAGTGAGGCGGAGGCATGGGCCGGCAGGCTGGCGTGCCTACCGAGAGGCCTGGCTACATAGGGCAGCGCCTGAGTGGCGCGAAATATGAACTAAGCTGGCAGACAGCAAGGGCTGTCTGTGCAGACAGTACAGGCTGTCTACAAAGGGTATATAAGATAGCATCCAAACGGTTCAGTTTTAAACAGTAATTTAACAGCTGAAACAGCTGTCTGAATACAGTATTCTCAGTAAGACTCATGTCAACAACAACAAAACAGTAGTTGACGTGATCTTGTATATTAACATGAACGACATGCACTTAAAATACCACGAAAAAAGTGAAACTTACGACAATATACATGTCAAAATGCTTTGCTATTAGAATGAAAAATTTAAATGGTATAGTAAATCGAATCCCTCGAACAGAGTCACGAAATAAAAGAAAATAATTATATATTGTGTGGGAATACCAGCGAGTTGAAGATGAAGACACAAAAACAGTAACTGGAATCTTTATTAAAAGATTAATAAAAGGAAAGTGACTTTTATGCTGCACTTATTATTAACTGAAACACACAGTCAGGGACCCAAGAAGTGCCAGGATTACCAACATTACTGAAGATTCAAGAAGCTGCCAGAATTACCAAAATTATTGAAGATCCAAGAAGCTGCCAGACTTACCAACATTACTGATGATCCAAGAAGCTGCCAGAATTACCAACATTATTGAAGATCCAAGAAGCTGCCAGACTTACCAACATTACTGATGATCCAAGAAGCTGCCAGAATTACCAACATTATTGAAGATCCGAGAAGCTGCCAGGCTTACCAACATTACTGAAGATCCAAGAAGCTGCCAGAATTACCAACATTACTGATGATCCAAGAAGCTGCCAGAATTACCAACATTACTGATGATCCAAGAAGCTGCCAGAATTACCAACATTACTGATGATCCAAGAAGCTGCCAGAATTACCAACATTACTGATGATCCAAGAAGCTGCCAGAATTACCAACATTACTGATGATCCAAGAAGCTGCCAGAATTACCAACATTATTGATGATCCAAGAAGCTGCCAGACTTACCAACATTACTGATGATCCAAGAAGCTGCCAGAATTACCAACATTATTGAAGATCCAAGAAGCTGCCAGACTTACCAACATTACTG
>NC_091313.1:11420723-11455723 GCF_038502225.1 Cherax quadricarinatus
CGTTTAGACCTGAGAATATTTTGTGTTTAGACCTGAGAATATTTTGTGTTTAGACCTGAGTATATTTCGTGTTTAGACCTGAGTATATTTTGTGTTTAGACCTGAGTATATTTTGTGTTTAGACCTGAGTATATTTTGTGTTTAGACCTGATTTTATCTTGTATTTAGACCTGAGTATATCTTGTGTTTAGACCTAAGTATATCATGTGTCGAATGAATGATAGGCCTACATTTAGTGCTGTTGTAAATGTGTTTCACTTACTTATAACAGTATCTTAATGGTATTGGTTATCAATAACATTGTTAAGTTATACATATGTCTGACCTAACTTATGCATGTATTATGCATACAAATTTTTAAATAATTATATGAAAAAATACTTCAGTTTGGCAGGTTAGAGATTATCATTATCATGGGGGAGAGCTAAACCCGTAGGGAATATACAGCGCCTGTATGGGGGGGGGATGGAAAGCATTCAGGCTTAATTCAGGGAAGTGGATCACTGATCCAATTCCCTAGATCAAGAGCCCTTCACCAGCATCAAGGAACCTTCCTCGTGGGGGGGGGGGGAGGTTAGAGAAAGGTAGACAACAACACAGCTATACAGAACATAGCAGTTTAGCGGCTATACTAAATTTATCCCTGACTCGCCAAATTAAAATGTTTTAATGTGCAATTTCTTGATTTTTTTTAATAATTACTGAATATAAATCTAAAATATTCGAGTACCTTAAAGTAACGTCCTGGTGGTAGTGGTCTGGTGGTAGTGGTCTGGTGGTAGTGGTCTGGTGATAGTGGTCTGGTGATAGTGGTCTGGTGATAGTGGTCGGATGATACTTTTTTTGTTATGTGTTGGATATGGGTGCTGAAATTCAGGTTGCTGTCGAGGCGCAGGCCAAGGAGTTTGCCAACATTATGTCTGACAATAAGAGTGTTGTCGATCTTAATGTCAAGTTGTGCAACACCTGCTCTGTTACCAATAATATAGATAGTTTTGTCAGTGTTAAGTGTAAGTTTATTGGCTGTCATCCAAGTAGATATTCTGAGTAGCTCCTCGTTAATAATGGTGTTGAGGGTGGCAAGATGACATAAGTCGTGTCGTCAGCAAAAAGAATGGGTTTCAGGTGTTGTGATACGTTGGGAAGATCATTGATGTATAAGAGGAAGAGCAGGGGACCAAGGACACTTCCCTATGGCACTCCAGTATCAAGTGATCATTTAGATGAGGTGTCTTTAATGGTGCGTACTGATACCTATTAGTAAGGTAGGATTTGAAATATGCAAGGGCATGGCCTCTTATGCTATAATGGTCAATTTTGTGGAGTAGGATGCCATGATCTACTGTGTCAAAAGCTTTTCTTAGGTCAATAAAAGTCCTAATGAATATTCCTTATTTTACAGTGCTGTGTAAAGAAGATCTAGCATTTTTACAATTGCATTATTATTGCTTTTATTTTTTCTGAAGCCAAATTGGCAGGGGTTGAGTATGTTTTGTGCTGTTATAAACGAATATATCTCTTGTGCACGAGTTTCTCGATAATTTTGGATATTGGCCTATAGTTGTCTACATATGTGGGGTCACCACCTTTATGACTGGTGTAACTCTTGCTGTCTTGAGTAGTGCCAGGAAAGTGCTAGTTACTAGCGACTTGTTAAAAAGTAATGAAATAGCATGCGAAAGGACATGCGCCTTTCGCTACCACAGGTATTCTCTCACTTGGTTCAAGACTCACAAAGCACTCAGTCAGCATCTCCCAAAATCTCTCTCCTCTACACATCTCTCTTCTCCAGGTGCAATCAACACTTACTATAACCCACTTTTTATATCCGACCCTTATTTTACTCCACATAATCCTTGAATTTAAGCATTTATATTCCCTCTTTTCCTGCCATAACTGATCGTTTAATATTATTGCTACTCCTTCCTTAGCTCTAACTCTATTAGAAACCCCTGACCTAGTCTCATTTATTTATCCCCACTGAAACTCTCCCACCCCCATCAGATTTTGTTTCACTTAGAGCCACAACATCCAGCTTCTTTTCATTCACAACATCCGCAAGCATGACTTTCTTATCATCCGTACTACATCCACGCACATTCAAACATCCCAACTTACAGGTTATATTTTTATTTTTAGTAAGTTCTATGGTACTAGCCCATTGCTCCCGGCATTTTGGTTGACTTTTACAATACACATGGCTTACAGAGGAAAGTTCTTAGGCCACTTCCTCATGGACATTAAGATAAACTAAAGAAAACTAAGGTGGGAGTGTATTCATAAACGTGTACATACATGTGTAGTGTGACCTAAATGTAAGTAAAATAGTTAGATGTACCTGTTCTCTTATGTGTTTATGAGACAGAAAAAATACATCAGCACTCTTACGATCACGTAAAACAAATACGAATTTCTGTCTTACACTCATTTGCAGGACGGTATATATATAGTGTAGATGCTTTCCAAGTAGTGGTGACCCGGCCTTGGCTCCCTATCTGGGGGAATGTCTCGAGACTTAAGTCTCCCATGGGAGGAGGTACAGTACCTTCTCATCTTTGGGACCAAGTGTCCCCAGGCCTAGCCACATTCCCCGCCCTCACGGGGCTCGTAGGGAGAAGCTAGGCCTCTGGTCTGCCATCTACCCCGCCTCAAAGGGGCTCGTGGGGATGGCAGTCTTATGAGCGGCAGATGGTAGCAAGCTCAGGCTTTTTTCAGTGTAGTTGCTATTTCCAGTATTCAGTGTGCAGACACAAGGCAGCCTTACTGCTACACTGAATTTGGCCCAGATTCTCCCAGTAAATGTATTCCAATGAATAATTTCTCAATACTGTGTAATATGAATTTATCATGTATCATCTGTAATGTTAGACTACCTGATTAAAGCGTCTAAGTAATAGTGTCCTGTTGATAGCGTCCTGGTGGGGGTGTTCTGGCGAGAGTGCTCTGGTGATAGTGTTCCGGCGATAGTGTTTTATGTGATAGCATCCTCGTCAAAATGTTCCGGTGATAGCATTCTGGCAACACCATCATGGTGATAACTTCCTGGTAATAGACAGCATCATGGTGACAACATCATGGTGACAACATCCTGGTAAGAGACAGCATCCTGGTGATAGCGTTATGGCAATGTTCTAAATGCAAAACAGAGACAATATTAAAAAACTCAATAGTTGATTGATATTAGTTGACCAATTTATTGCACCAGTATTTTGGGAAGTGTCAAAGCTTCTTTTCTGAAGCATGATTTTTATCAAGTTCCTTTACTGAAGCATCTATTTTGGATTTTTTTTAAAGCATTAATTTCTATTCAGTAAAGATAAAAGCAGCAGAAGCAATATAAAAGTTGTCCCGTGTAACAATAGCAGGACAATATTATTTTCATGAAGGCATTACAGCAATAACAGCGCTATGAATAGCAATAGTAACAGCAACAATAGCATTGTTAGGTATCCCAAAAATAGACATCATAAAGTTGTTTGCCTGAATATTGATGTGTTTCCTTCAAGCTTTCTTTTTATAACTTGAGAAGCTATAAGTAACTTGAGAAGCTATAAGTAACTTGAGAAGCTATAAGTAACTTGAGAAGCTATAAGTAACTTGAGAAGCTATAAGTAACTTGAGAAGCTATAAGTAACTTGAGAAGCTATAAGTAACTTGAGAAGCTATAAGTAACAAAAAGGCACAATACCGTTACTGGAACAATACAAGAATAACCCGCACATAGAAGAGAGGAGCTTATGACTTGGACCATTTACAAAGTCACACTGACAGAAAGGAGAGGGGTAGGGTGAGGGTCATTATTTATAGGTCAGCAGACAGAGACGGGATAAGAGAGGTAGTAGGCTTTAAATTTTGCAAAGCTGGTTTACTGACTGAGGGTAACAGTACATACTACTATTAACGAGTGCACGGATCAATGTTTTATAAAACATTCTAAGATTCTTGTAATAAAACCGGTAACATTCAGGTCATTCCTGACTGGTGACAGACATTTATCACAGGTGTAGCCTACTTGAGTCCATAGGGCATTCGTATGTAATCAGTACTAAACCTAGTAATGTTCTATCCTACGATTTTTTGTACTCAAATAGGGTTCTAGAACAAAATTAGCTTAGTTGCTCTAACATCAGCCTTTGCTAATTTTCCTAATTGCATAAATACAAGATGGAGTAAAAAAAATAACTTGTCCACAGGGGTAAGATTTTTAGAATTGTCATACAGATTTCTAATGTGGCTCAATTGAAAGGGAATTTCATGATTTTTTAGATCTTCCTTATTTTATATATCTAATATCTTATTTTCAGTCCATTAATATTGATGGACTGAACACAGACTCCAGACTCAAGGACTGATTACCTCAAACTCATCTTCAACCGTTCTTCTCTGTTTTGGAGTGAAGAAACCACTGGCTGGTTAAACGTTTCCAGAATGAAAATTTTCCAAATGCTGCCGAAGTGTCTCGATATATATTGAGACATCCAGCCAATCTTAGCCAGTACCTCTTCGAGAGGCCCACACTCCCTGCTGAAGTCAGCCAGTACCTGCGGGAGATGCCTGCACTCCCTGTTGAGGTCAAGGCGGACTTTGTGTACGGCGCCTTTGCCTTTTGGCACTATGAGAAATATTTTGGGCTGCCGTCTCTCGTGACCAGTTTGATGAGCAGACTGCCGTAAGGATTGGCATAACTCTGTCTGCTGAGCTTAATTTGATGGAAATGACGTTTTCACCATTATTGTGCACGTCAGTCTGTTTGAACTACATCCACTCTGCTGATCCATCAGGTCAGACTGCGCCGAAACAGCACAAGAAAGAGTTAAAGCACCAGCATACCTTAGATGCAGATACTCGGCGTCGTAGTGTTGCGGGAATGGAAAACTACCCTTTTGTGGACGAGTGAAACAAACTCTCGAGTAGCGTCATTGAAGAGAAAATGTTACCTTCTTTTGTTCTTAACTAGTTTCTTTATATACTTTCATGAATATTACTTTGCTTACACTCCAGTAGCATGAAAACTTATAAAAAACACTTGCCTCCTCACACTCTAGTCTAACATCCTCATAAAAATCTCAAATCCTCCATTATCCCCTCACTCCAACCCTTCCTGGGACGACCCCTTTTTTTCCGTGACTCTACTGTAGTCATCCTATATTGCTCCATTCTAATTGTCCAAACCACCTCAACCATTCCTCTCCTCAGCCCTATGAATAATACTTTTGGTAACCCCACATTTTTTTTTTTTTTTTTTTTTTTTTAACAAATTATCACTCTCCAAATTCTCTACATAAAATTCACACACCACATTACCCTTCAAAACATTACACTGCCTCCAGCCTCCTTGTTGTGCAATTTAAAACCCAAGTTTCTCACCCATATAACAGTGCTGGTACAACTGTTCTCTTGTACTCTCTCCATTTTATCTCCATAGGTAAAGTTTTTTATCCACAGATGCCTCGGTGCATAAACCACTACCTTTTTTCCCTCATCCATTCTATGGTTCGCCTTATCTTTCATAAGACATTATATATTACGGAATAATTCCTGTTAATTTGTTAATCAAAAATATGTTAATTTTGCGTTAAGTTGCTCTCTTCCAAAAATATCACGATTGTTTTCCAAATTTAAGTCTCCATTTTGTATTCATAATCGATGCTAAGCAAATACCTTAGGATGGTAGTTGCGCAGTATTTGCTAGTTTCCATCTAATTGCTACTTTGACACTCTGCGTACCCAAGTGGGTACGCAGTTCGGCATCTAAATTCTATTATACTAGCTAGCACATCACCTGGCTCGCGTGACTTGTTAAAGTTTTAAGGCCCTTTTACAAATATTGGTCTGAGTGTGTTCATGAGTTCTGCTTATAGTATGAAACTGTAAAGCAATGTTAAGTACTCAAGCTTTTATCCTTCATATATATATATATATATATATATATATATATATATATATATATATATATATATATATATATATATATATATTCCTTAAAGCCTTTTTATCCACTTCTCCGAGGCTATGGGTCCCAAAATTTACACCAGAGGTGGACCCCATCCTATATAAATATATATATATATATATATATATATATATATATATATATATATATATATATATATATATATATATATATATATATATATATATATATATATAGCTCGTGGCCCGGCCTATACTTAGCAGACCAGCAACATTCATTTCTGTCCTCTTGAGATCTATTATACGTTTCTTTTCTTGAAACGATACATGGAATCTATTTCCACTTTTTTCATATTCAGGTCATTTCACAATCCTAATTACCCCATCTTCCACTGTCTGATGTATATATTTCTACAGTCTTTATGTTATGTCCATGTAATACATTGATAGTCACTGGATGGCGACAGGTAAACATGCCCAGATGTTGCCCAAGTGTCTAATTCATCACTAGCTTGCTACAATGAAATTTAAAAAAAAAAGTGTTTCTTAGCATCCCTGTGACTCCTTAATCTGTCTTATTAATTCATCGTGGTGCGTTATACGTCGTAATGTCTCACCTTGTCTGCCTCTCTTTTAGTCTAGCTGAGTTCAATTCCTTTAGTCTCTCTTCATAATGCAGCCGCCTTAGCTGTGGAATTAGCTGTTTTCAAACCTTTGTACCTATTCAAGCTTCTGAAAATGCTTAATCTGGTGAGGGCTTCAAGCCGGTGATGAATATTCTTAGTTACGCCTGACTTACCTCGTGTACAGAGTACTAAAGAATTCTTTGACAGTTTAGACACACATTCTGAGATCTGCTAATGACGTATTCATGTGCTCTATGGAACGTTTACCTTTAAGGTGTGTATGAATGTGTGTGTATGTGTGTGTACTCACCTAAACGTAGTTGCAGGGGTCGAGACTCAGCTCCTGGCCCCGCCTCTTCACTGAACGCTACTAGGTCCTCTCTCTCCATGCTCCATGAGCTTTATCATACCTCGCCTTAAAGCTTTGTATGGTTCCTGCCTCCACTACATCACTCGCCAGAATGTTCCACTTCCTGACCACTCTATGAAGAAATACTTCCTAACATCTCTGTGACTCATCTGAGTCATCTGTGGAACATCTTGTCTCTGTCCACCTTGTCTATTCCACGCAGTATTTTGTATATCGTTATCATGTCTCCCCTAATCCTCCTGTCCTCCAGTGTCGTCAGGCCGATTTCCCTTAACCTCTCTTTGTAGGATATTCCCCTTAACTCTGGAACTAACCTTGTCGCAATCCTTTGCACTTTCTCTAGTTTCTTAATGTGCTTGACCCGGTGCGGGTTCCAAACTGATGCTGCATACTCTAGTATGGGCCTGACGTACACGGTGTACAGTGTGTCGAAAGATTCCTCACTTAGGTATCGGAACGCTAATCTCAGGTTTTCCAGGCGCCCATATGCTGCAGCAGTTATCTAGTTGATGTGTACTACCGGAGACGTGCTTTGCAATCGTTGGCCACCCAGCCGACACTGTCTGCGGTCGTCTTTACCCTTATCCGATCTTCACGACTTTGCATTTAGCAGGGTTGAATTCGAGAAGCCAGTTGCTGGACCACGTGTCCAGCTGTCCATGTCTCTTTGAAGGCCTGCCTGATCCTCATCTGATTTAATTCTCATTAACTTCACATCATCTGCGAACAGGGACACCTCTGAGTCAATCTCTTCCATCATGTCATTCACATATACCAAAAATAACACTGGTCCTAGGACCGACTCCTGTGGGACCCCGCTCGTCACAGGCGCCCACTGTGATACCTCATCACGTACCATGACTTGCTGTTGCCTCCCTGTCAGGTATTCTCTGATCCATTGAAGCGCCCTTCACGTTATACGCGCCTGATACTCTAATTTCTATTGTGAGGAACTATGAAGGCCTTCTTGTAGTCCAAGAAAATGTATTCAATCCACCCTTGACTCTCGTGTCTTACTTCTGTTACTTTATCATAAAATTCCAGAAGGTTTGTGGCACAAGATTTGCCTTCCATGAAACCGTGCTGGTTGTCATTTATACTCTTGTTCCGTTCCAGGTGCTCCACCACTCTCCTCCTCATAATCTTCTCCATGACTTTGCATACTATACACGTCAGTGACAGTGGTCTGTAGTTTAGTGTCTTTTTTCTGTCTCATTTTAGACCTCATCCACTTCACTAGATCAATCTGTTCCACCAGTTGAGGAGAAAGACATAGCTCCCACTGACTTCCCAGATGAAGTCAAGCATTTGTTGACTCTGTTGAACAAACGTCGTAAAGCCATTGCCTTACCAGGTGAGAAGATGGGTATAACGAACTTATTGTCCCATCGTATTCCACTTGAACCTGGTACTAGACCTATCTATTTACCTGCATACAGAATGCCTCATTCACAAGTTGCTGTCGCAGAAGAATTGATTAATCAAATGCTTGATGATGGAGTTACTGCACCTAGCAATTCACCTTGGAATGCGCCCTTGATCCTAGTACCTAAGAAGGATGGTACTTGGCGCCCAGTGATTGACTTCAGGAAGTTAAATGCGAAAACTATTCCAGATCGCTTCCCACTCCCTGTATTGGGTGATCTTTTACGTAACATCGGAGATAACAAAGTCTTTTCAACCCTGGATTTGTTACAAGGGTTTTGGCAAGTCCCTCTTCACGAGGACAGCCAAGAGCTAACTGCATTCTCCACTCCTACAGGTCATTATCACTTCCTCCGTATGGCGTTTGGATTACGATCCTCCCCTATCACATTCTCAAGGCTCATGACTAATATCTTTAGAGGTCTCATAGGTAATGCACTTATGGTGTACTTAGATGACGTAATCATCATGTCTAAAGACGTGGATACACACTTGAAAAGACTTGATATAGTACTTGGTAAGCTTGAAGAAGCCAATTTAAAGATCAAACTGTCTAAATGTCAATTTTTCAGATCAGAAATTAAGTTTCTTGGTCACGTAGTCACTCCTAGAGGGGTTACGACTGACCAAAGTAAAGTAACTGCAGTACTAAATTTTCCAACACCCAAAACTGCTAATGCTGTAAGATCCTTTGTGGGCTTAGCAGGTTTTTATAGATCTTTCATTGCCAATTTTTCTTCCATAGCTGCTCCTCTAACTGAGTTGCTTAAGAAAGATGCTCCTTTTGTTTGGACCTTCTGTCAAGAAAGAGCATTCCAAACTTTAAAAGAAAAGCTAACATCTGCTCCAATTTTGAAATTTCCAGATTTTTCTAAGCCCTTCTATCTGACTACTGATGCTAGTTCTATTGGCATAGGTGCCGTACTAGCTCAGAAGACCGATGGCAAGTACAACGCAGTTGCATTTGCTAGCCGAGTCCTTACGAAGGCTGAACGTAATTATACAGTAACTGAGCAAGAAGCTTTAGCAATAGTATGGTCTTTAAAGCACTTCCGAGACATTATTTATCAGTACTCTGTTCATGTCCTGACAGACCATGCTCTACTGATACCTTTATTCCAGAACAAACAACCTACTGGAAGGTTAGCCAGATGGACCTTGACTATCCAAGAGTTCAATCCCACCTTTGAACACTTACCTGGCAAGTCAAATGTAGTCGCAGATGCCTTATCGCGACATGTTAGTATAGTAACTGCAGACCCTCCATTTAGTGCTGAGGATTTAAAGAATGCTCAACGAACAGATCCCATGTGGTCTGGTGTGATTCGATTCCTGCTCCAGGAAGATCTTATTCTGACTGTGAAGCCACCAGCACCCATCAGTGACTTTGTCATGAACCAAGAATTACTGTATCGAACAGACGAGTTGGGTACTCCTAGCAGAAGAGTATACCAGTTAGTAATTCCACAGTCACTAGTGAATGTAGCCTTACAGCTAGTTCACGATGTACCAGGTGTTGCGCACCCTGGTATGGATCGTTCAGTAAAACAAGCCAGATTGAAATACTTTTGGCCTCGTATGGCAACTGATATTTCTGAGTATGTTAAGAAAAGTAGTGTCTGCATGCAACATAAAGGTAATGCTAATGGTCCTAATCCAATCCAAGTGTATCCAACTACTAGCGAACCGTGGGAAAGAGTTGCGCTAGATTTGTTAACTAATTTCCAATGTTCCCTCCAGGGCAACAAACTTCTGTGTGTTATGGTAGACCATTTCACCAGATATTGTGAGTTAGTTCCTATTGCAGATAAGACTGCCGAGACAGTAGCTAAAGCGTTTAAAGAACGCATTATCTGCAGGCATACCACCCCTAAGTCCCTAGTAACAGATAATGGAGGTGAATTCTGTAATGAGATTCTTGAAAATTTGTGTACCTTGTACAAGATCTCTAAATCCACCATTGTTCCTCATCATCCTGCCAGCAATGGGTTAGCGGAACGTACCAATAAAAAAAGTACTTGAGAGCCACTATCAATCCCAACAGTGAAACTTGGGATGAAGTTATACCTGATGTGCAGTGTGCTATAAATTCTGCTTACAATGTTTCTATAGGTGACACTCCACATTATGCATTGTATGGTGTAGATAAAAGTTTGCCTTATGAGTTGCTATATTCTAATCCGAAACCAAATTACAACCCTGAAGATTTCATAGCAACTCGTACCAGCTTAGCTCAAAGTGTTTTTAGAAGAATCCGTGAAACACTTCATAAATCAACAGCAGAATTTACAAGAGTCGCAAACACTCGAGCAAAGCCATCCAAAATCAAAGTAGGTTCGAGAGTTATGCTGACTAACTTTAACAAAACGTCTGCAATGCCTAAGCTTGATCAAAAGTTTGTGGGTCCTTATCGAGTAGTTGAACATATCACTGGTAATAAGTATAAGGTTAGAGAAATTAGTACTGGTCAGTATAAAGAATCGCATTTAGATCATATGAAGTTAGTATGTGATGATAATGATGTTCCAACCCAGGCTAATGTGACAGACTCTGACAATCCTCCTGATCCTGTACTCTCTTCCTCTGATACTCAGTCAGACGATCAACCTGAATGTCGTTAGTCCCTATGTACACGACAGGTATTGAGAAATCCTCAAGTATCATTTGTTACTTCCAATTCAGATTTGCCTCAAATACAGCATGAGTTAGCCAGTGCAACAGAGTTTGATCCTCCCAGAGATGACACCCATTCTGCATATATCAATCTCACCCTAGCAGAGTTGGGGTTAAATGTAAATAACCTGTATAGATGAATAATTACAGTATCAACTTATCAGTATTCAAGATTTTTTTGTGTGTGTGTTCACGTTCTCTCTGAATTCTGAGAGTTAACAGTTTAGATTTGAGTGCACCGAATCTGCCTTTCTGTTAAACACTTCTTTCTTTGTATATATTCCTTCCTCAGAATCCGTAGATCACATGAATACAGATTGATCGATCAAATTTTTTTTATCACTTCTATTGTGTAATCCCAATGTTGAGTCTCATTCGATGAGTTGTGCTATATTATACCTTGTATTGCATTACAGTTTCAGTTACGTAAGCTTCCATTCCAATGTTCTACTTATGTATGTTATAATGTTCAATTGTTGTGTACTTTGACATTGTATAGAATCAGCCCAAGCCGTACACCTGCCGCCTCTAGTTTGTACTAGTTGTATGTCGGGACGACATACGTTAGCGTCGCCGAGCTCTCAGTAGTAGTACCAGTTCCTAGTAACCAGTTACCAGTAACCAGTGTACCAGTAGATGACTCACTACCAACCGTCTGTGTGAATCATTGACTGTATTCATATTGCTGCTGACCATAGCAGGATTTCAAACACCCTCGCACTGTAGACACTTGTGAGTCAGTCGTAGTAGGCAGCAGAGAGAGACAGGTCGGCTGTTGGCGCTTTCCATACTTCCCGTTATATATTATACGTACTACCAGCCTACGTGAGTATTTTTACCCATCCACGTATCGAAAACCCACATGACATCACCTCCTCCTCAGTTGTATGTCATCTAACACTTGCTGGTGTATTCCCTGTTTGTGTCCCCTCTGTCCTGTCTTCCCAGAGTCCTTCCTGTCTCCACTGTGAATACTTCCTTAAATCTCGTGTTGAGCTCCTCCTCTTGATCATTTTTTTTTTCGAGTTCCCCACCTTCTTTCCTCAGCCTGATCACCTGGTCTTTGACTATTGTCTTTCTCCTAATGTAGCTATACAGCAGTTTTGGATCAGACTTGACTTTCGATGCTATGTCCTTTTCATACTGTTGCTGGGTCTCCCTCCTTATCTGTGCACACTCGTTTCTGTCTCTTCGACTGATCTCCTTATTTTCCTGGGTCCTTTGCCTTCTGTACCTCTTCCATTCTCTAGTGTACTTAGTTTTTGCCTCCCTACACCTTCGGGTAAGCCAAGGACTCGCTTTTGTCTTCTCATTACTTCCGTTGCCCTTGGGAAAAAACCTTTCCTCTGCCTCCTTGCATTTTGTTGTTATGTATTCCATCATTTCGTTTACTGACTTTCCTATTAGTTCTCTGTCCCACTGAACCTTCCACAGGAAGTTCCTCATACCTTTGTAGTCCCCCCTTTCATAGTTTGGATTTTCCCATTCTAATCCTCTTTCCCTATCCACTTGTAACTACTATGTAATCAAAACTCAGAACCAAATGATCACTAGCTCCAAGGGCCTCTCATATGTGATGTCCTCAATGTCTGAACTGCTCAGAGTGAACACAAGGTCCAGTCTTGTTGGTTCATCCTCCCTTCTTTTTCTGGTAGTGTCCCTGACGTGTTGATGCATGAGGTTTTCCAGTACCACATCCATCATCTTGGCTCTCCATGTTTTGGGACCCCCATGAGGCTTCAGGTTTTCCTAATCGATCACCCTGTGGTTGAAATCATTCATAACCAGTAACTTTGCTCTGCATGATTGAGCTCTTCATGCAGTCTCAGCCAGTGTGTCCACCATTGCTCTGTTATTCTCTTCATATTCCTCTCTTGACCTCCTGCAGTTCTCTGGTGGATTATACATCACTGCAATGACTACCTTATGTTCCCTAGACTGAATTGTACTTATTATGTAGTCCCTTTCTGCAATCTCGTCCGTGCCTTTCATTTCCTCAAAACCTCATCGGTTTTTCATGAACAGTGCAACCCCTCCTCCCCCTCTGCTCTTTCTATCTTTCCTCAGGATCTGATATCCCAGTGGGAAGACTGCATCTGTTATTGTCTCGGTGAGTTTCGTTTCTGTGACTGCTATGATGTCTGGGGACTTCTCATTGATTCTTTCATGCCACTCTTCGTATTTATTTGTTATTCCATCTGCGTTTGTGTACCACACTTTCAGCTTATCTATCATGGTGGCCCTGGGAGAATTTTGGGGTTGGGGGAGCAGAAGCCCAGGAGGGGGCCTATGGAGGTTTGCGGTGTGGGTGGGGTTTGTGATGGGGGGTGAGGGCAGAGTACCTATAGGGAAGGGGCGGGTGAGGGAAGCGGCTAGGGATGAGTGTGTGTGTGTGTGTGTGTGTGTGTGTGTGTGTGTGTGTGTGTGTACTCACCTATTTGTACTCACCTATTTGTGGTTGCAGGGGTCGAGTCCTAGCTCCTGGCCCCGCCTCTTCACCGGTTGCTACTAGGCCCTCTCTCTCCCCGCTCCATGAGCTTTATCAAACCTCGTCTTAAAACTGTGTATGGTTCCTGCCTCCACTACGTCATTTTCTAGGCTATTCCACTGCCTTACAACTCTATGACTGAAGAAATACTTCCTACTATCTCTCTGACTCATTTGTGTCAACTTCCAATTGTGGCCTCTTGTTTCTGTGTCCCCTCCCTGGAACATCCTGTCCTTGTCCACCTTGTCTATTCCACGCAGTATTTTATATGTCGTTATCATGTCTCCCCTGACCCTCCTGTCCTCCAGTGTCGTCAGGCCGATTTCCCTTAATCTTTCTTCATAGGACATTCCCCTTAGCTCTGGAACTAACCTTGTTGCAAACCTTTGTACTTTCTCTAGTTTCTTGACGTGCTTTATCAAGTGCGGGTTCCAAACAGGTGCTGCATACTCCAGTATGGGCCTGACATACACGGTGTACAGTGTCTTGAATGATTCCTTACTAAGGTATCGGAATGCTGTTCTCAGGTTTGCCAGGCGCCCATATGCTGCAGCAGTTATCTGATTGATGTGTGCTTCCGGAGACATGCTCGGTGTTATACTCACCCCAAGATCTTTCTCCTTGAGTGAGGTTTGCAGTCTTTGGCCACCTAGCCTATACTCTGTCTGTGGTCTTCTGTGCCCTTCCCCTATCTTCATGACTTTGCATTTGGCAGGATTAAATTCGAGAAGCCATTTGCTGGACCAGGTGTCCAGTCTGTCCAGGTCTCTTTGAAGTCCTGCCTGGTCCTCATCAGATTTAATTCTCCTCATTAACTTCACATCATCTGCAAACAGGGACACTTCTGAGTCTAACCCTTCCGTCATGTCGTTCACATATACCAAAAATAGCACTGGTCCTAGGACCGACCCCTGTGGGACCCCGCTCGTCACAGGTGCCCACTGTGATACATCATTACGTACCATGACTCGTTGTTGCCTCCCTGTCAGGTATTCTCTGATCCATTGCAGTGCCCTTCCTGTTATATGCGCCTGATGCTCTAGCTTCTGCACTAATCTCTTGTGAGGAACTGTGTCAAAGGCCTTCTTGCAGTCCAAGAAGATGCAATCAACCCACCCCTCTCTCTCTTGTCTTACATCTGTTATTTTATCATAAAACTCCAGAAGGTTTGTGACACAGGATTTGCCTTCCGTGAATCCGTGCTGGTTGGCATTTATACTCCTGTTCCGTTCCAGGTGCTCCACCACTCTCCTCCTGATAATCTTCTCCATAATTTTGCATACTATACACGTCAATGACACAGGTCTATAGTTTAGTGCCTCTTTTCTGTCTCCTTTTTTGAAAATGGGAACTACATTTGCCGTCTTCCATACCTCAGGTAGTTGCCCAGTTTCCAGGGATGTGTTGAAGATTGTGGTAAGTGGTACGCACAACATATCTGCTCCCTCTCTAAGGACCCACGGAGAGATGTTGTCCGGTCCCATTGCGTTTGAGGTATCGATGTCCCTTAGCAGTTTCTTCACCTCCTTATCTGTATGTATGTCGTCCAACACTTGTTGGTGTATTCCTTGTTGGTGTCCCCATCTGGTCTGTCCCCCCAGAGTCCTTCCTGTCTCTACTGTAAATACTTCCTTAAATCTCGTGTTGAGCTCCTCGCATACCTCTTGATCGTTTCTTGTGAGTTCTCCACCTTCTTTCCTCAGCCTTATCACCTGGTCCTTGACTGTTGTCTTCCTCCTAATGTGGCTATACAGCAGTTTCGGGGTGTGTGTGTGTGTGTTAGTGTGTGTGTGTGTGTGTGTGTGTGTGTGTGTGTGTGTGTGTGTGTGTGTGTGTGTGTGTGTGTGTGTGTGTGTGTGTGTGTGTGTGTGTGTGGAGTCAGCAAGGGGCGTGTTGAGCCAGCTTTAAGGAAGGCAGGCAGCAGCAGCAGCAGCAGCAGCAGATGGCTGGCCCAGCTCTGCTTCACAAGGACCAATGAGAGGAGTGTCCAGCAGACGGGACGGACAATGCTGGCGATGGACTTCAGGGGTTAAGGAGAGGGATAGATGTATAGAGGCGGGGGATAAAGGGAAGGAAGGAAAAATTAGTAAAATAAGAGTAAATTAAACAGGAGATAAATCTGAGGGGGATAAATATAATCATCTTGTGTATTTTCTAAATATGAAACAACTTTTCCTAATGACCAATGTTTATTATGCTGTTATATCTGGATACTTTTATTGGCTCACTAGAATTGAGAGAAAGTAACATTTATGTTTTTAGAACTGACGGAAAGTATTAGAAATGACTATGTTTATTGTACAGATAGAAAGTATGTGATAAATGATTCGAAAAACCGACAAGTTGAAGATTGAGACATGCAACATATGGGAATCTTAACTGAGGTAACGTTTCACCATACAGTGGCTTCATCAGTCTTATACAAATCAGAAGGGTGTAAGGAGAGGAGTTTGAGGTAATCAGTCCCTGAGCCTGGAGTCGATGTGTTTAGTCCGTCAATCTTGTAGAAAGTACAGCATAGGGCCACGTCTACGGCCCTATGCTGTACTTTCTACAAGACTGACGGACTAAACACATCGACTCCAGGCTGAGGGACTGATTTCCTCAAACTCCTCTCCTTACACCCTTCTGATTTGTATAAGACTGATGAAGCCACTGTGTGGTGAAACGTTTCCTCAATAAAGATTCCCATATGCTGCATAAGTGTCTCAATCTTCAGATAGAAAGTACCAAGTCTGACACTGGTTTGTAGTGCTGAGAGAAAGTACCAAGTGTGGCGCTAGGTGTCAGTAATGACATAAATCATTAAGTCTGGTACTAGTTTCATTCTTTTCCTTTGTCTGGACCTGTTTAGCGTCGTCAACAAAATGTTTTCCTGTACACCTATATATCTGCAAATGCCAAAAGATCAGTAATAGTTTTAGGGTCAATGAAAATTATTCGTCAGTGAACTCTACCTAAAACTGTGCGAGAGATTTTTTCCTGAGCAAATTTTCGCCTGGACGAGCTGTCATAATATCAACAAGAGTTTAATTAAAACTGTCCACAGTATTAGCTTCAGTGACAGCATCGTCAGTGAAGAGACAAAATGTAATCACTGTCATCAGCAACTTCTTCGGTCAATGGGAAAATGACTCAAATTAGAAATTTTGTAAATGTAATTTTATAAATAAAATTTAACATCTTTATTTTTTAAAAAAAGGTTTGCATAACTGGTTTTAGAAATCCAACACAATGATAAACGAGACACAACATTTGGGTACCTTTATTCTGGAAGCGTATAGCCAGACAGTAGCTTCTTCATACCAATACAGAGAAGAACATAAGAAAGAACACTGCAGAAAGCCTACTGACCCACGATGGAAGATGTGGGGTTTGAGGTAATTAGTCCCTCAATCTGGAGTCGATGTGTTCAGTCCACTTATGTTGATAAACATGCAGGTACAGGGAGGTTCTCCAGGACGGGTCCTGTACCGGGTACAGCACAGGCGCCGAGAAGTGTCTTACATACTGCAGACAGGTGGGATGAAGCAGTCGTAGGTGACGCCATCCTTCTCATCTTCCGGTCTTCTCTCTGTGGACTGAAGAATCCACTAGCTGGAGAAACATTCCCAAAATAAAGATTCCAAAACGTTGCACAAGTGTCTCATAATTCAGAAAGAGGTTATGTGGTGTTGTACAGGGGTCAGAACAGGACCCCTTGTTCACGGTGTACATCAGTGCAAGGTGATCAAACACAGCGACGCAAGACCGTCGTTGGTACAACAACATACTCTGACGAGGACGACAGAGAGATACACGATAGTTTGGATAGGTTGATCATGTGGTTGAGAAGTAGCATTAATGTGAACAAGTATAAGGTTTTAATGGTAACAAAAAAAGGAAAATAATCATTGCACTTTCAAATTAAATATTAAAGAACTCGTCAAACCTCTTGCGAAGAAGTCGTAGGTGATCTAATCACCTGAAATGTAAAGCCAAGTCAACAGCTTACAAAGGTACCCAATAAACCTAATAAAAATTTTTGTCACGTTAAAAAAAATGTATGAATGGTCAAGGAAACCGTCATCATTTAGGAATCTTTGTTCTTTATTCCGGAATAAAGATTCTCAAATACTGTCCCAGTGTTTCAATTATCATATAAAACAGTACAAGTTCAGCTTTGTAGATGAATTGTTTAGAGAACCTTCAAGTTGATAAGTTAGGCACATGTGCAGTTCTTGGGTATCTTTAATGAGGGAACGTTTCGCCACACAATGGCTTCATCAGTCCATAGAAAGGAGAATGGTGAAGAACAGGAGTAGTTTGAGGTAATGAGTCGATGTAATCAGTCCATCAATCTTTTCAAGATTGATGGACTGATTACATCGATTGATTACTCAAACTCCTCCTGTTCTTAACCATTCTCCTTTCTATGGACTGATGAAGCCACTGTGTGGCGAAACGTTCCCTCATTAAAGATACCCAAGAATTGCACACGTGCCTAATTTATCAAGTTCAGTTTCATACATCGTTAAGTCTCACATGAGTTATACAGCACAGTTCTGGTCTCCGAACTTCAAAAGGGACATAAAATCTGAAGGTTATGAAATTCTACTCATTTTCTCTTCCACAATCACTACAATTCACATCTAGTATCACTACACTATACGTCTACCATCACTACAGATCTACCATCACTACAGATCTACCATCACTACTACACATCTACCATTACTATACAACATATCTACCAGCCCTACACTACACATCTACCACCACCATTACACATCTACCAACAATACACTTAAAGACGTAACATTATGGAAGAAATGACTGAAGTGTACAAATGGAAAACAAGAATAAATAAAGTGATGAAAATATCAGAGAGAAAGGACTCACATTCATGGATTAAAGTATGATAAATTTATTTTTAAAAGAATGATGGAAACTAGTGATTTGGAAATATAGGCGAGTAGACTAAATTGCCAATTATTGGAATTGCATTGTTTCTGGAAATTATGGTAATAAGGCACTGTTGTGTACAAAATAGTTATTTTCAGGACAAGGTTTCGCCCACAAAGGCGCCTTATTGCGACAATACAAGGAATATGCGACCTGAAAATACATATGGAAAAAAGTATGATAACAGGTGCACTCAGGCGATGGATGAGTGAGTAGTGGTGATGTCAGGTTGCTGGACCTCCTGCACACAGAAAATCGGTGAGCGAGTAGTGGTGATGTCAGGTTGTTGGGCCACCTGCACTCAGACGATGGATGAGTGAGTAGTGGTGATTTCAGGTTGCTGGGCCACCTGCACTCAGACGATGGATGAGTAGTGGTGATATCAGTTTGCTGGGCCACCTGCACTCAGTGACGAAGAGAATTTTTTAAGACGAGTTACAAAGCCTTCATCTGCTGCACCTCATCTGACGCCAGTATAAAAGCTCCAATCTCCCTGCCTGCACTTCATACTATTCAAGACTACACTGCTCATCACCCGCTCCTTGGCTGAGGGACTGATTACTCTATCTTCTATATGTAATTTTACTGTCTTCAGATTATATCCATGTATTGTATTGATAAAGCCACTGGATGGCGAAAAGTTTACAAAATAAAGATACCTAGATGTTGCACATGTATCTAACTCTTCTGACAGACTGATGAATGAGACACTTTTGAAACGCTTGGGTATCTTTTTTTCTACAAACATTTCGCCAGCCAGCAGCTTCCTCAGTCCAATAAAGAGAAGAACGGTGGAAGATGAGGAGTTTGAGAAAATCAGTCCCTTAGCCTGGAGTCGACATGTTCAATTAACCAATCTTGATAAGAATACAGCATATGCAGGTTCAGGAAGGTTTGCTAGGACCTGTCGTGGCCCGGATCTTCTCCATGTGGTGACCCGACGGTGGCTTCCGAAGATGTGTCGGAGATTGTAAGATTGTACACGTGACGTACTGTTTAAAGCCCTATGGCAGGGGCACAGTGAGCCTCCTTCGTGCCAAGTGGAGTACCATTTACAACCCTAAAATAGTGTGCATATTAATTAGGACATTGATGAATTAGACATTTATTTGGAAAATTAATGTTCATTTGAAAAATACACGGCAATGATGCTTTTATAAGCATTGCTGCACATTTTGGCATAGAATCGACCAATTTTGAACACATTTTGGTAAGTTCTTCGTCATGGTAGCAGGTCCTAATAACAACAGCAATTAGCTTCTCCTGTTTTCCATCCCTACGTTTGGCTATTGCCCATAGATTCTCAGTTGGGCTGAGGTCAGGAGAATTTCCAGGCCAACTTATCATTTTTCTGGAAGTTTGGCATGGAGCAAGATCCTTCTAGAAAATGCCTTCTCCATTATTAAAGTCTCTATCCACAATGGGAAGTAAATGAGTTGCCAGGATTGCCTTGTATCTGTCACTGTTCTTCGTTCCCTCAACAATAACAAGCCGTCCAGGGTCTTTAGCAGATGTTTTGGGATAAAACTACCCCAAAACATCTCATGTTTCTTGAATGTGTCTATTCCGTTCGCCTTCGCTCCATCTTACTGTCGCTGATCTATACCCATGTACTTCAAAATGCACCTCATCTGAAAATATAACTTTTTCCATTCATCTGTCGTCCATTCCTTATGATCGAGTGCCCACTGCAGCCATTTTTTCTTCATAGCAAAAGTCAATAATTGTTTCTTTATTGGCTTTCTGCCAGTTCTGCCAACTTCAAGGAGCCTTCATCATACAGTTGAAGAATCAGCATTTATACTAGTTGAAGCCAAATATTTCTGTATATCTTTGCTGGTTTTCTAGGGTTCCTAAAGATTATGCATGATCAAGTTGTCATCGTGAGGTTATTTTTGCGTTTTCTTCCACAGCTTCCTCGACGCAGCGCTCCACAATCACCAGTGTCATCTGCTCTCTTTAGAGTCTGACCAACAGTTGACTCAAATTTTCGACGAACTGTCTAATACTCAAATCATCGTTTTTTTTTTTTATGTTACAATACTTGCACGCTTTCTAGGTGTAACATCCCTCATGAATTTCAGCGATAATCATGAGCTAAAGGGGGAAAATTTGGCAAAACCAAAGTCACTCAAGGTGCACGCATCCAAGAATATCCTTACAGAACAACAGCTGTTGTAGCACTGACGAGATGGCTGCCAGCAGTGGGTACCAAACTCTTATGAAAAGAACCCAAACTACATTAAGCTGGAGACCAAGACACATGAGATAATCACAAAATTTAATCCTGTCCCAATTAATTTGCACACTACTGTTTGACAAGGGCACGGAGAGTCTTCAGGCCAGGTGGAACACAAGAGTGTCTCAGGAGACTCTCTGTCAGGCCAGGTGGAGCACAAGAGTGTCTCAGGAGACTCTCTGTCAGGCCAGGTGGAGCACAAGAGTGTCTCAGGAGACTCTCTGTAAGGCCAGGTGGAGCACGAGAGTGTCTCAGGAGACTCTCTGTCAGGCCAGGTGGAGCACAAGAGTGTCTCAGGAGACTCTCTGTCAGGCCAGGTGGACCACAAGAGTGTCTCAGGAGACTCTCTGTAAGGTCAGGTGGAGCACGAGAGTGTCTCAGGAGACTCTCTGTCAGGCCAGGTGGAGCACAAGAGTGTCTCAGGAGACTCTCTGTAAGGCAAGGTGGAGCACAAGAGTGTCTCAGGTGACTCTCTGTAAGGCCAGGTGGAGCACAAGAGTGTCTCAGGAGACTGTCAGGCCAGGTGGAGCACAAGACTGTCTCAGGAGACTGTCAGGCCAGGTGGAGCACAAGAGTGTCTCAGGAGACTGTCAGGCCAGGTGGAGCACAAGAGTGTCTCAGGAGACTGTCAGGCCAGGTGGAGCACAAGAGTGTCTCAGGAGACTGTCAGGCCAGGTGGAACACAAGAGTGTCTCAGGAGACTGTCAGGCCAGGTGGAGCACAAGAGTGTCTCAGGAGACTCTCTGTAAGGCCAGGTGGAGCACAAGAGTGTCTCAGGAGACTGTCAGGCCAGGTGGAGCACAAGAGTGTCTCAGGAGACTCTCTGTCAGGCCAGGTGGAGCACAAGAGTGTCTCAGGAGACTGTCAGGCCAGGTGGAGCACAAGAGTGTCTCAGGAGACTCTCTGTCAGGCCAGGTGGAACACAAGAGTGTCTCAGGAGACTCTCTGTAAGGTCAGGTGGAGCACAAGAGTGTCTCAGGAGACTGTCAGGCCAGGTGGAGCACAAGAGTGTCTCAGGAGACTCTCTGTAAAGCCAGGTGGAGCACAAGAGTGTCTCAGGAGACTGTCAGGCCAGGTGGAGCACAAGAGTGTCTCAGGAGACTCTCTGTAAGGCCAGGTGGAGCACAAGAGTGTCTCAGGAGACTCTCTGTCAGGCCAGGTGGAGCACAAGTGTGTCTCAGGAGAATCTCTCTCAGGCCAGGTGGAGCACAAGAGTGTCTCAGGAGAATCTCTGACAGGCCAGGTGGAGCACAAGAGTGTCTCAGGAGACTCTCTGGAGTCTCAGCAGGTTCTCTGGCGACACGTTGTATAAATACTGTATAAACTGTTACATAATTAGCTTTGTTATATAAATGTTATATAAATGGTTCTGACTGAACAACAACTTTGAACATTACTTAACATATCCTCACAGCCCTACTGAAGTCTCCCAGCCCAGGCTGACACTGCTGAAGTCTCCCAGCCGAGGCTGACACTGCTGAAGTCTCCCAGCCGAGGCTGACACTACTGAAGTCTCCCAGCCCAGGCTGACACTACTGAAGTCTCCCAGCCCAGGCTGACACTGCCGAAGTCTCCCAGCCCAGGCTGACACTACTGAAGTCTCCCAGCCCAGGCTGACACTACTGAAGTCTCCCAGCCCAGGCTGACACTACTGAAGTCTCCCAGCCCAGGCTGACACTACTGAAGTCTCCCAGCCCAGGCTGACACTACTGAAGTCTCCCAGCCCAGGCTGACACCACTGAAGTCTCCCAGCCCAGGCTGACACTACTGAAGTCTCCCAGCCCAGGCTGACACTACTGAAGTCTCCCAGCCCAGGCTGACACTGCTGGAGTCTCCCAGCCGAGGCTGACACTGCTGGAGTCTCCCAGCCCAGGCTGACACTACTGAAGTCTCCCAGCCCAGGCTGACACTACTGAAGTCTCCCAGCCCAGGCTGACACTACTGAAGTCTCCCAGCCCAGGCTGACACTACTGAATCTCCCAGCCCAGGCTGACACTACTGAAGTCTCCCAGCCCAGGCTGACACTACTGAAGTCTCCCAGCCCAGGCTGACACTACTGAAGTCTCCCAGCCCAGGCTGACACTACTGAAGTCTCCCAGCCCAGGCTGACACTACTGAAGTCTCCCAGCCCAGGTTGACACTACTGAAGTCTCCCAGCCCAGGCTGACACTACTGAAGTCTCCCAGCCCAGGCTGACACTACTGAAGTCTCCCAGCCCAGGCTGACACTACTGAAGTCTCCCAGCCCAGGCTGACACTACTGAAGTCTCCCAGCCCAGGCTGACACTACTGAAGTCTCCCAGCCCAGGCTGACACTACTGAAGTCTCCCAGCCCAGGCTGACACTACTGAAGTCTCCCAGCCCAGGCTGACACTACAGAAGTCTCCCAGCCCAGGTTGACACTACTGAAGTCTCCCAGCCCAGGCTGACACTACTGAAGTCTCCCAGCCCAGGCTGACACTACTGAAGTCTCCCAGCCCAGGCTGACACTACTGAAGTCTCCCAGCCCAGGCTGACACTACTGAAGTCTCCCAGCCCAGGCTGACACTACTGAAGTCTCCCAGCCCAGGCTGACACTACTGAAGTCTCCCAGCCCAGGCTGACACTACTGAAGTCTCCCAGCCCAGGCTGACACTACTGAAGTCTCCCAGCCCAGGCTGACACTACTGAAGTCTCCCAGCCCAGGCTGACACTACTGAAGTCTCCCAGCCCAGGCTGACACTACTGAAGTCTCCCAGCCCAGGCTGACACTACTGAAGTCTCCCAGCCCAGGCTGACACTACTGAAGTCTCCCAGCCCAGGCTGACACTACTGAAGTCTCCCAGCCCAGGCTGACACTACTGAAGTCTCCCAGCCCAGGCTGACACTACTGAAGTCTCCCAGCCCAGGCTGACACTACTGAAGTCTCCCAGCCCAGGCTGACACTACTGAAGTCTCCCAGCCAGGACTGACACTACTGAAGTCTCCCAGCCCAGTCTGACACTACTGAAGTCTCCCAGCCCAGGCTGACACTACTGAAGTCTCCCAGCTCAGGCTGACACTACTGAAGTCTCCCAGCCCAGGCTGACACTACTGAAGTCTCCCAGCCCAGGCTGACACTACTGAAGTCTCCCAGCCCAGGCTGACACTACTGAAGTCTCCCAGCCCAGGCTGACACTACTGAAGTCTCCCAGCCCAGGCTGACACTACTGAAGTCTCCCAGCCCAGGCTGACACTACTGAAGTCTCCCAGCCCAGGCTGACACTACTGAAGTCTCCCAGCCCAGGCTGACACTACTGAAGTCTCCCAGCCCAGGCTGACACTACTGAAGTCTCCCAGCCCAGGCTGACACTACTGAAGTCTCCCAGCCCAGGCTGACACTACTGAAGTCACCCAGTCCAGGCTGACACTACTGAAGTCTCCCAGCCCAGGATGACACTACTGAAGTCTCCCAGCCCAGGATGACACTACTGAAGTCTCCCAGCCCAGGATGACACTACTGAAGTCTCCCAGCCCAGGATGACACTACTGAAGTCTCCCAGCCCAGGATGACACTACTGAAGTCTCCCAGCCCAGGTTGACACTACTGAAGTCTCCCAGCCCAGGCTGACACTACTGAAGTCTCCCAGCCCAGGCTGACACTACTGAAGTCTCCCAGCCCAGGCTGACACTACTGAAGTCTCCCAGCCCAGGCTGACACTACTGAAGTCTCCCAGCCCAGGCTGACACTACTGAAGTCTCCCAGCCCAGGCTGACACTACTGAAGTCTCCCAGCCCAGGCTGACACTACTGAAGTCTCCCAGCCCAGGCTGACACTGCTGAAGTCTCCCAGCCCAGGATGACACTGCTGAAGTCTCCCAGCCCAGGCTCACACTACTGAAATCTCTCAGCTCAGGCTGACAATAATGAAGTCTCACAGACCAGGCTGACACTACTGAAGTCTCACAGCCCAGGCTGACACTACTGAAGTCTCCCAGCCCTGGCTGACACTACTGAAGTCTCCCAGCCCAGGCTCACACTACTGAAGTCTCCCAGCCCAGGCTGACACTACTGAAGTCTCCCAGCCCAGGCTGACACTACTGAAGTCTCCCAGCCCAGGCTGACACTACTGAAGTCTCCCAGCCCAGGTTGACACTACTGAAGTCTCCCAGCCCAGGTTGACACTACTGAAGTCTCCCAGCCCAGGTTGACACTACTGAAGTCTCCCAGCCCAGGTTGACACTACTGAAGTCTCCCAGCCCAGGTTGACACTACTGAAGTCTCCCAGCTCAGGTTGACACTACTGAAGTCTCCCAGCCCAGGTTGACACTACTGAAGTCTCCCAGCCGAGGCTGACCCTACTCAAGTCTCCCAGCCGAGGCTGACACTACTGAAGTCTCCCAGCCCAGCTCACACTACTGAAGTCTGACACTACTGAAGTCTCCCAGCCCAGGCTCACACTACTGAAGTCTCCCAGCCCAGGCTCACACTACTGAAGTCTCCCAGCCCAGGCTGACACTACTGAAGTCTCCCAGCCCAGGCTGACACTACTGAAGTCTCCCAGCCCAGGCTGACACTACTGAAGTCTCCCAGCCCAGGCTGACACTACTGAAGTCTCCCAGCCCAGGCTGACACTACTGAAGTCTCCCAGCCCAGGCTGACACTACTGAAGTCTCCCAGCCCAGGCTGACACTACTGAAGTCTCCCAGCCCAGGCTGACACTACTGAAGTCTCCCAGCCCAGGCTGACACTACTGAAGTCTCCCAGCCCAGGCTGACACTACTGAAGTCTCCCAGCCCAGGCTGACACTACTGAAGTCTCCCAGCCCAGGCTGACACTACTGAAGTCTCCCAGCCCAGGCTGACACTACTGAAGTCTCCCAGCCCAGGCTGACACTACTGAAGTCTCCCAGCCCAGGCTGACACTACTGAAGTCTCCCAGCCCAGGCTGACACTACTGAAGTCTCCCAGCCCAGGCTGACACTACTGAAGTCTCCCAGCCCAGGCTGACACTACTGAAGTCTCCCAGCCCAGGCTGACACTACTGAAGTCTCCCAGCCCAGGCTGACACTACTGAAGTCTCCCAGCCCAGGCTGACACTACTGAAGTCTCCCAGCCCAGGCTCACGCTACTGAAGTCTCCCGGCCGAGGCTCACACTACTGAAGTCTTCCAGCCCTGGCTGACACTACTGAAGTCTCCCATTCCAGGGTGACACTACTGAAGTCTCCCAGCCAAGGCTGACAATACTGAAGTCTCCCAGCCCAGGCTGACACTACTGAAGTCTCCCAGCCCAGGCTGACACTGCTGAAGTCTCCCAGCCCAGGATGAGGCTACTGAAGTCTCCCAGCCCAGCCTGGCGCTACTGAAGTCTCCCAGCCCAGGCTGACACTACTGAAGTCTCCCAGCCCAGGCTGACACTACTGAAGTCTCCCAGCCCAGGCTGACACTACTGAAGTCTCCCAGCCCAGGCTGACACTACTGAAGTCTCCCAGCCCAGGCTGACACTACTGAAGTCTCCCAGCCCAGGCTGACACTACTGAAGTCTCCCAGCCCAGGCTGACACTACTGAAGTCTCCCAGCCCAGGCTGACACTACTGAAGTCTCCCAGCCCAGGCTGACACTACTGAAGTCTCCCAGCCCAGGCTGACACTACTGAAGTCTCCCAGCCCAGGCTGACACTACTGAAGTCTCCCAGCCCAGGCTGACACTACTGAAGTCTCCCAGCCCAGGCTGACACTGCTGAAGTCTCCCAGCCCAGGTTCCCACTACTGAAGTCTCCCAGCCCAGGCTGACACTGCTGAAGTCTCCCAGCCCAGGCTGACACTACTGAAGTCTCCCAGCCCAGGCTGACACTACTGAAGTCTCCCAGCCCAGGCTGACACTACTGAAGTCTCCCAGCCCAGGCTGACACTACTGAAGTCTCCCAGCCCAGGCTGACACTACTGAAGTCTCCCAGCCCAGGCTGACACTACTGAAGTCTCCCAGCCCAGGCTGACACTACTGAAGTCTCCCAGCCCAGGCTGACACTACTGAAGTCTCCCAGCCCAGGCTGACACTACTGAAGTCTCCCAGCCCAGGCTGACACTACTGAAGTCTCCCAGCCCAGGCTGACACTACTGAAGTCTCCCAGCCCAGGCTGACACTACTGAAGTCTCCCAGCCCAGGCTGACACTACTGAAGTCTCCCAGCCCAGGCTGACACTACTGAAGTCTCCCAGCCCAGGCTGACACTACTGAAGTCTCCCAGCCCAGGCTGACACTACTGAAGTCTCCCAGCCCAGGCTGACACTACTGAAGTCTCCCAGCCCAGGCTGACACTACTGAAGTCTCCCAGCCCAGGCTGACACTACTGAAGTCTCCCAGCCCAGGCTGACACTACTGAAGTCTCCCAGCCCAGGCTGACACTACTGAAGTCTCCCAGCCCAGGCTGACACTACTGAAGTCTCCCAGCCCAGGCTGACACTACTGAAGTCTCCCAGCCCAGTCTGACACTACTGAAGTCTCCCAGCCCAGGCTGACACTACTGAAGTCTCCCAGCCCAGGCTGACACTACTGAAGTCTCCCAGCCCAGGCTGACACTACTGAAGTCTCCCAGCCCAGGCTGACACTACTGAAGTCTCCCAGCCCAGGCTGACACTACTGAAGTCTCCCAGCCCAGGCTGACACTACTGAAGTCTCCCAGCCCAGGCTGACACTACTGAAGTCTCCCAGCCCAGGCTGACACTACTGAAGTCTCCCAGCCCAGGCTGACACTACTGAAGTCTCCCAGCCCAGGCTGACACTACTGAAGTCTCCCAGCCCAGGCTGACACTACTGAAGTCTCCCAGCCCAGGCTGACACTACTGAAGTCTCCCAGCCCAGGCTGACACTACTGAAGTCTCCCAGCCCAGGCTGACACTACTGAAGTCTCCCAGCCCAGGCTGACACTACTGAAGTCTCCCAGCCCAGGCTGACACTACTGAAGTCTCCCAGCCCAGGCTGACACTACTGAAGTCTCCAAGCCCAGGCTGACACTACTGAAGTCTCCCAGCCCAGGCTGACACTAATGAAGTCTAGCAGCCCAGGCTGACACTACTGAAGTCTCCCAGCCCAGGCTGACACTACTGAAGTCTCCCAGCCCAGGCTGACACTACAGCCCAGGCTGACACTACTGAAGCCCTGAAGTCTCCCAGCCCAGGCTGACACTACTGAAGTCTCCCAGCCCAGGCTGACACTACTGAAGTCTCCCAGCCCAGGCTGACACTACTGAAGTCTCCCAGCCCAGGCTGACACTACTGAAGTCTCCCAGCCCAGGCTGACACTACTGAAGTCTCCCAGCCCAGGCTGACACTACTGAAGTCTCCCAGCCCAGGCTGACACTACTGAAGTCTCCCAGCCCAGGCTGACACTACTGAAGTCTCCCAGCCCAGGCTGACACTACTGAAGTCTCCCAGCCCAGGCTGACACTACTGAAGTCTCCCAGCCCAGGCTGACACTACTGAAGTCTCCCAGCCCAGGCTGACACTACTGAAGTCTCCCAGGCCAGGCTGACACTACTGAAATCTCACAGCCCAGGGTGACACTACTGAAGTCTCCCAGCCCAGGCTGACACTGCTGAAGTCTCCCAGCCCAGGATGACACTGCTGAAGTCTTCCAGCCCAGGCTCACACTACTGAAATCTCTGACAATACTGAAGTCCAGCCCAGGCTGACACTACTGAAGTCTCCCAGCCCAGGCTGACACTACTGAAGTCTCCCAGCCCAGGCTGACACTACTGAAGTCTCCCAGCCCAGGCTGGCGCAACTGAAGTCTCCCAGCCCAGGCTCACACTACTGAAGTCTCCCAGCCCAGGCTGACACTACTGAAGTCTCCCAGCCCAGGCTGACACAACTGAAGTCTTCCAGTCCAGGCTGACACTGACGTCTCCCAGCCCAGGCTGACACTACTGAAGTCTCCCAGCCCAGGCTGACACTACTGAAGTCTCCCAGCCCAGACTGACACTAATGAAGTCTCTCAGCCCAGGCTGACAATACTGAAGTCTCCCAGCCCAGGCTGACACTACTGAAGTCTCCCAGCCCAGGCTGACACTACTGAAGTCTCCCAGCCCAGGCTGACACTACTGAAGTCTCCCAGCCCAGGCTGACACTACTGAAGTCTCCCAGCCCAGGCTGACACTACTGAAGTCTCCCAGCCCAGGCTGACACTACTGAAGTCTCCCAGCCCAGGCTGACACTACTGAAGTCTCCCAGCCCAGGCTGACACTACTGAAGTCTCCCAGCCCAGGCTGACACTACTGAAGTCTCCCAGCCCAGGCTGACACTACTGAAGTCTCCCAGCCCAGGCTGACACTACTGAAGTCTCCCAGCCCAGGCTGACACTACTGAAGTCTCCCAGCCCAGGCTGACACTACTGAAGTCTCCCAGCCCAGGCTGACACTACTGAAGTCTCCCAGCCCAGCCTGACACTACTGAAGTCTCCCAGCCCAGGCTGACAGATTTCAGCACTGTGTATGAGCCTGTGTGATGGTATATTATAAACAAAACTTCTGTTATCGCCAGTGTAAATATCAAGTATTCAATGGGAAGCAAATCAGAGGGACTGAAGAACCACCTTGTGCTGATCCAAGGATATCTTCCTCCTCCTGATTTATTGTCTCATCTGTTCCATAATAAATGTGAGGACTGTCAATAGATTAACAGAAGGAAGGAGGACAGGATTCGAACCGTGGTCCAGGCATGTATCAGGCTGTAAAAAATAGTCTGGTGATACCGATAAGATATGGAAAAAGACTTATGTGCAGTTCTGGATATTTATTAAAGGAAATGTATCACCACAAGTGACTTCAAGATGAAGTCACTTGTGGCGAAAAATTCCCTCTAATAAATAGCATAAACAGTACATAAGTGTCCTTTACAACATGTATCTGGCTCAAAGCTTTACCACTGAGCCACGAAGCTTACAATAGGAAGATTTTACAAACATCAGTTCTGCGACTTGACTGGATCTACGTTTATTTTTTCCTGGTTCGAGGGACATTTTTTTTACGGTTTATAAGGCATCTCGATGTTGTAATATAACAGAACCAGAAATAAAATACAAATTCTATTGTATATCACAGAACATGTTCCAATGTAAGAATCAATCGGCTTCTGTGAGTTAAAACCTCTGGGAAATACCAATACAAAATTCCTGGAACATGCCGCCGACAAAATTTGATATTGCGAAAGTAGCTTTGTACTCAAGTTGTGTGTGTGTGTGTGTGTGTGTGTGTGTGTGTGTGTGTGTGTGTGTGTGTGTGTGTGTGTGTGTGTATGTGTGTGTGTATGTGTGTGTGTGTGTGTGTGTGTGTGTGTATGTGTGTGTGTGTGTGTGTGTGTGTGTGTGTATGTGTGTGTGTGTGTATGTGTGTTAGTTACCATTTTGTCCAAGGCACATGTCAATTCGACACTAGGCCTGTTGTATATGAGTGCTTGTGTGAGTGTGTGTGTGTGTGTGTGTGTGTGTATACATACCTAACTGTACTCAACTAATTGTGGTTGCAGGGGTTGAGATTCAGCTCCTGGCCCTGCGTGTGTCTGTGTGTGTGTATGTGTGTGTGTGTTTGTGTGTGTGTGTTTGTGTGTGTGTGTGTGTGTGTGTGTGTGTGTGTGTTTGTGTGTGTGTTTGTGTGTGTGTTTGTGTGTGTGTTTGTGTGTGTGTTTGTGTGTGTGTGTGTGTGTGTATACTCACCTATTTGTACTCACCTATTTGTGGTTGCAGGGGTCGAGTCACAGCTCCTGGCCCCGCCTCTTCGCTGATTGCTACTAGGTCCTCTCTCTCCCTGCCCCATGAGCTCTATCATACCTCGCCTTAAAACTATGTATGGTTCCTGCCTCCACTACAGCACTTTCTAGGCTATTCCACGGCCTGACTACTCTATGACTGAAGAAATACTTCCTAACATCCCTTTGATTCATCTGAGTCTTCAACTTCCAATTGTGACCTCTTGTGTCTGTGTCCCTTCTCTGGAACATCCCGTCTTTGTCCACCTTGTCTATTCCGCGCAGTATTTTATATGTCGTTATCATGTCTCCCCTGACCCTCCTGTCCTCCAGTGTCGTCAGGCCGATTTCCCTCAACCTTTCTTCGTAGGACAATCCCCGTAGCTCTGGGACTAGTCTTGTTGCAAACCTTTGCGTGTGTGTGTGTGTGGTGTGTGTGTGTGTGTGTGTGTGTGTGTGTGTGTGTGTGTGTACTCACCTATTTGTGGTTTCAGGGATCGATTCTTAGCTCCTGGCCCCGCCTCTTCATCGGTTGCTACTGGGTCCTCTCTCTCCCCGCTCAATGAGCTTTATCAAAACTCGTCTTAAAACTGTGTATGATTCCTGCCTCCACTACATCACTTTCTAGGTTATTCCACTGCCTGACTACTCTATGACTGAAGAAATGCTTCCTAACATCCTTTTGACTCATCTGAGTCTTCAACTTCCAATTGTGACCTCTTGTTTCTGTGTCCCCTCTCTGGAACATCCTGTCTTTGTCCACCTTGTCTATTCCGTGCAGTATTTTATATGCCGTTATCATGTCTCCCCTGACCCTCCTGTCCTCCAGTGTCATCAGGCCGATTTCCCTTAACCTTTTTTCATAGGACATTCCCATCAGCTCTGGAAATAACCTTGTCGCAAACCTTTGCACTTTCTCTTATTTCTTGACATGCTTGATCAAGTGCGGGTTGCAAACAGGTGCAGCGTGTGTGTGTGTGTGTGTGGATGTGTGTGTGTGTGTGTGTGTGTGTGTGTGTGTGTGTGTGTGTGTGTGTGTGTGTGTGTATGTGTGTGTGTGTGTGTGTGTGTGTGTTTGTGTGTGTGTGAGAGAGTGTGAGAGAGTGTGAGTGTACGCACCTGTGTGTATGTGTGTGTGTATGTGTGTGTATGTGTATATGTGTATGTGTGTGTATGTGTGTGTGTGTTTGTGTGTATGTGTGTGTGTGTATGTGTGTGTGTGTATGTGTGTGTGTGTGTGTGTGTGTATGTGTGTGTGTATGTGTGTGTGTATGTGCGTGTGTATGTGTGTGTATGTGTGTGTGTGTGTGTGTGTGTGTGTGTGTAAGTGTGGGTATGTGTGTGTATATGTATGTACTCACCTAATTGTACTCGCCTAATTGTGGTTGCAGGGATCGAGACTCTGCTCCTGGCCCCGCCTCTTCACTGATCGCTACTGGATCCTCTCTCTCTCTGCTTCCTGAGCTTTGTCATACCTCTTCTTAAAACTATGTATGGTTCCTGCCTCCACTACTTCACTTGCTAGGCTATTCCACTTGCTGACAACTCTATGACTGAAGAAATACTTCCTAACGTCCCTGTGACTCGTCTGAGTCTTCAGCTTCCAGTTGTGACCCCTTGTCCCTGTGTCCCCTCTCTGGAACATCCTATCTCTGTCCACCTTGACTATTCCCCGCAGTATCTTGTATGTCGTTATCATGTCTTCCCTGACCCTTCTGTCCTCCAGTGTCGTCAGTCCGATTTCCCTTAACCTTTCCTCGTACGACATTCCCTTGAGCTCTGGGACTAGCCTTGTTGCAAACCTTTGTACTTTCTCTAACTTCTTGACGTGCTTGATCAGGTGTGGGTTCCAGACTGGTGCTGCATACTCCAGTATGGGCCTAACATACACAGTGTACAGTGTCTTGAACGATTCCTTATTAAGGTATCGGAACGCTATTCTCAGGTTTGCCAGGCGCCCGTATGCTGCAGCGGTTATTTGGTTGATGTGTGCCTCCGGTGATGTGCTCGGTGTTATGGTCACCCCAAAGTCTTTCTCCCTGAGTGAGGTCTGTAGTCTTTGTCCACATAGCCTATACTTTGTCTGCGGTCTTCTTTGCCCCTCCCCAATCATCATGACTTTGCATTTGGCTGGATTGAATTCGAGAAGCCAGTTGCTGGACCACATGTCCAGCCTGTCCAGGTCTCTTTGCAGTCCTGCCTCATCCTCGTCCGATTTAATTCTTCTCATCAACTTCACGTCATCTGCGAACAGGGACACTTCAGAGTCTATTCCTTCCATCATGTCGTTCACATATATCAAAAATAGCACTGGTCCTAGAACTGACCCCTGTGGGACCCCGCTCTTAACAGGCGCCCACTGTGATACCTCTTCACGTACCATGACTCGTTGCTGCCTCCCTGTCAGGTATTCCCTTATCCATTGCAGTGCCCTCCCTTTTACATGCGCCTGATCCTCCAGCTTCTGCACTAATCTCTTGTGGGGAACTGTGTCAAAGGCCTTCCTGCAGTCTAGGAAAACGCAATCTACCCACCCCTCTCTCTCGTGTCTTACTTCTGTTACCTTGTCATAAAACTCCAGGAGGTTTGTGATACAAGATTTGCCTTCCATGAACCCATGCTGGTTTTCATTTATAATCTTGTTCCTTTCCAGGTGTTCGACCACTCTCCTCCTGATAATCTCCATGACTTTGCACACAATACATGTCAGAGACACAGGTCTGTAGTTTAGTGCCTCGTTTCTGTTTCCTTTCTTAAATATGGGGACTACATTAGCTGTCTTCCATTTCTCAGGTAGTTGCCCAGTTTCAAGGGATGTGTTGAAGATTGTGGTTAGAGGCACACACAGCATCTCTGTTCCTTCTCTAAGGACCCATGGGGAGATGTTGTCCGGTCCCATCGCCTTTGAAGTGACAAGGTCACTTAAGAGCTTCTTCACCTCCTCCTCAGTTGTTCGTATGTCATCCAACACTTGTTGGTATATTCCCTCTTGATGTTCCCTTCTGTGCTGTCTTCCCACAGCCCTTCCTGTCTCTACTGTAAAAACTTCCTTAAATCTCCTGTTCAGCTCCTCACATACCTCCTGATCATTTCTTGTGAGTTCTCCACCTTCTGTCCTTAATCTGATCACCTGGTCTTTGACTGTTGTCTTCCTCCTGATGTGGCTATACAACAGTTTCGGGTCAGTCTTGATTCTCGATGCTATGTCATTTTCATACTGTCGCTGGGCCTCCCTCCTTACCTGTGCGTACTTATTCCTGGCTCTGCGACTGATCTCCCTATTTTCGTGTGTTCTCTGCCTTCTGTACTTTTTCCATTCTCTATTGCACTTTATTTTTGCCTCCTTACACCGTCGGGTAAACCAGGGGCTCGTTCTGGTCTTCCCGTTGTTACTGTTGCCCTTGGGAATAAACCTTTCCACTGCCTCCTTGCATTTTGTTGTTACATATTCCATCATTTCATTTACTGGCTTTCCTGTCAGTTCTCTCTCCCACTGGACCTCCCGCAGGAAGTTCTTCAACCCTATGTAGTCCCCTCTTTTATAGTCAGGCTTTTCCCATTCAACTCCTGTTATTCTCTCCACTTGCAGCTCTACTATGTATTCAAAGCACAGAACCACGTGGTCGCTTGCTCCTAGGGGACTCTCATACTTGATGTCCTCAATATCTGAGCTGCCCAGGGTGAACACAAGGTCCAATCTTGCTGGTTCATCCTCCCCTCTCACTCTGGTAGTGTCCTTAACATGTTGGTGCATGAGGTTTTCCAGCATCACGTCCAACATCCTGGCTCTCCATGTTTCGGGACTCCCATGTGGCTCCAGGTTTTCCCAGTCAATCTCCCTGTGGTTGAAATCCCCCATAACCAGAAACTTTGCTCTGCTGGAGTGAGCTCTTCTTGCCACCTCAGCAAGTGTGTCCACCATTGCTCTGTTGCTCTCTTCATATTCCTCTCTTGGTCTCCTGCAGTTCTGTGGTGGATTATACATCACTGCAATGACCACTTTGTGTTCCCCAGACTGAAGTGTACCTGCTATGTAGTCTCTTTCCCCCGTCTCATCTATTCCTTCCATTTTCTCGAATTTCCATCTCTTTTTTACGAGCAGAGCAACCCCACCTCCCCCCCTGCCCCTTCTATCTTTCCTCTTGATCTGGTATCCTGTTGGGAAGATTGCATCTGTTATTGTCTCCATGAGTTTTGTTTCTGTAACTGCTATGATGTCTGGGGACTTCTCATTGTTTCTTTCTTGCCATTCCTCATGTTTATTCGTTAATCCATCTGCATTTGTGTACCAAACCTTCAGCTTCTGTTCTAATACTGTATCTGTGGTGCGGGGGGTGGAAACAGAGGGATCGGTGTGTGATGGTTGGTTTGGATTGTTCAGTTGCCTTGGGGGTGTCGTGGCTGGAGTCCTTCTGCAGGAGTTTCTGAGGGGTGCACTTGTCCTTCCATTTGATCCTGGGTTATTCTGCTCTCCTTTTTCATTTCCTCCCATTTCTACTTTCGTTTTTGAACTCTCTCTTTCATTGTCTTCCTTTCGTCCTGTGTTCTGTCTCGATCGAGGTACACACTCCGGAACTCCTACTTGCCTCTCAGCCGTGCTTTCTCCTGCAGGATCATGGTTCGGGT
>NC_091313.1:11460723-11463223 GCF_038502225.1 Cherax quadricarinatus
TGGTTCATCCTCTCCTCTCTCTCTTGTAGTGTCCCTTACGTGTTGGCACATGAAGTTTTCCAGTACCACCTCCATCATCTTAGCCCTCCATGTATCTTGGCCCCCATGTGGGTCCAAGTTCTCCCAATCGATCTCCTTGTGGTTAAAGTCACCCATGATCAGGAGCTTTGCCCTGCATGCATGAGCTCTTCTGGCCACTCTAGCCAGTGTGTCAACCATCGCTCTATTGCTCTCGTCGTACTCTTGCCTTGGCCTCCTGCTGTTCTGTGGTGGGTTATACATCACTGCTATTACCACCTTGGGACCTCCAGAGTGAAGTGTTCCCGCTATGTAATCACTTTCTTCTCCGCTGTCTCCTCTCTCCAGCTCATCAAAATTCCAGCGATTTTTGATCAGCAATGCCACTCCTCCACCCCCCCTGTTCCCTCTGTCTTTCCTCAGGATTTGGTATCCCGTTGGAAAGATGGCATCTGTTATCATACCTGTAAGCTTGGTTTCTGTGAGAGCTATGATGTCCGGTGATGCTTCTTTGACTCTTTCATGCCACTCCTCCCACTTATTTGTTATTCCATCAGCGTTTGTGTACCATACCTTCAGTTTCCTTTCCAACACTGTGGTTTGGGGGGCCTGTGAGGGTGGGAGACCTGGTGGCATACTGTGGGATTCTATAGCTCGGTGTTGGGTGGAGGCTGTGGGTATGGATTGTAGTGTGTGTTGGGATGGTGTGATAGGTTGTATGGTTCTGAGAATAGTTGTGTGTGTGCTTGCCCTTGCTGTTCTGTTCTGCTCTGACTGACCTCTGCTGGTTCCATCCTTGTCTCTTTTCCTAGCTCCTTTCGCTTTTTTGTCCTCTCCCTCAGCTGCTGTCGTTCTGATTTTGTTCTGTCTCTGTCTAGGAACACCCTCTTGTACTCTTCCGAGTATTTCAATCGTGGTTTCTCTTGGAGGATCCTGTTCCGCACTGTTTCCGTCCTGAGAATCAGCTTGATTGGTCGGTTTCTCCCCTTCGAGTACCCCCCTATTCTCTGAAAATTTACAATCTCGTCCATCTCTTCACCTATTTCCGTGATGATTTTCTCAATCTCCTTTCTTTCTTCCTGCTGCCTTTCAGTGTGTGTCCTTTCCTCTCTCTCCTGAAGCCCATGGATAAACACTGATTTTGCCCTTTCTTCCTCCCATTGCCTCACCCTCTGTGACTCTGGATCCTGCCTGTATGTGGTCAGTTTCTCCCTTGATTTTTCCAGTGGCTCTTGATAGCCTGGTTGTGCCTCAGCATTCGACCTATCACCCTCTCCATCTGCAACCAGCTGTTCTTCCCTTTCACTCCTTGGTCCTCCTTGGCAGGCTGATATGACCTTAGCATAATTCATAATTCCTTCCTTCCTGTTCGGCCTCGCAGCTTCATATGCTGTGTCTTCTCTGGTCACTGCCCCTGTAACTCGCTTCAGCCTATTTATCTCAACTTCTAGGACCCTTATCTTGGCTACTGCAGTTTCGACTTGTGCCTCCCAATTCTTTGTCTCCTTCTCCAACCTCTTTTCCAATTTCACAGAGAGCTCTTTCTCCATTTTTTTCAGAAAGCTCTCCTAATTTTCTCTCCCACTCTTGTTCCATCCTTTTCCACTGCTCCTCCATCCACTCCTCCCTACCAGAACCATTCTCATCTGATCCTTGGTTCCTGCGAGTCCCCACCATTTTTTTTTGTGAGAGAAGAGAGAAGGGAAAGGTAGAAGGAGAGAGAGAGGGGAAGAGTGAGAAGGGAAAGGGGGAGATAGAGTGTGAGAGGGGGAAAGAGAGAGAAGGGAAGGGAAGGAGAGGGGGAGAGTGAGAAGGGAAAAATGGAGAAGAGATGGAGAGAGAAAGAGAGCGAGATAGAGAGAGAGAGAGAGAGCGAGAGAGAGAGAGAAGGGAGAGAGAGAGAGAGAGAGAGAAGGGAAGGTAGAGAGAGGAGATAGTGAGAAGGAAAAAGGGGAAGAGAGTGAGAGAGAGAGAGAGAGGGGGAGAGAGAGTGAGGGGAAGGGTAGGAGAGGGGGAGAGTTAGAAGGGAAAATGGGGAAGAGAGAGAGCAAGAGAGAGAGAGGGAGAGAGGGAGAGAGAGGGTGAGAGGGAGAGAGAGGGAGAGTGAGAGAGAGAGGGGGAGAGTTAGAAGGGAAAAGGGGGGGGAGAGAGCAAGAGAGAGAGAGAGAGAGAGCAAGAGAGAGAGAGAGAGAGAGAGAGAGAGAGAGAGAGAGAGAGGGAGAGAGAGAGAGAAAGAGAAGGCAAAGAGGGGGAGAGAGAGGGGGCAGAGAGGGGGAGAAGGGGGAAAGAGGGGGGAGATGGAAGAGCGAGAGGGGGAGAGAGAGGGGGCTAGGGGGAATGTGGGGGGAGATGGAAGAGCGAGAGGGGAGAGAGGCTAGGGGGAGAGGGAGGGGAGGAGGGGAGAGAGATGGGGAAAGGGAGAGGGGAGAGATAATGGGAGGGGAGAGATGTTAGAGGGGGAGAGATGTTAGAGGGGGGGAGG
>NC_091313.1:11468223-11478223 GCF_038502225.1 Cherax quadricarinatus
CACAACTAATCCAGAATTATGAGAAGAATCTCTCACACTTCCCTTCGGTCCTGGACCACCATCACATCTCGAGTTAATAATGATCTAGGACCAACCGAAATATCTAAAATTTCCTCTACAAGTGTTATTTATAAACCGCAACAACCACGGCACTGACTTTTGTTCTTCAATTCCTGACTGCACAGTTGTGACCTCGGGAACATGCCCGGTGAGCAGCTGATAAGACGTACAACACTAGGAATCTTTAGGATGCCTGGTGTTGTTCACTTGTCTTACTTAAGATGTCGGTGCTGTACACTATAATATGAAACTGCCAAACAGTGACGAAAAAAATATACGAGTGTTGTATTCCCAGATGTGACCTCCTTTGCTGGGAAAGTGGTGAAACTTTCGTTTACACACATCAATTGTACAGACTAAGAACTGTTATCTTACCTCAGCTTATTTCAAAGCCCAGACCTGTCTAAGGTATATTACCACTCTCATCCCCTTGGAATGAGACCCGCAACAGTCGACAAACACCCAGGTACTTACTTGCTGCTAGGTGAACAGTGATAAGGAAACGTACCCAACGTTTCAAACTTGGGTCCTGTTAGAGAAGATTGAAGAGACTGAACTAAGCCTTTATGACTATGCCTCACTCACTTCTTTGCCTCGTGCAGCTCATTTTTTCTGTGAAACAAAACACACAGATTCAGCTTACTCTTTCATTACAACAACTGGATCTTGTTACAGTAAGTTCTTGTTACGCTCCTGTGACTTTTTTTTTTTTTTTGACTGCTGTGGGCAGTTCGCCTTAGTATTAGCTCATAATCACTCACGAAATTTCACTCACGAAATCTTAATGAAATGATTGCACACAAACAAGAGAAAGGGTAGGAAGCACCATACTAGGCTCCATGTGGTGTACAGACCCCTAACTAGTTGGTTGAATCCTATTGGATCGAGCTAGGCCAATGACCAACACACTGGCCTGCGAGTTTCAGCACTAGCAGTCCATGGGTTCAAGTTCGACCGGGTCTATGGTCAGCTTATATTGCTATTGTATGACACAGCGAGGCATCGTAGTCGGAACACAAGCCATGGTACTAAAACGGGCTTAGCCCTCACTCACACAGTAAGTCCAGCAATCAACACCTAGCCTAGCCTAACCTAACCTCAGCTCGAAACCCGCAGAGGTCAGACTGGGCCTGAGGAATAGTGTTAATGCATCTCGCCAGCCTTGGAATCGAAACTAGGTTTCTTAGTTGAATCGAACATTCTACTGTAAATCCACTATTAGTATTATTAGTTACTGTAATTATTGTTTTATTATAATTATTATATATAATAATACTGGTCAACACATTTTCTAGCCAATGATATTACACCTATTTTAGGATTTTAAGTTTATGGTGCTGATTCCGAATGTCTCATCGGTTTTGCTTAATTGGCTCTAGTTCTTGATAAATTTGGTATCCAATTAAAAAACATTAAAGATGTGAAAAATATACTGATCAGGCGGGACTAATTTACAAAACGCATTGAAATTGTTTTACAGATCATGCAGAAGTCATTCTCTTCATTCTCTGTAATAACAGACTAATTACTGCATAAAAACGTTTGTACGATATTATTCTTTGCTGGTCATCAGCACACTTTTTTAAGAGAGCAGTTGGAAAATATGTATATTGTCTACCATTGTGCAATAAGACACCTTTCAAGCTTCACATTTCAAGCTGTCTATAAACAGCCGCCAGTCTCCTGGTCGATATTCAAGTCCCATTCGAAGAAAAAGTCCAGTGATATTGCAGCACACAAGTTCTTCATCTTGGCTGGAGTAAGGAAGGAGTTCAACTTTTCTTGTCCGATAAGCTGTTATTTTAGCTTCGTGTTGTAGACAGTTCTTTTCTCTTAGTCTTGATGCTAGCAATGGTAGTTGCAGAACCATAGTAATGGTAGCAGCAGAACCATAGTTATGGTAGCAGCAGAACCATAGTTATAGTAGCAGCAGAACCATAGTTATGGTAGCAGCAGAACCATAGTTATGGTAGCAGCAGAACCATAGTTTTGGGAAAATCATAATAATGGCATTACCATATTAATGGTAACGTTAACCAGAATAGCAGCAGAACCATAGTAATGGTAGCAGCAGAACCAAAGTGATGGTAGCAGCAGAACCATAGTAATAACAGAACCAAAGTAATGATAGCAGCACAACCAAAGTGATGGTAGCAGCAGAACCAAAGTAATGGTAGCAGCAGAACCATAGTAATGATAACAGAACCAAAGTAATGGTAGCAATTGAATCATAGCAATGGTAGCAGCAGAACCAAAGTAATGGTAGCAGTAGAAACAAAATAATGGTAGCAGCAGAACCATAGTGATTGAAGCAGCAGAACCACAGTAATGATAACAGAACCAAAGTAATGGTAGCAACTGAATCATAGCAATGGTAGCAGCAGAACCATAGTAATGGTAGCAACAGAACCATAGTAATGGTAGCAGTAGAACCAAAGTAATGGTAGCAGCAGAATCATAGTAATATTAGCAGCAGAACCATACTAATGGTAGCAACAGAACCATAGTATGGCTAGCAGCAGAAGCATAGTGATGGTAGCAGCAGAACCATAGTAATGGTAGCAGCAGAACCATAGTAATGATAGCAGAACCATAGTAATGGTAGCAGAACCATAGCAATGGTAGCAGCAGAACTATAGTAATGGTAGCAGCAGAACCATAGTAATGGTAGCAGCAGAACCATAGTTATGGTAGCAGCAGAACCATAGTTATGGTAGCAGCAGAACCATAGTAATGGTAGCAACAGAACCACAGTAATGAGAAAATCATAATAATGGCATTACCATATTAATGGTAACGTTAACCAGAATAGCAGCAGAACCATAACAATGGTAGTACCATAATGGTTATCAGCAAAACCTTAGTAATAGTAGCAGAAGAACCATAGAAATTTTAATAACGTAGTTATGGTAATAGCAGAACCATAGTAATGGTTGCACCATATTAAAGGTAGCAGGAGAACTATAACAATGATAATGCAAGAAAAATGGTAGCAGAAGAACTATGGTAATGATATTACCATACTAAGGGTAGCAACAGAACCACAGCCATGATACCAGAATGGTAGCATAGTCACAGTAATGGCAGTAGCAGAATAATGGTAGAATCAGAACCAGGATACTACCACAGTATTGGTAGTACACAGTTGTGGAGTGTACACAGTATTGGTAGTACACAGTTGTGGAGTGTGCCACAGTATTGGTAGTACACAGTTGTGGAGTGTACCACAGTGTTGGTGGTACACAGTTGTGGAGTGTACCACAGTGTTGGTGGTACACAGTTGTGGAGTGTACCACAGTATTGGTAATACACAGTTGTGGAGTGTACCACAGTACTGGTAGTACACAGTTGTGGAGTGTACCACAGTATTGGTAGTACACAGTTTAGTGTACCACAGTACTGGTAGTACACAGTTGTGGAGTGTACCACACTATTGGTATTACACAGTTGTGAAGTATTGGTAGTACACAGGTGTGGAGTGTACCACAGTATTGGTAGTACACAGTTGTGGAGTGTACCACAGTACTGGTAGTACACAGTGTGGAGTGTACCACGGTACTGGTAGTACACAGTTGTGAAGTGTACCACAGTATTGGTAGTACACAGTTGTGGAGTGTACCACAGTACTTGTAGTACACAGTTGTGGAGTGTACCACAGTACTGGTAGTACACAGTTGTGGAGTGTACCACAGTACTGGTAGTACACAGTTGTGGAGTGTACCACAGTACTGGTAGTACACAGTTGTGGAGTATACCACAGTACTGGCAGTACACAGTTGTGGAGTGTACCACAGTACTGGTAGTACACAGTTGTGGAGTGTACCACAGTACTGGTAGTACACAGTTGTGGAGTGTACCACAGTATTGGTAGTACACAGTTGTGGAGTGTACCACAGTATTGGTAGTACACAGTTGTGGGGTGTACCACAGTACTGGTAGTACACAGTTGTTTAGTGTACCACAGTACTGGTAGTACACAGTTGTGGAGTGTACCACAGTACTGGTAGTACACAGTTGTGGAGTGTACCACAATACTGGTAGTACACAGTTGTGGAGTGTACCACAGTACTGGTAGTACACAGTTGTGGAGTGTACCACAGTGTTGGTGGTAAACAGTTTTGGAATGTACTACAGTGTTGGTGGTGCACAGTTGTGGAGTGTACCACAGTATTGGTAGTACACAGTTGTGGAGTGTACCACAGTACTGGCAGTACACAGTTGTGGAGTGTACCACAGGATTGGTAGTACACAGTTATGGAGTGTACTACAGTATTGGTAGTACACATTTGTGGAGTGTACTACAGAGTTGGTGGTAAACAGTTTTGGAGCGTACCACAGTGTTGGTGGTACACAGTTGTGGAGTGTACCACAGTATTGGTAGTACACAGTTGTGGAGTGTACCACAGGATTGGTAGTACACAGTTGTGGAGTGTACCACAGTATTGGTAGTACACAGTTGTGGAGTGTACCACAGTATTGGTAGTACACAGTTGTGGAGTGTACCACAGTGTTGGTGGTACACAGTTGTGGAGTGTACCACAGTGTTGGAGGTACACAGTTGTGGAGTGTACCACAGTATTGGTAGTACACAGTTTAGTGTACCACAGTACTGGTAGTACACAGTTGTGGAGTGTACCACACTATTGGTATTACACAGTTGTGAAGTATTGGTAGTACACAGGTGTGGAGTGTACCACAGTATTGGTAGTACACAGTTGTGGAGTGTACCACAGTACTGGTAGTACACAGTTGTGGAGTGTACCACAGTATTGGTAGTACACAGTTGTGGAGTGTACCACACTATTGGTATTACACAGTTGTGAAGTATTGGTAGTACACAGGTGTGGAGTGTACCACAGTATTGGTAGTACACAGTTGTGGAGTGTACCACAGTACTGGTAGTACACAGTTGTGGAGTGTACCACAGTATTGGTAGTACACAGTTGTGGAGTGTACCACAGTATTGGTAGTACACAGTTGTGGAGTGTACCACAGTACTTGTAGTACACAGTTGTGGAGTGTACCACAGTACTGGTAGTACACAGTTGTGGAGTGTACCACAGTACTGGTAGTACACAGTTGTGGAGTGTACCACAGTACTGGTAGTACACAGTTGTGGAGTGTACCACAGTACTGGTAGTACACAGTTGTGGAGTGTACCACAGTACTGGTAGTACACAGTTGTGGAGTGTACCACAGTACTGGTAGTACACAATTGTGGAGTGTACCACTGTATTGGTAGTACACAGTTGTGGAGTGTACCACAGTATTGGTAGTACACAGTAGTGGGGTGTACCACAGTACTGGTAGTACACAGTTGTTTAGTGTACCACAGTACTGGTAGTACACAGTTGTGGAGTGTACCACAGTACTGGTAGTACACAGTTGTGGAGTGTACCACAGTTTTGGTAGTACACAGTTGTGGGGTGTACCACAGTACTGGTAGTACACAGTTGTTTAGTGTACCACAGTACTGGTAGTACACAGTTGTGGAGTGTACCACAGTACTGGTAGTACACAGTTGTGGAGTGTACCACAGTACTGGTAGTACACAGTTGTGGAGTGTACCACAGTGTTGGTGGTAAATAGTTTTGGAATGTACTACAGTGTTGGTGGTGCACAGTTGTGGAGTGTACCACAGTATTGGTAGTACACAGTTGTGGAGTGTACCACAGTACTGGTAGTACACAGTTGTGGAGTGTACCACAGGATTGGTAGTACACAGTTATGGAGTGTACTACAGTATTGGTAGTACACATTTGTGGAGTGTACTACAGAGTTGGTGGTAAACAGTTTTGGACCGTACCACAGTGTTGGTGATACACAGTTGTGGAGTGTACCACAGTATTGGTAGTACACAGTTGTGGAGTGTACCACAGGATTGGTAGTACACAGTTGTGGAGTGTACCACAGTATAGGTAGTACACAGTTGTGGAGTGTACCACAGTATTGGTAGTACATAGTTGTGGAGTGTACCACAGTGTTTGTGGTACACAGTTGTGGAGTGTACCACAGTATTGGTAATACACAGTTGTGGAGTGTACCACAGTGTTGGTAGTACACAGTTGTGGACTGTTCCACTGTGTTGGTGGTACACAGTTGTGGAGTGTACCACAGTATTGGTAATACACAGTTGTAGACTGTACCACAGTGTTGGTGGTGCACAGTTGTGGACTATACCACATTATAAATAGCACACATGTGGACTGTACCACAGTATTTTTAGTACACAATCGTGTACTACAAATACAGTAATGGTAGTAAACAGTTATGGACTGTACCATAGTAGTGTAATGGTAGTGCACAGCTGTAGATTGAGCCAAAGTAATGGCAGAAGCCACTAGAGACCAGAGCAGAGTACTGCTAATGCCCATTGAAGAACTAGACCACCGTGATGGTAATACCCAGTAACGAACCAGACCAGTCATGGTAATACCCAGTAACGAACCAGACCAGTCATGGTAATATCCAGTAACGAACTAGACCACAGTCATGGTAATACCCAGTAACGAACTAGACCACAGTCATGGTAATACCCAGGAACGAACTAGTCCACAGTCATGGTAATACCCAATAACGAACTAGATCACAGTCATGGTAATACCCAGGAACGAAGTAGTCCACAGTCATGATAATACCCAGTAACGAACTAGATCACAGTGATGGTAATACCCAGTAACGAACTAGAGCACAGTCATGGTAATATCCAGTAACGGACTAGACCAGTCATGGTAATACCCAGATATGGACCAGACCAGAGTAATGCCGAATTGCTCGACTGAAAAGTGAACTGGGGGAAATTGTTTTCTCACACGAGCAGCATTGTGATGTCAATCAGCTTCCACGACCACCACCACTGTGGTGTCAGCTTCCAACCCCACAAGTGCCTTGTCAACCAGCCTCCACTTCCAGAGTGGTTCCGTCTGTCACCTGTCATAAACCACGAAGGCATCGTCCACTGTTTTTTTTTTTTCTGCCTGGTCGCCGTGGTCGTTGTGGTTGGCGTCGCAATTACTGAAATTCCAAGATAAATTCCTTTCCAACCCCCAACCTTCTTTTTTCGTCTTTTTCTTGCATCTTCTACTTTTTTATGTTGTTCTTTTTTCATTAGCATCCCTTCCCCACCGCACTATTCTTTGAGTGTGTTAGATTTAAACTAAATGGGTTATTCATGCTACAGTTCACCCTAACACTAATATTACGAATGCTCTAATCCCTGTATGCATTAAGAAATGTGTACTAAAAGGCAGACACTCTTGGAGTGTATACACTGTTGATACTATCCTCTCGCTTTCCTGGTGTTACTCATCTTGGTCGGCGATCCTTTGAGAGAGAACCAGCGGACGCTGCTTTGATGCAGCAAGAGAAACTAAGCTTTCAGACACCATGAGCTTCAGCATCCTACGAACTTTAAGCCTCCACGAGCTTCAAGAGCCCCCACAAGCTTCAAGGGGGGAGGGTGCCCCCACAAGCTTCGTGGGGGAAGGGTGCCCCCACGAGCTTCAAGGTTTTCCACGAGATTCAAGCTAACACGAGAGACTTGTCCTTTAGTCGGGAAGAGACGCGTCTTCTTTCATTTTGTTGGCCCAGTCTTCAGAACCCAATTATGTTGTCATCCTTTGTGCCTTGGCCGTCATGTCGCAGTATTTATGTTAAGCCACAGCAGAGACGCGGCTAAATGAGCGCTGTACATCCTTGCTTCTTGTCTCTCTCCTGCTCATGAGAGTTGTGGGCTACAGCGTCTGAGATCCTGCCGTTGATGGGTAAAAGTTTCCTTTATAATTGGCGTTTTAGGGAATAAAGTATTCTTGACTGATTGCACCCAATTTATATACAGAACGATGTTAATAATAACCCTTAGTTCTCGAAAGAAGAGTTGTCGCGGGAGAGACGCAGCTCAATACAATGTTGAGAGCTGCACTCTCTTCTCTTGTGTATCATCTTTTGTTATGGAGACACGTTGCAGAGTTTAGCAGATTTTTGTCAGAATAAATGAACCCGACTGGACACAGCATTACATAACACAGAGCTAAGAGGTGGCACAGACTTTAACAAGATGAGATTTAACTAAAAATTTCTTTACTACTTTGTGATTACCCATTTGCGGTTACCTATCTGTTGCTACAAAAGCAGAGGTATGCTCCAGGTGTCCTGTCTTCAGTATTTATATTTTATTTCCAGTTTTTGTAGCACTAAGTAAACATTTTGTAATCATTAGTGTATTGGCATGACTGTAAACAACCGACTGAGAGGAGCAGGGTACGAACCCACGGCAAGCCAGTCATAAAACTCGCAGGATAATATGGTATGTATGTTTGTAGATGAATGGTTCAGAGAACCGACATGTTGATAAATTAGACACATGTGCAACTCTTGGGTATCTTTATTGAGGAAACGTTTCGCCACACAGTGGCTTCATCAGTCCATACAAAGGAGAATCTTGAAGAACAGGAGGAGAATGAGGTAATCAGTCCCTCAACCTTGAGTCGATGTGGTCAGTCCATCAGTCTTGAATAGAATGATCGACTCAAGGTTGAGGGACTGATTACCTCATTCTCCTCCTGTTCTTCAAGATTCTCCTTTGTATGGACTGATGAAGCCACTGTGTGGCGAAACGTTTCCTCAATAAAGATACCCAAGAGTTGCACATGTGTCTAATTTATCGGTATGTATGTTATGTCTCCTCTTTCCATTGTCTCAGTGAAGGAGTGTCAAAGACCGTCGTAATTCGGATGTTATTTTGATTTTCTAGGGCCATTCTGTAGCGTGTCTTTTAATCTGTAGATTATCCTAGCGTTATTTTGGTGTGGACGCCATACCAATGCTGCATGTTCTAGTATTAGTTCAACGTGTTCAGTGAACGCTTCTGTAGCACTAAGAAGAGATACAGACCTTGGAACTCTCTCTGAGGACTGTCAGGACCCTAGCAGCGGTCTCTCAGGACGTCGGTAGCAGACTGTCAGTACCCCAGAAGCGGACTGTCAGTACCGCAGCAGAAACGTTGCTGTGATAATTCCTATATCAATTATTATAATCATGGGGAAGCGCTAAACCCGTAGGATTATACAGCGCCGGGGGGGGGGCAAGAAGGAAGGTTTTCAGGCTTAATTCTGGGAACAATAGGCACCGATCCAATTCCCTAGACCAAGAACCCCTCACCAGCGCCTAGGAACCTCCCTTGAAAGGTCCTGTGTCAAGATGACGTAATCAGTAAGATATCAAAGGATGTATATATTACGTACACAGGTGTAGACAGTATAGCTACATACAATGAGCCAAGCATAAGGCACGGTGAACCGTGTCTTGTGCTTGCAGGGAAGGTAAGTTTGCCAAAGTTGTTTCACAAGCGTATCACATCGCTTCACAGCACTGGCAGGCTTCCTTGTGTTTGGTTGGTTGAACCAAGGTACTGGTATAACAACAGGGCCCTGGTCGTTAAACCCTGAACACCTGGTTCACTGGTCGGAAGGCATGCCTATATAGGTGTGACATACGCCGAGTAAAATGTAACACAATCTTAGTATGCCACAGTATATTTACATACTAACCCGTGATGAATTACATTATACTTAGGGAAACATTCGCTTCAGGGGAATTAATATCTCTTTAAAGTTATTTCTCGTACCCGACATTCTTAAAATGTTCTTAACAATGTCTGCTTTGTGTGGTGAAGGATCAAAGTATTCTTAAAAACATCATGATGTTTCTCTCTAATTGAACGACATAGGTGTTCCTGCAGTAATGTTTTGTAGTAATGCGTATTCATTGTTCCATTGTACGTTTTTATTTTCTTCAAGATAAAAGAAAATAGAACAGTGGAAATCAAATGAACTTTTTTCTTGCATTTGTGCATATGACAAACCTGATTTACGCAGTTTGGAGTCTACTTTTATGACTCTTAAGAGTATATTGCGAACTGTCGCATCTGCGCCGTTTTTTT
>NC_091313.1:11483223-11557122 GCF_038502225.1 Cherax quadricarinatus
AAAATAATTAATTTAAACGAGTTCTTGTTAATTGACCAACTTTACCTATTCGGCACGACACAGGTAAACCGCAACATTCTTCCTCACCTTTTTCAGAGTGCTGGCACTCTTCTTCCCACCTCTATGACTGAAGTCCAGTCAATCGGTTTCCCGTGAGTGCCTTATTAAATGTTGCCCTTCTGATACTCTAACATCACTTCAAGTCAATAATAACCACTTGCCTACACTTTTATCCAACGCGCTCACACTACCCTGTTGGATGCCCAGTACCAGTACTCAAAACTATATAATGTTAATTTGATGCCTGATCTTGATGTGTCATCACTACTACAGGTATATGTAGACATCGCCGTAGTCAGGTTATGGAAAGTGCCGAGACTAGACTCGGTAAATTGAGTTATTTGGCGTCATGGTGGATCCTGTCAAGTTCTTTTAAAGGATAGTTGGGAGTCACCTTCTTTGTGACTTGTATCCAGTGGTGCTCTTTCTTCTTGACAACTTTATATTGTACTCCGCAGTACTCTTTCTCTACGCTACTACTTGATGTACTCTGCAGTACTCTTTCTGTACAGTACTGCTTGATGTTGTACTCCACAGTGATATTTCACTCCCCTCAAGGGCTCCCCCATAATAATAATATAGTATTATTTGACTTGTGTGCAGATCTCTCAGTAGTAACTTATTAACATGTTAAATTCTGTACAGTACTGTTACATTAATGTGTATTACATGTGTACAGTCTTACCATTATTACACTTTATAAATGTTCATAAATTTACATTCTGCAAATAATAGCTATCGTGAGCTTGAGTCAGTTTTAATGTAAATAATGTTTGCCTAAACTAACTTACAGTCAAGTTACAAAGTTTCTTATACAAGTACTTCGATCTTCCTTGCTTGGACAAGTGCCCTCTGTTCAGTTAACAAGTGCAAGTGCCCTCTCTTCGATTAACAAGTTCAAGTGCTCTCTACTCAATTAACAAGTGCAAGTGCAGTCTGCTCAATTAACAAGTGCAGGTTCCCTCTGTTCAATTAACAAGTGCAAGTGCCCTCTGTTCAGTTAACAAGTGCAAGTGCCCTCTGTTCAATTAACAAGTGCAAGTGCCCTCTGTTCAATTAACAAGTGCAGGTTCCCTCTGTTCAATTAACAAGTGCAAGTGCCCTCTGTTCAACAAGTGTGGTTGTCCTTCGTTCAATTTTACATCGACAATTCCCGAAATTGTTTTCAAAACAATAACTTTGGAAAGTCTTTTTTGGATGGGCTTCAAAATTTCAACACTGGTGTATCCTACAACCAAGATGGTGATTTCAACATAAACATACTACACGACCAGGACCCACAAGTAACCGAATTCACAAACACTATGAGCAACTGCCTGTTCCTACAAACAATATCTAAACCTACAAGAATCACCGAGACAAGTATCTCTTTAATAGACCACATCTGGACTAACACCGTTTCTCCTTTAAAATCAGGCATAACCACAGACAACACTACAGACCACTACCCAACCTTTCTCATAACTAATCTGGGCAAACTACTACAAGACATCACTAAAGTAACCTTCAGACTACATAACGAGACAGCAGTTAACAACTTTATAGCAGCTATGAATAACATCGACTGGCAAAAAGAGTTCGAAACATATACAGATATGAATGAATGTATAAATAATTTTCTACAAAAAACCCAATGCCTCTGCAACAAACATTGCCCCCCAAAAACTAAACAGATCACAGCAAAGAGACTGAATAATCCCTGGCTAACACCAAGCATCCTCAAATCCATTAACACAAAACACAAATATGAAAAGCCAGTATAGAATGGGCCAAATAACTAGAGAACAGTCTAAACGTTACTCGTCAGCACTTACTAGCCTGATAAGAAGATCGAAGAAAATGCATTATGAAAATAGATCACATAACATCAAAGGTGATAAGAAAAAACCTGGAAAACTCTATCTGAAATTCTTGGAACTAAAAAGTTATCCAAAAACAAAACAATCAAACTAACAATATCAGACGAACCCCTACTCACTCCAACCGAAACAGCAAACAGACAATGTTTTCTTCTCCACCATAGGAAAAAATCTAGCGAACAAAATACCAAGCTCCAACACCCGTCCATCAGACTACTTCATAGGTACCTACACAAATACGCTATTCCTAGCTCCAACCAACCCATTAGAAGTCTCGCTTATCAACACCCTTAAAAACAAGGCAGGAGACATAAACAACTTACCTGCTTTTATGTACAAAAAAGCTTCTCAAGTATTGTCACCAATTATTGCAACGCTCTTTAACAAATCCATTGAATCATCTACCCTACCAACAATCCTCAAAATAGCGAGGGTCACTCCGATCCATAAAGGAGGTAACCAAGCTGACTTGAGTAACTATAGACCAATATCTAACTTACCACTGCTCTCTAAAATCTTTGAAAAATTAATTCATAGACGGATCTATTCCTACCCCCTCTCACACAGCATATTAAACCCTTGTCAGTTTGGATTCAGGAATAATATAAGCACAAATGATGCTATCATACACATGCTAGAACTAATATATACCGCACTCGAAAAGATAGAAGTCCCGCTGGGCATTTTCATTGATTTACGTAAAGCTTTTGATACAGTCAACCATGAACTGTTGTACTCCAAATTAACGCACTATGGTATCAGAGGCAACTCCCTCAACTACCTAAAGTCATACCTTAGTAACAGAACTCAATATGTGTATGTAAATGGCGCAAACTCTTACACCCAAACAATCACAGTAGGAGTCCCACAAGGAAGTGTCCTTGGACCACTCCTCTTTCTCATCTACATCAATGACCTACTGAATGCATCACAGCTACTCAAACCCATATTATTTGTAGATGACACTACATATGTCTTCTCCCACCCAAACCCAGTCATACTAACAAACACTGTCAATGCCGAATTGCAGAAAATATCTGCCTGGATGATGACTAATAAACTTACCCTGAATACTGATAAAACATATTTCATTCAGTTTGGAAACAAAGCTGCAAACGATCCAGTTAACGCTAAACGGATCATCTGTCACAAGACTTAGAGGGAAAATTCCTAGGTATCCACCTTGACAGTAGCCTTAAGTTCCAGACACACACACAACAAATCACCAAGAAAATTCCTTAGACTGTAGGCATACTATCAAAGATAAGGTACTAAGTTCCACAATCAGCTCTCCTGGCACTGTACCATTCACTCATATACCCTTATCTTACATATGGAATTTGTGCATGGGGATCAACAGCATCCAATCACCTAAAACCTCTAATAACCCAGCAAAGGGCAGCAGTCAGAATGATAACAAATTCCCACTCCTACCAGCATACTCCACCAATTTTCAAAAGTCTGAATCTGCTCACCATTAAGAACATCCATACTTATTCATGTGCCTACTACATACACAGAACAATACATGCAAATAGAAACCCTCCACTCAAACTTCTCCTCACCAACTTTAGCAGGACACATGACCATAACACAAGACACAGATCTCTTTTTGATGTATCTCGTGTCCATATCACATTATGTAAAAACTCTATGCACATAAAGGGCCCCAAAATATGGAACTCATTACCAGAAGATACTAAAGTAACCCGGTCTGAAAATCAATTTAAGACTCTTCTCAAAAGCCACTTAATCACCGTAGACTAAATGCTAAATACGCAGTACACACATACTCACTTATGTTCTCCTACATCATAATTTCAACAATTACTTTGAACCTTTTATCCATTGTTGACAGGAATATAACTGAATCATTGTTTTCACAAAAAGCATTTTTGAATACATGAATATATCTTTTGTCTTAAATAAATTAGATTCACTTATAATTAATATTCTACTGTACAACTATGATATAATTAATATTTTACTGTACAACTATGACATAATTGTTAGTGTTAAGTAGTCTGTAAGCCAATAATGTTAAGTTGGCCCATAATGCCTAGGCATAACAGAGGCTGTCTTTGCATTGCAACCCATTATTGTAAATACAAAATCTCAATGTACTATTTGTAAAGACATAAACAAATAAATAAATAAATAAATAAATAAATAAATGAAGTGTGTAGGTGTCATTATTGCACTTTTAATCTAGAAATATTGAATTATTTTGCATTAAATACGCCTCCTCAGGGAGGGTGCGTTGATGCTAGCGAGAGGCTCTTGATCCAAAGAACTTGACTTGTCCTGCCCTTGATAGGTAGGTACAGTATTAGATTTGTCAGGAAACAGGACAAGTATTTCCTGACGCGGGTCTTAGCCATATGATCACCCACAACTGGAACTTTCGGTCATTTGACCGAGGCTTTCCGCTGGCTTACCTGTCCACCCCTTTAAAAATTATGGTTATAATTATAACCATTTCTGCTGTATAATAATCGAATCTAAATGCTTCCATTACACAGCCTGTAATGAACCCTACAGGATCACCGCTTCCCCTTATTAAGATCAAATAATTCTGAACAGCATCAGTCTCGACTGGCTAAGCATCTCGTACACCTGATCAAAGGTTTTCCGTGATTAGGCTGTGTACTGTAGGTGTAAATTATTTTGAGTTCTGTGCAATAGCTGTAGAATGCATCATCTGGTAGCCTACATACTTTTAGTACTGATGTATTTTCCTCAAAGGAAGCTTCTTGATATTAGGTTGTATTAGTTGCAATGTGTCAGTTTTATTAACTTAAACAAGTTGGTTTCAGTGAAATAACTGGAGACTTTCTCTGCTGATCAAATATCTCACAGTTTGACTTTATTGGATTATCTTAGGTTAAATATACATTATGTAATTTTTATGTGCCTTCAACATCTACGTGCCCTCGAAATCATTGTAAAAATAATTAATGGTATGTACTTGTAGCCTAAATAACAATTAATTGTATACTTATAAATTTAGTCATTAGATGCTGGTCAGTCTCACTTAGAAAAAAAAAGTTTGGAATGATTTTGTCTCGTTTAGGTCACTGTTTGTCTTTTTAGAAATAAAACTACGAAAATTGAAATGCTGTTGTTCGTGCTATAATTTCCGAGTGTCTCGTCCGATTGTCTTCAATACTTCAACACGAACATTGAACTTAATCAGAAACCCGTGACGTCTGCACTAGTCACATCGCGTGCACCGACACACAGGTGTACAAGGCTGTCAGATATGGGGGCTGCATTTCTCGGGTTATTGGGGTATAGGGGTTGTTGTACTTCTTCCACCGATCGAGGTACATCATTGTCCCACCGGGAGCGAAGTACATCTGGTACAGTATTGTTCCACCCGGAGTGAAGACATCTGGTACAGTATTGTTCCACCCGGAGTGAAGACATCTGGTACAGTATTGTTCCACCGGGAGTACATGCACTCTCCCTGGGAAACAATGATATCTTAATGCTATTATATGATTAACGAACATTTTCATTAATTCTACTTAAAAATTACAGGTCTATAAATTATTTAATATATAATAAATCAATGACAGTAAATAATTAGCCAAGTTTATGTTCATACCAAGTAAGCTTCTGGTCGCTCAGAAAGCTGCCCCTCAGGGAAGGTTCCTTGATGTTGGTGAGGGGCTCTTGCTTTAGGGAATTGGATCTGTGCTCCAGTTCCCCGAATTAAGCCTTCCACATCCCCCCCAGGCGCTGTATAATCCTCCGGGTTTAGCGCTTCCCCCTTGATTATAATAATAATAATCAGAAAGCTGCAGCTCCCGGCCTCACATTGAGAAAAAATAAACTACGAAAACACAAATCACACTGAACTATTTATATTTGTACTATCTGCGGAAACAGTGATTCCAATGTTTTGTTTACATCCGCCAAATGGAGAGCATATTGTTGTGCGCCTCAGAATATACACGACTCAAGAAACTGTAATGAAACGATTGTAAACAAACTATGGAACGAGTGGGGTTTGAACTCACGGCGAGTGAGTCGTAAACCTCAATTTCTCCCCGTGTGTCTCCTCATCTCCCCAGTGTCTCCTCACCTCCCCAGTGTCTCCTCACCTCCCAAGTGTCTCCTCACCTCCCCAGTGTCTCCTCACCTCCCAAGTGTCTCCTCACCTCCCCAGTGTCTCCTCACCTCCCCAGTGTCTCCTCACCTCCCAAGTGTCTCCTCACCTCCCAAGTGTCTCCTCACCTCCCAAGTGTCTCCTCACCTCCCAAGTGTCTCCTCACCTCCCAAGTGTCTCCTCACCTCCCAAGTGTCTCCTCACCTCCCAAGTGTCTCCTCACCTCCCAAGTGTCTCCTCACCTCCCAAGTGTCTCCTCACCTCCCCAGTGTCTCCTCACCTCCCAAGTGTCTCCTCACCTCCCAAGTGTCTCCTCACCTCCCCAGTGTCTCCTCACCTCCCAAGTGTCTCCTCACCTCCCAAGTCTCTCCTCACCTCCCCAGTGTCTCCTCACCTCCCCAGTGTCTCCTCACCTCCCCAGTGTCTCCTCACCTCCCCAGTGTCTCCTCACCTCCCAAGTGTCTCCTCACCTCCCAAGTGTCTCGTCTCCCCAGTGTCTCCTCACCTCCCCAGTGTCTCCTCACCTCCCCAGTGTCTCCTCACCTCCCCAGTGGCTCCTCTCCCCAGTGTCTCCTCACCTCCCAAGTGTCTCCTCACCTCCCAAGTGTCTCCTCACCTCCCAAGTGTCTCCTCACCTCCCAAGTGTCTCCTCACCTCCCAAGTGTCTCCTCACCTCCCAAGTGTCTCCTCACCTCCCCAGTGTCTCCTCACCTCCCAAGTGTCTCCTCACCTCCCAAGTGTCTCCTCACCTCCCCAGTGTCTCCTCACCTCCCCAGTGTCTCCTCACCTCCCCAGTGTCTCCTCACCTCCCCAGTGTCTCCTCACCTCCCCAGTGTCTCCTCACCTCCCCAGTGTCTCCTCACCTCCCCAGTGTCTCCTCACCTCCCAAGTGTCTCCTCACCTCCCAAGTGTCTCGTCTCCCCAGTGTCTCCTCACCTCCCCAGTGTCTCCTCACCTCCCCAGTGTCTCCTCACCTCCCAAGTGTCTCGTCTCCCCAGTGTCTCCTCACCTCCCAAGTGTCTCCTCACCTCCCAAGTGTCTCCTCACCTCCCAAGTGTCTCCTCACCTCCCAAGTGTCTCCTCACCTCCCCAGTGTCTCCTCACCTCCCAAGTGTCTCCTCACCTCCCCAGTGTCTCCTCACCTCCCCAGTGTCTCCTCACCTCCCAAGTGTCTCGTCTCCCCAGTGTCTCCTCACCTCCCAAGTGTCTCGTCTCCCCAGTGTATCCTCACCTCCCAAGTGTCTCCTCACCTCCCCAGTGTCTCCTCACCTCCCAAGTGTCTCGTCTCCCCAGTGTCTCCTCACCTCCCCAGTGTATCCTCACCTCCCAAGTGTCTCCTCACCTCCCCAGTGTCTCCTCACCTCCCAAGTGTCTCGTCTCCCCAGTGTCTCCTCACCTCCCCAGTGTATCCTCACCTCCCAAGTGTCTCCTCACCTCCCCAGTGTATCCTCACCTCCCCAGTGTCTCCTCACCTCCCCAGTGTATCCTCACCTCCCCAGTGTCTCCTCACCTCCCCAGTGTATCCTCACCTCCCCAGTGTATCCTCATCTCCCCAGTGTATCCTCATCTCCCCAGTGTATCCTCATCTCCCCAGTGTCTCGTCTCCCCATTTTATCATCTCCCCAGTGTATCCTCACCTCCCCAGTGTATCATCATCCCAGTGTATCTTCTACCCATTATATCATCTCTCCAGTATCTCCTCACCTCCCCAGCATCTCTTTACCTCCCAGTATTTCACCTCCCCAGTATCTCACCTCCCCAGTGCACCTTCACCTCCCCAGTGTATCCTCATCACCCCAGTGTACCATCTCCCCAGTGCATCCTCAGCTCCCCAGGAGCTCTTCAGCTCCCCACTGTCTCCTCACCTCCCCACTGTCTACTCATCTCCCCACTGTGATAAAAATAATGTCAGAGGATCTCACCTTCAAACATCACAACAATGTATCTATCACATCTGCTAGGAAAAATGATAGGATAGATAATGAGAACCTTCAAAACTATGGATGCCAAGCCCATGATGATTCTCTTCAAATCGCTTGTTCTCTCTAAGCTGGAAGGTTGCTGTACACTAATGGCCCCTCTCAAGGCAGGTAAAATTGCTGACCTGGTGTAGAGAGAGCCTTCACGGAACACATAAATATTATATAACATCTAAATTACTGGGAACGGTTGAAGTTCCTTGACTGTACTCCCTGGAATGCAGGCGGGAAAGATACATGATAATATATACCTGGAAAATCCTAAAGGGATTAGTACCATATTTGCACACGAAAATCACTTCCTTATTATTTTTTTTATTATCACACTGGCCGATTCCCACCAAGGCAGGGTGGCCCGAAAAAGAAAAACTTTCACCATCATTCACTCCATCACTGTCTTGCCAGAAGGGTGCTTTACACTACAGTTTTTAAACTGCAACATTAACACCCCTCCTTCAGAGTGCAGGCACTGTACTTCCCATCTCCAGGACTCAAGTCCGGCCTGCCGGACAGCAAAAAAACAAGGCAGGAGATGCAACATCTCCACAATGAAAAGTCAGGGACGCCACGAGTAAACTGAGAGACAACACAATGTGTGTCCGGGGCTCAAGACTGTTCAACTGCCTCCCAGCATACATAAGGATTACCAATAGACCCCTAGCTGTCTTCAAGAGGGCACTGGACAGGCACCTAAAGTCAGTACCTGACCAGCCGGGCTGTGGTTCGTACTTCGGTTTGTGTGCGGCCAGCAGTAACAGGCTGGGTGATCAGGCCCTGATCTACCGCGAGGCCTGGTCACAGACCGGGCTACAGGGGCGTTGACCCCCGATACCCTCTCCAGGTATACTGTCTCAACTCCCCAATGTCTCCTCACCTTCCAGCTATCTCTACACCTCCCCAGTCTCCTAGCCTCCCTACTGTCTACTCGCCTCCCCAGTGTCTCCTAACCTCCTCAATATCTCTTCACCTCCCCATTATCTCCTCCCCACTGTCTCCTCGTCTCCCCACTGTCTCCTCGCCTCCTCACTGTTTCCTCGCCTACCCACTATCTCCTCGCCTTCCCACTGTCTCCTCGTCTCCCAACTGCCTCCTCGTCTCCCCACTGTCTCCTCGTCTCCCCACTGTCTCCTCGCCTCACCACTGTCTCCTCGCCTCACCACTGTCTCCTCGCCTCACCACTGTCTCCTCGCCTCACCACTGTCTCCTCGCCTCACCACTGTCTCCTCGCCTCACCACTGTCTCCTCGCCTCACCACTGTCTCCTCGCCTTCCCACTGTCTCCTCGCCTTCCCACTGTCTCCTCGCCTTCCCATTGTCTCCTCGTCTCACCACTGTCTCCTAGAAGGCTGTCTTAATGTCTTAAGTAATGGGCTTAATTACTGAGTGTTGGAAGACTGTCATCTTCACCTCATGTGCAGTTTACCACACTCACTCTTGTCATGTGTGGTGGTGCTGTGGTGCTGCTGTGCTGTGTTGTGGTAGTTCTGTGGTGTGGTGGTGCTGTGGTGTGGTGGTGCTGTAGTGGTGCTGTAGTGTGTTGTGGTGCTATGGTGCTGCTGTGCTGTGGTAGTGTTGTGGTGTGGTGGTACTGTTGTAGTGCTGTGGTGGTGCTACAGTGGTGCTGTGGTGGTGTGCTATTGTGGTGCTGTAGTGCTGTGGTGTGGTGCTGTGGTGTGGTGGTACTGTGGTGGTGCTGTGGTGGTGCTGTGGTAGTGCTGTGGTGTTGTGGTACTGTGATGGTGCTGTGGTGGTGCTGTGGTGGTGCTGTAGTGGTGCTGTGGTGTGCTGTTGTGGTGCTGCTGTGGTAGTGCTGTGGTGAGGTGGTGCTGTAGTGCTGTGGTGCTGTGGTGGTGGTGTGCTGTTGTGGTGTTGTGGTGGTGCTGTGGTGCTGCTGTACTGTGGTAGTGCTGTGGTGTAGTGATGTGGTGTGCTGTTGTGGTGCTGTGGTGGTGCTGTAGTGGCGCTGTGGTGTACTGTTGTGGTGCTGTGGTGCTGCTGTGCTGTGGTGCTGTGGTGGTGCTGTAGTGGTGCTGTGGTGTGCTGCTGTGGTGCTGCTGTGCTGTGGTAGTGCTGTGGTGTGGTGGTGCTGTGGTGGTGCTGTGGTAGTGCTTCGGTGTGGTGGTGCTGTAGTGGTGCTGTTGTGGTACTGTAGTGGTGCTGTTGTGGTACTGTGGTGCTGCTGTGCTGTGCTGTAGTAGTGCTGTGGTGTGGTGCTGTGGTGGTGATGTGGTGCTGCCGTGCTGTGGTGTGGTAGTGGTGTGGTGGTGCTGTGATGCTGTGGGGTGGTGCTGTGATGCTGTGGGGTGGTGGTGCTGTGATGCGGTGGTGCTGTGGTGCTGTGCTGTGGGGGTGCTGTGGTGCTGTGCTGTGGGGGTGCTGTGGTGTTGGCGCTGGGGTGATGGTGGTACTGGTATTGGTGGTGCTGGGCTCGTCGGAGTGCTGGGGTGACGGCTTTGCTGGGGTACTAGCTGGTGCTGATAGTGCTGGGCTCGTGGGGGTGCTGGTGTGGTGGCTGGTGCTGGGGTGGCGGTGTTGCTGGGGTGGTGGGGGTATAGTAGTAGAGTGTGGCACTCACCCTAAGTGCCACCATTATATTATAATCAGTAATTAAGAAGGTTGACTGTGGAACTCCTCTTGAAAACAAAAGAACAACGTCTCACGTGGACAACAAAACTGCACTCACATGGTAATTAACAACGAACATGATACTTTAACAGACAGTTAAGTGAATAATGAATACCTTTAATCTACGTAATGAAGCCTGAGGGTGAAGATTAACGATGCAATTTACGAATATTACTCTACTGCTTTGTGTGGTGTTTCTACCGCCTCGTCCTGGGCTATGTAAACGGCCTTGTGTTTGCGTGTACGCGTGCTTGCTTGTGTTTATGCGTGTGTATATCTACCAGGAAGTAAGTGCATGTAGTTGTTTGCTGCTTGCCCTCTAGTAAATTCATACACAAACATAAATAAACTTGCATTTCATGCTCATGCGCGCGTGGTTTTAATGTTGGCATGTAAGCACGAGGCTTTATGTAAACAGAAGCAGTAAGCCAGGGGTCTAAAAGTCACTCTCAGTTGGCACTGCATAAATCAAACTAGCAGAGTATTTTTGGATGTTGAGTGTCATCTTGGCTGCGTGAGTGCCAGCTTGAGGTACACTCCTCAGATATCTGCGTCTGGCACCACCACAGTTGACTCACTACGAGGTTGGTGTTTCTGAGGAAACAAGATTGTCTTAGCATAACTGGCATTCTTCCCGTGGTGTGCCATCGTGCACACAGTCGTCCTTGTTAAGGTTTCGTTGGACGTTAAGTCACTGTAGAGCAGCTGATGCTCCTAACAAGAGTGATCCTATAACTCCTAAATTTCACAGGGATATTAAATTCTCGAAGGATTGATTACCATATACACAGATGATGATCCAACTAAATGCATGCAGTCAGTATTTTAGTCACGTTCTTGAACACTATTGATGAATAAAGAGATCATGTTAATGAAAAAAAAAGAGCCGTAGTTTTGAGCATGAATTTTAAGTTTATTTATACAAGAGGTAGAATTTGTAGTTTATACATGCCCGGATGTATTCTGGTTAGTCTTCCTGGGACCTGTTGTACCTCTCACGTCTTCTGTATCCATGTTCTTTTCTCGCTACCGTCCACAGGACAGATACCGGGCCCACAATACGTAAACTGGACGCATCGGTGGCAAAATCTTAACTTCGTGGCGATTATCGTTTTTGTTGGGTAGAAACACAGAGAAACAACGTCCTTCCGGAGTATCAGGTCAATGAGGACGTTTTATACGTCTGAAGCAACGATCACTGGACGCAAATGCCTGAAACGATACTTTTGGGAGAACTTACAGTGGTGGAGGAGGAATATTAGGAAGATGAAGGGAGAAAACTAAAGAAAAGGTGTCAGCATTGTAATGTGTTTACTTTGTGGGCCTCCGTCATGTCTTGGCTTAATCCAAAGTCAGCAAACGTTTTGATCTGAGATGAGGTGAGGTGAAGTGAGGTGAATGCGAGGGGTCAGTGGTAGGTGATGGACAGCACTGAGACATGGGACTCTGAGGTGAGGCTACTGGTGCCAGTGGCAGGTGGAAGGAAATACTAGTGCCAGTAACAGGTGGTGGAAGGGACTTGTGAGGCCAGTGGCAGTTGGTGGGAAGGACTTCTGCGACCAGTGACAGGTGGTGAAAGTGACTTCTGGGACCAGTCACAGGTGGTGGAAGTGACTTCTGGGACCAGTCACAGGTGGTGGAAGTGACTTCTGGGACCAATAGTAAGTGGTGGAAGTGACTTCTGGGACCAGTGGCAGGTGGAAGGGACTTCTGGGACCAATGACAGGTGGTGAAAGGTACTTCTGGGGTCAGTGGCAGGTGGTGAAAGGTTCTTCTGAGGTCAGTGGCAGGTGGTGGAAGGTTCTTCTGGGATCAGTGACAGGTGGTGGAAAGGACTTCTGGGGCCAGTGGCGGGTGGTGGAAGGTACTTCTGGGAGTCAGTGGCAGATGGTGAAATTTATTTCTGGAGCTAGTGGCAGGTGGTTCTGGGGACTTTTCTCAAGTAGTCACCAGCTGGTGAAATAAGATCAACTCCATTCGAAAACGCTGACCTTGTCACCTGTATTCTGTACCTTGATGTTATGGTCGATGACCTTCCCTGCCGCCCACTGCAGCTGCGGAAGCGGAGGGAGGGAAGGGAATGCATGGGTGGGGATGGAGGGTAGAGGGAGAGAAGAGAAATGTGAAAGGAGGGAAGGAAAAGAGAGGCAAAGCTAAGGACGTGTCAATCCACAGTCTTTGCATCTTTTCTTATTTTTAGAGTAAATTTGTGTGTATCAATATTGCACTACTAGCCCACTGGAAAACAGTATCATTAGAGGCAACAACCACAGTGTACTTCCTATATCACTCTAAATAATTGTTACATTGCTGGCAACACTCTCAGCAGGGAGAGAAATGTTTAAGTTGATAGTGTCTGAATAAAGGGAGGAGGAGGAGTGAAGGATTTGTGGAGAGAGAGAGAGAGAGAGAGAGAGAGAGAGAGAGAGAGAGAGAGAGAGAGAGAGAGAGAGAGAGAGAGAGAGAGAGGGAGAGAGAGAGAGAGGACAGAGAGAGGGAGGGAGGAAAAGGAAAGGGAGAGGGAGAATAAGTTGATAATGAAAGAGGGCCAGTGGAAGAGAGGGCTAATAAGGCCTGGAAAATGCAATGAAGGGTCAGAGAAAGGGGGGTTGGATAAGGAGTGATGCATGTATAGAGACTGGAAGATGAGTGTAAGAGGCAAACTGGATGGATAAGAAAAAGAGCATGTATAGGGGTTGGATAACGAATGGATAAAAAAGAGTACATAAAAGGTGTTGCATAAGAAGTGGAACATTTGCGAACGGGGATGAAATAAGGAGAGGAGTACGTTAAAGAGTGGGATAAGGAATGGAACATGTAAAAGTGGTGTTAAAGGATAGAAGCGAGGAATGGGGTTGGATAAGGAATGCAGCACTTGAAGGGTTAGATAAAGTGTAGAGCATTTAATGGTATTTGATAAAGAATAGAGGATGTAATAGAAATGGATATAGATTGGAGCACGTAATGCTGGTAAGTAAAGATTGGGGCATAAAATTTATTTGATAAGGATAAGAGCATATAAGGAGGTTGGATAAGAAGAGAAGTACATGAGGGGGTTAGATAAGATGATCAAGTAAGGGGTTGGGTAAAGAGTGCAGTATATAAGTAGCTTGGGCAAGGAATAGAGCATATGAACGGGAGGAATGGAGAGTGGGGCATATGGAAGGGGGAGAGTGTTGGATCAAGAGTGGAGCATGTAAAGTGAATGATGTAAGTGGCAGTTGCTATGTCTGCTCTGATGTCAACGTTGCGACTTTTTTTTTTTCTCTGGTTGAATTAACTCACTTAACTACATCCACCACACTTAACCAGTTGTGACGCATTTTACAACGTCAGTCCATGTGCACCTCTGCTTATACTATATATATATATATATATATATATATATATATATATATATATATATATATATATATATATATATATGCAATAAGATCACAGTAAACAGGTGATTTCAGAATATGCAAAACAACCACTCTGAAAGAATACAGAAATTCCAAGCGCTTTCGTGACTACTCACATTATCAAGGAACTATGAAAGTAAAGCATCCAAGGAAGCTATATAAGGGGTCTGGCCAACACCTCACTATCAGATCCCACAACGGTTAAACACCTGACGCGCGCCGACCCAACTTGGATAGGTCCTTTGCACAACTCACCCCACAAACTATTCTACCCAAGAAAATTTAAAAATTATTATTTGTCCAGTGTATTATTAAATTCTTCCCAAATTCTATTAATTATAAATGGATCTAATTTATATAAACCAAAGGAAATATTCATATTTTTGTCAAAACTGCTTTTTATGAAACAAGATTCAATTATATTCCTGTCGACCATGGACTTGCTTGATACTACTTTCTCAACTTTTTGAAAATCAATTGGATGGTTAAAATCTCTTACATGAATAAATAGAGCATTGGAATCTTGTCCAGTTCTAATGCTATATTTATGTTCTTTTAATCTTTGTTCGAGATTTTTACCAGTTTGACCGTAATAAACTTTATCGCAAATTTTACAAGGAATCTTATAGACACATCCATCAGCATTTTGGGGGGAATTCTTTATCAAAAGTTTTTTTTTTACTGTATCAAGATTTTTGAATGCAACTTTAATATTAAAAGTCTTAAGAAGAGAAGGCATGTCAACCAAGTTTTCATGGTAAGGGAGAACCAACATATTTTTAGTTGAATAAGGCTGGTTGTCCCTTTTTGGATTGTAAAAAGTATTTCTAGCAACTTTAAAAGATTTATTAATTACATTTCTTGGGTATTTTAAATCATTACCTATTTCATAAATTTTGGATATTTCCTCATCTATGAACTCAGGACTACAAATTCGTAAAGCTCTCAAAAACATTGATGAGAAAACAGACAGTTTGACTATCTTAATGCGAGGAATAATAGTGGACATAGGAACAGTTATTTGTAGGTTTTCTGTAAATTTTAAATTTGAATTCATTATTACCCTTAATAATTAAAACATCTAGAAAAGGCAATGAGTTATTTTCTTCAAACTGAACAGTAAAGTTTATAGAATGGGCTAAGCTATTTAATTTTCCAAGGAAATGGTGTATATCTACATTTTTGGGCATAAGACACAAAATATCATCAACATATCTGAACCATTTAGCTCTATTAGGGAGGATTGTGTTAAGCAACCTTGTTTCAAAAAATTCCATGTATAGGTTACTAAGAACAGGTGAAAGAGGATTTCCCATTGCCATACCAAACTTCTGAGTGTAAAACTTATCATTAAATACAAATTTTGCATCAACATTGCAAAGTTTAATAAGTTTAATGATAGTAGGAACTGGCAATGGTAAATCATAGTTAACGAGTTCTTCAGAAAAGAAACTTAATAAATCATCAACAGGAACTTTCGTAAACAAGGAAGTAACATCAAAACTGACCAATTATTAGCTCCATAGGGTCAGTTTCATATAAATTATCCAAATGGCTTGTTGATATTTTGAGCCCTATTGTTGGCAAAATTTCTAACTTTAATGTTAAAAACAACATAGACTTGGTTGATAAATTAAGCTCCTTGACTGACTTAAATGATTTTAACATGGTTAGTTTTGATGTTACTTCCTTGTTTACGAAAGTTCCTGTTGATGATTTATTAAGTTTCTTTTCTGAAGAACTCGTTAACTATGATTTACCATTGCCAGTTCCTACTATCATTAAACTTATTAAACTTTGCAATGTTGATGCAAAATTTGTATTTAATGATAAGTTTTACACTCAGAAGTTTGGTATGGCAATGGGAAATCCTCTTTCACCTGTTCTTAGTAACCTATACATGGAATTTTTTGAAACAAGGTTGCTTAACACAATCCTCCCTAATAGAGCTAAATGGTTCAGATATGTTGATGATATTTTGTGTCTTATGCCCAAAAATGTAGATATACACCATTTCCTTGGAAAATTAAATAGCTTAGCCCATTCTATAAACTTTACTGTTGAGTTTGAAGAAAATAACTCATTGCCTTTTCTAGATGTTTTAATTATTAAGGGTAATAATGAATTCAAATTTAAAATTTACAGAAAACCTACAAATAACTGTTCCTATGTCCACTATTATTCCTCGCATCAAGATAGAGTCAAACTGTCTGTTTTCTCATCAATGTTTTTGAGAGCTTTACGAATTTGTAGTCCTGAGTTCATAGATGAGGAAATATCCAAAATTTATGAAATAGGTAATGATTTAAAATACCCAAGAAATGTAATTGATAAATCTTTTAAAGTTGCTAGAAATACTTTTTACAATCCAAAAAGGGACAACCAGCCTTATTCAACTAAAAATATGTTGGTTCTCCCTTACCATGAAAACTTGGTTGATATGCCTTCTCTTCTTAAGACTTTTAATATTAAAGTTGTATTCAAAAATCTTGATACAGTAAAAAAACTTTTGATAAAGAATTCCCCCCAAAATGCTGATGGATGTGTCTATAAGATTCCTTGTAAAATTTGCGATAAAGTTTATTACGGTCAAACTGGTAAAAATCTCGAACTAAGATTAAAACAACATAAATATAGCATTAGAACTGGACAAGATTCCAATGCTCTATTTATTCATGTAAGAGATTTTAACCATCCAATTGATTTTCAAAAAGTTGAGAAAGTAGTATCAAGCAAGTCCATGGTCGACAGGAATATAATTGAATCGTGTTTCATAAAAAGCAGTTTTGACAATAATATGAATATTTCCTTTGGTTTATATAAATTAGATCCATTTATAATTAATAGAATTTGGGAAGAATTTAATAATACACTGGACAAATAATAATTTTTAAATTTTCTTGGGTAGAATAGTTTGTGGGGTGAGTTGTGCAAAGGACCTATCCAAGTTGGATCGGCGCGCGTCAGGTGTTTAACCGTTGTGGGATCTGATAGTGAGGTGCCGGCCAGACCCCTTATATAGCTTCCTTGGATGCTTTACTTTCATAGTTCCTTGATAATGTGAGTAGTCACGAAAGCGCTTGGAATTTCTCTATTCTTTCAGAGTGGTTGTTTTGCATATATATATATATATATATATATATATATATATATATATATATATATATATATATATATATATATATATATAAATAAATGAAACCACGAAACAAGTGGGTTTGAATCATTTACCATACTGCGGCAGGCAAGGATTCGACACCATGACACACTGTTCTGCCTCAAGAGGTCACACTATGTACATGTCAAATTACCAACTGAGCCATCGATCCCTCTCTTACATATATATGCAAGACAAGCCACAGGAGGTGGAAAGCTTTAGCTCAAGTACTTTCACATTTCTCAGTGCGTCATCAGGAGCTATGCAGGTCTGCAAGGGAACAACTGAAGGAGTGAGGAGAAGTTTTCTCAGAGCAGCGCAGTGCGGGTTTGTCACGTGCCGCAGCTTCTCTTGGAATGTTACATTCCGACAAGGATGTTGGTAGCGACAATCAAGGGCATAGTAGCGACAATCAAGGTCGTGGTGGATACAGTCAAGGTCGTGGTAGCAACAGTCATGGTCGTGGTAGCAACAGTCATGATCGTGCTAGCAACAGTCATGGTCGTGGTAGCAACAATGAAGGTCGTGCTAGCAACAATTAATGTCGTGGTAGCAACAATCAAGTTCGTAGTAGCAACAATTAATGTCGTGGTAGCTAGAGTCAAGGTCGTGCTAGCAACAGTCATGGTCGTGGTAGCAACAGTCAGGTTCGTGGTAGCAACAATCATGGTCGTGGTAGCAACAGTCATGGTTGTGGTAGCAACAGTCATGGTCGTGGTAGCAATAGTCATGGTCGTGGTAGAAACAGTCATGGTCGTGGTAGAAACAGTCAGGTTCGTGGTAGCAACAGTCATGGTCGTGGTAGCAACAGTCATGGTTGTGGTAGCATCAGTCATAGTCGTGGTAGCAACAGTCATGGTCGTGGTAGCAACAGTCATGGTCGTGGTAGCAACAGTCATGGTCGTGGTAGAAACAGTCATGGTCGTGGTAGCAACAGTCAGGTTCGTGGTAACAAGTCATGGTCGTGGTAGCAACAGTCATGGTCGTGGTAGCAACAGTCATGGTCGTGGTAGCAACAGTCAGGTTCGTGGTAGCAACAGTCAGGTTCGTGGTAGCAACAGTCAGGTTCGTGGTAGCAACAGTCATGGTCGTGGTAGCAACAGTCATGGTCGTTGTAGCAACAATCAAGGTCATGGTAGCAACAATCAAGGTCGTGGTAGCAACAATCAAGGTCGGGGTAGCAACAATCAAGGTCACGGTAGCATCAAGGTCATACTAGCAACAATCAAGGTCGTGGTAGAAACAATCAAGGTCGTGGTAGCAACAATCAAGGTCATGGTAGCAACAATCAAGGTCGTGGTAGCAACAATCAAGGTCATGGTAGCAACAGTCAAGGTCGTGGTAGTAACAATCAAGGTCGTGGTAGCAACAATCAAGGTCGTGGTAGCAACAATCAAGGTCATGGTAGCAACAATCAAGGTCGTTACGTTATTTGAATACAGAAGTTTAATTTGAAACTATAATAATTTCCTAAATAAAAGATCGAGAGAGAGAGAGAGAGAGAGAGAGAGAGAGAGAGAGAGAGAGAGAGAGAGAGAGAGAGAGAGAGAGAGAGAGAGAGAGATTAATTATATAAGATCGCGAGGGATACAACAACAAATGGATGGAAATGAAAGATTTGAGGAACGAGGGAGGAATAGAGAATATGAGATGGAAGGAGATGTTGATTAAAGACCACAGGAGTTGTGGGAGAGTGTGTGAAGGGAGGGTCAAGTGAGTGCCAGGGTGGCACCAAGGCACTAGTGAAGTGGAAAGTCTGCCAGAGGCTGGCGTGGCACTTAGCCAAGATAACAGCAAGTGTGTGTGTGTGTGTGTGTGTGTGTGTGTGTGTGTGTGTGTACTCACTTAATTGTGGTTGCAGGGGTCGAGACTCAGCTCCTGGCCCCGCCTCTTCACTGATCGCTACTGGATCCTCTCTCTGCTTCCTGAGCATTGTCATACCTCTTCATAAAACTATGTATGGTTCCTGCCTCCACTACTTCACTTGCTAGGCTATTCCACTTGCTGACAACTCTATGACTGAAGAAATACTTCCTAACGTCCCTGTGACTCGTCTGAGTCTTCAGCTTCCAGTTGTGACCCCTTGTCCCTGTGTCCCCTCTCTGAAACATCCTATCTCTGTCCACCTTGTCTATTCCCCGCAGTATCTTGTATGTCGTTATCATGTCTCCCCTGACCCTTCTGTCTTCCAGTGTCGTCAGTCCGATTTCCCTTAACCTTTCCTCGTACGACATTCCCTTGAGCTCTGGGACTAGCCTTGTTGCAAACCTTTGTACTTTCTCTAACTTCTTGACGTGCTTGACCAGGTGTGGGTTCCAGACTGGTGCTGCATACTCCAGTATGGGCCTAACATACACAGTGTACAGTGTCTTGAACGATTCCTTATTAAGGTATCGGAACGCTATTCTCAGGTTTGCCAGGCGCCCATATGCTGCAGCGGTTATTTGGTTGATGTGTGCCTCCGGTGATGTGCTCGGTGTTATGGTCACCCCAAGGTCTTTCTCCCTGAGTGAGGTCTGTAGTCTTTGTCCACCTAGCCTATACTCTGTCTGCGGTCTTCTTTGCCCCTCCCCATTCTTCATGACTTTGCATTTGGCTGGATTGAATTCGAGAAGCCAGTTGCTGGACCACATGTCCAGCCTGTCCAGGTCTCTTTGCAGTCCTGCCTCATCCTCGTCAGATTTAATTCTTCTCATCAACTTCACATCATCTGCGAACAGGGACACTTCAGAGTCTATTCCTTCCATCATGTCGTTCACATATATCAAGAATAGCACTGGTCCTAGAACTGACCCCTGTGGGACCCCGCTCGTAACAGGCGCCCACTGTGATACCTCTTCACGTATCATGACTCGTTGCTGCCTCCCTGTCAGGTATTCTCTTATCCATTGCAGTGCCCTCCCTTTTACGTGCGCCTGATCCTCCAGCTTCTGCACTAATCTCTTGTAGGGAACTGTGTCAAAGGCCTTCCTGCAGTCTAGGAAAACGCAATCTACCCACCCCTCTCTCTCGTGTCTTACTTCTGTTACCTTGTCATAAAACTCCAGGAGGTTTGTGATACAAGATTTGCCTTCCATGAACCCATGCTGGTTTTCATTTATAATCTTGTTCCTTTCCAGGTGTTCGACCACTCTCCTGATAATCTTCTCCATGACTTTGCACACAATACATGTCAGAGACACAGGTCTGTAGTTTAGTGCCTCGTTTCTGTTTCCTTTCTTAAATATGGGGACTACATTAGCTGTCTTCCATTTCTCAGGTAGTTGCCCAGTTTCAAGGGATGTGTTGAAGATTGTGGTTAGAGGCACGCACAGCATCTCTGCTCCTTCTCTAAGGACCCATGGGGAGATGTTGTCCGGTCCCATCGCCTTTGAGGTGTCAAGGTCACTTAAGAGCTTCTTCACCTCCTCCTCAGTTGTTCGTATGTCATCCAACACTTGTTGGTATATTCCCTCTTGATGTTCCCTTCTGTGCTGTCTTCCCACAGCCCTTCCTGTCTCTACTGTAAAAACTTCCTTAAATCTCCTGTTCAGCTCCTCACATACCTCCTGATCATTTCTTGTGAGTTCTCCACCTTCTGTCCTTAATCTGATCACCTGGTCTTTGACTGCTGTCTTCCTCCTGATGTGGCTATACAACAGTTTCGGGTCAGTCTTGATTCTCGATGCTATGTCATTTTCATACTGTCGCTGGGCCTCCCTCCTTACCTGTGCGTACTCATTCCTGGCTCTGCGACTAATCTCCCTATTTTCGTGTGTTCTCTGCCTTCTGTACTTTTTCCATTCTCTATTGCACTTTGTTTTTGTCTCCTTACACCGTCGGGTAAACCAGGGGCTCGTGTGTGTGTGTGTGTGTGTGTGTGTGTGTGTGTACTCACCTATTTGTACTTACCTATTTGTGGTTTCTGGGGTCGATACATAGTTCCTGAACCCGATTCTTCACTGCTCCATGAGCTTGATCATACCTCGTCTTAAAACTATGTATGGTTCCTGCCTCCACTACATCACTTGCCAGACTATTCTACCTCCTGACAACTCTATGAATAAAGAAATACTTCCTAATATCTGTTTGACTTATCTGAGTCTTCAACTTCCAATTCTGACCCCTTGTTTCTGTGTCCCATCTCTGGAACATCTTGTCTCTGTCCACTTTGTCAATTCCTCGCTTCGCAGTGTTTTTGTATGTCGTTATCATGTCTCCCCTAAGCTTCCTGTGTGTGGCGTGAGTGTTTGTGTGTGCGTGTGTGCGCAAGTGTGAGGATGCGTGTGTGTGCGCTCTCAAGTGGGTATGCAAGTGTGTATGCAAGTGTGTGTGTGTGTGTGTGTGTGTGTGTGTGTGTGTGTGTGTGTGTGTGTGTGTGTGTGTGTGTGTGTGTGTGTGTGTGTGTGTGTGTGTGTGTGTGTGTGTGTGTGTGTCAGTGGAGAGAGAGAGAGAGAGAGAGAGAGAGAGAGAGTCAAGAGAAAGCGGACCTCTTTACCGAACATTTTGCTACCAAAATGCAGGTTCCTGATCCAGCAAGGGATTCTCCTTGGCTAGCTGCAAGAACTGTGTCAAAACTGTCAGTGGTAACAATACGGCAGGAAGAGGTGCACTTCCTTCTTAAATCACTTGACCAAGTAAAGGCTGTGGGCCCAGACAAGTTGAGCCCAAGATTGCTGAGAAGATGTGCAGACCAGCTATCAGCACCTCTAACTCGCATCTTTCAGCACTGCCTAGTACAGTGTAATGTCCTTCTCTGTGGAAAGAGGCAAATGTAGTCCCTGTTCACAAAAAGAAGAGTAGAGCAGAAATCAGCAACTACAGACCAGTGTCACTCCTGTCAATCACTGGCAAGCTCCTGGAGACAACAATCTCAAGGCAAATGACAGTTTTTTGACTACCATTCACTACTTTGTGACCGTCAATATGGCTTCAGGAAAGGTTAGTCTGCTGCTGATCTGTTGCTAAACCTCTCTACTAAGTGGCACCAGTCACTGGATGAATCCAAAGTCAGCTGTGTGGTAGCACTGGACATTGCTGGTGCTTTCGACCGGGTGTGGCACCAGGGCCTCTTAGCAAAACTGCAAGCTCTGGGAATTGTAGGCTCTACGCTATGTCTCCTCAGTGATTACCTTCATGGTAGATCTCTAAGGATAGTTCTCAATGGAACATAATCAGCGAGACATCCTATTGGGACAAGTGTTCCACAAGGAAGCGTTCTGGGACCATTGTTATGGAATGTCTACTTCAATGACCTTCTTCATCTCATCCCAGAATCTCATGCATACGCAGACGACTGTACACTGACATTCACTTATCCAAGAGAAGAAATGCCAGCTGCTCTAAGCTACATCACCAGCTCAGAGCTATATCAGCTTGGGGAAATAGATGGCAGGTAACATTTGCACCTGAGAAAACACGAATGATGATCTCTAGGCACCATGATGGTAATGCCGGTGCAGTAGTAAGGATGAATGGGAGAGTGGTGGCACCTGGGGAAGAAGTTAATATCCTTGGGGTGAAATTTGACTCCAAACTGACCATGAAACACCACGTTGTAAATCATGCAAACAAGGCAGCCAGGAAGCTTACAACACTTCGCCGTATCTCGCATCTGCTTGACAGCAGGGGTTGCAAGATTTTGTACCAGGCACAAGTACGCTCACACCTAGAGTATGCTCCACTTTCTTGGTTCGCCTGCCCCCCTTCTCATCTGCGACTGCTTGACAGAGTAGAGAACAGAGCAAGACGTCTAATCTCATGCCTGGACCAATCCTGGATAGATCTGTCATTTCAGCAGAGCCTTCAACACAGGAGGGATGTGGGTGGCCTTACTGTTATGTACAAGGCCAATATTGTAAAAGTACCACACTTGGATCCACTTCGAGGACAGCGTGAGGCAAGTTTCTGTAACACAAGGCGGGCAGAAAGCAGCAACTTCACTCTGGCTGTACCCTTCTCCAGAACATCACTTCACCTGAGATCATTTATCCCCAGGAAGATTCGAGTCTGGAACACATTCGTACAGTATTATGATGTCAACGAGATTAAATCAGTTGATCAGATGAAAATGCTGGGCCACAGATGGCTCCAACCTCATCCTGTTCCCTACTTGTATGTTTCATAACAATGAAAATGCTTTCAAATGAGCTGATGTAGGTAACAGCTCTTATCTTGTCAATAAAGTTAGGAATCCTTAACCTGTAAATATCTAGTCAATAAAGCTAGGGAACCTAACCTTGTCAAACCCTGTTTAAAAGAGAGAGAGAGAGAGAGAGAGAGAGAGAGAGAGAAAGAGGAAGACATTCTACCACTTATAACAGGAACCTGCACATGCATGTGGGTGACGTTCAAAGGTGGGCCATCGCTAAATGGGAGGCAGACACAAAAAGAAAGCTAGCATCAGGTAGAGTAGGCTCCAAAACCTGGTGGTCCCTGGTCAAGAACAGACAAGGTTATCTGTCTGATGAACTCATTCCACCTCTAAATCGACAGGACGGGACCACCTCTACTAGTAGTAGTCAAGAGAAAGCGGACCTCTTTGCCGAACACTTTGCTACTAAAATGAAAGTTCCTGATCCAGCAAGGGATCCTCCTTGGCTAGCTGCACGAACTGTGTCAAAACTGTCGGTGGTGACAATAAGGCAGGAGGAGGTGCATTTCCTTCTTAAATTGCTTGACCAGGAAAAGGCTGTTGGCCCAGACAAGTTGAGCCCAAGATTGCTGAGAATATGTGCAGACCAGCTAGCAGCACCTCTAACTTGCATCTTGCAGCACTGCCTAGTACAGTGTAATGTCCTTCTCTGTGGAAAGAGGGAAATGTAGTCCCTCTTCACAAAAAGAAGAGCAGAGCAGAAATCAGCAACTACAAACCAATGTCATTCCTGTCAATCACTGGTAAGATCCTTGAGATAATATTCTCAAGACAAATGACAGTTTTTTGACTACCACTCACTACTTTGTGACGTCAATATGGCTTCAGAAAAGGTTACTCTACTGCTAATCTGTTATTAAACCCCTCCACCTAATGGCACCAGCCACTGGATGTATCCAAAGTCAGCTGTGTGGTAGCACTGGACATTGCTGGTGCTTTCGACCGAGTGTGGCACCAGGGCCTCTTGGCAAAACTGCAAGCTCTGAGAATTGTAGGATCTCCCCTACGTCTCCTAAATGATTACCTTCATGGTAGATCTCTAAGGGTAGTTCTCAATGGAACAGAATCAGCAAGACATCCTACTGGGGGCAAGTGTTCCACAGAAGTGTGCTGGGACCATAATGGAATGTCTACTTCAATGACCTTCATCTCATCCCAGAATCCCATGCATATGCAAACGACTGTACTCTGACATTTACTTATTCAAGAGAAGAAATGCCAGCTGCTCTAAGCTACATCAATCACCAGCTAAGAGCTATATCAGCTTGGGGAAACCGATGGCAAGTAACATTTGCACCTGAGAAAACACAAATGATGATCGTCTCTAGGCACCATGATGGTAATGTCGGAGCAGTAGCAAATATGAATGGTTGAGTGTTGTACCTGGGGAAGAGGTTGATATCCTTGGGATGAAATTTGACTCCAAACTGGCCATGAAGAACCACGTTGTAAATCTTTCAAACAAGTCAACCAGGAAGCTTACAGCACTTCGATGTATCTCGTATCTGCTTGACAGTAGGGGTTGCAAGATTCTGTATAAGGCACAAGTACGCTCACACCTTGAGTATGCTTTAGTTTCTTGGTTTGCCTGCCCCCACCCCTTCCCTCTCATCTGCGACTGCTTGACAGTAGAGAACAGAGCAAGACGTCTCATCTCTCGCCTGGACCTATCCTGGAAAGATCTGCCATTTCAGCAGACTTCAACACAGGAGGGATGTGGGTGGCCTTACTGTTATATGCAAGACCAACATTGTCAAAATACCACACTTGGCTCCGCTTTCTGCCACAAGACGGGCAGAAAGCAGCAACTTCACTCTGGCTGTACCCTTCTCCAGAACATCACTTCATCTGAGATCTTTTATCCCCAGGATGACTCGAGTCTGGAACACATTCGTACAGAATTATGATGTCAAGGAACAGTTGATCAAATGAAAATGCTGGCCCACAGATGGCTCCAGCTTCATCCTGTTTTCTACTTGTATGTTTCATAACAATAAAAATGCTGTCAAATAAGCTGATGTAGGTAACAGCTCTTATCTTGTCAATAAAGTTAGGAATCCTTAACTTGTAAATAGCTTGTCAATAAAGCTGGTGATGCTTAACCTAATCTTATCAAACCCTGTGTATAAAAAAGGAGAGGAAGAGAGAGAGAGAGAGAGAGAGAGAGAGAGAGAGAGAGAGAGAGAGAGAGAGAGAGGAGAAGAAAGAGAAGAAAGGGAAGAAAGAGAACCAGAAATATGAAAGATAGAGCGAAGGCAAATGTGAATGTTTTCAACGAAGGTAATGTAATGGTCGTCTTGTGAGGTGCAGTATAACTCAAGATTATACTGCATCTCAGTACATAGCTGGTAACGTCTGACATTATGCGGCACAATTCTGTTCTAAATATTAGAGAATGTATATTGCTGTGCTGGCAAACATACAGAGACGGATGAGAAATGTAATCCAGTATATTAGAAATATTTCCTACAAAGATGGATTAGGAGCACTGAATTTGAAGAATGAAAGTGGCAATACCTTGGCGGGATTTATTCCGCGTAGTCGTTAACTAACATGACTGACGTATGCAAGCTGAAGGAGAGATTTAACAGCCTGACGTATGCAAGCTGAAGGAGAGATTAACAGGCTGACGTATGCAAGCTGAATGAGAGATTCAACAGCCTGACGTATGCAAGCTGAATGAGAGATTCAACAGCCTGACGTATGCAAGCTGAAGGAGAGATTAACAGGCTGACTTATGCAAGCTGAAAGAGAGATTCAGCAAGCTGACGTTTGTAAGCTAAAGACGAGATTCAACAGGCTGACGTTTGCAAGCTAAAGACGAAATTCAACAGGCTGACATATGCAAGCTGAAGGAGAGATTCGACAGACTTGTGTAGGATGTGTGTGGATTATGACTGTTGGGTTTGTGGTCCCTGTTCAATCATGAAATTCAGCCTTGCACTAGCCGCTACATCCAAAGCTACCTGAAATGTTATGAACGTACGTCTTTCTACACAATAGGCAGTGTGGTGTTGGTAGATCTCTGGTAAAAGTAATGACTCGAATAAATCGCTTAAATTACTTGATGCAGAAGTCGCAAAGGAGAACTAAAATGGGATAAATTCAAATTGAGAAAAGATAATGGAATGTCAAAATCGGTGCAGATGATCAGTGTAATAAACTGGAGACAGAGAGAAAAGTACAGGGAAGCCAGTGATCACTGCTGCCCTGGCTGACTGGGGGACCCAGTGATCACTGCTGCCCTGGCTGACTAGGGGAGCCAGTGATCACTGCTGCCCTGGCTGACTGGGGGAGCCAGTGATCACTGCTGTCCTGGCTGACTGGGGGAGCCAGTGATCACTGCTGCCCTGGCTGACTGGGGAAGCCAGTGATCACTGCTGCCCTGGCTGACTGGGGGAGCCAGTGATCACTGCTGTCCTGGCTGACTGGGGGAGCCATTGATCACTGCTGCCCTGGCTGACTGGGGGAGCCATTGATCACTGCTGCCCTGGCTGACTGGGGGAGTCAGTGATCACTGCTGCCCTGGCTGACTGGAGGAGCCAGTGATCACTGCAGCCCTGGCTGACTGGAGGAGCCAGTGATCACTGCTGCCCTGGCTGACTGGAGGAGCCAGTGATCACTGCTGCCCTGGCTGACTGGGGGAGCCAGTGATCACTGCTGCCCTGGCTGACTGGAGGAGCCAGTGATCACTGCTGCCCTGGCTGACTGGGGGAGCCAGTGATCACTGCTGCCCTGGCTGACTGGAGGAGCCAGTGATCACTGCAGCCCTGGCTGACTGGAGGAGCCAGTGATCACTGCTGCCCTGGCTGACTGGGGGAGCCATTGATCACTGCTGCACTGGCTGACTGGGGGAGCCAGTGATCACTGCTGCCCTGGCTGACTGGGGGAGCCAGTGATCACTGCTGCCCTGGCTGACTGGGGGAGCCAGTGATCACTGCCGCCCTGGCTGACTGGAGGAGCCAGTGATCACTGCTGCCCTGGCTGACTGGGGGAGCCAGTGATCACTGCTGCTCTGGCTGACTGGGGGAGCCAGTGATCACTGATGCCCTGGCTAGCTGGGGGACCTAGTGATCACTGCTGCCCTGGCTAGCTGGGGGACCTAGTGATCACTGCTGCCCTGACTAGCTAGGGAACCTAGTGATGGAGGGCCTAGTGATCACTGCTATCCTGGCTGTCTGGAGGACCAAGATCACTGCTGCCCTGGCTGTCTGGAGGACCAAGATCACTGCTGCCCTGGCTGGCTGGAGGACCAAGTGATCACTGCTACCCTGGCTGGCTGGGGGACCAAGTGATCACTGCTGCCCTGGCTGGCTGGGGGACCAAGTGATCACTGCTACCCTGGCTGGCTGGGGGACCTAGTGATCACTGCTACCCTGACTGGCTGGGGGACCAAGTTATCACTGCTACCCTGGCTGGCTGGGGGACCAAGTGATCACTGCAACCCTGGCTGGCTTGAGGACCAAGTGATCACTGCTACCCTGGCTGGCTGGGGGACCAAGTGATCACTGCTGCCCTGGCTGGCTGGGGGACCAAGTGATCACTGCTGCCCTGGCTGGCTGGGGGACCTAGTGATCACTGCTACCCTGGCTGGCTGGGGGACCTAGTGATCACTGCTACCCTGGCTGGCTGGGGGACCTAGTGGTCACTGCTACCCTGGCTGGCTGGGGGACCTAGTGATCACTGCTACCCTGGCTGGCTGGGGGACCCAGTGGTCACTGCTACCCTGGCTGGCCTCTGGCTGGCTGGGGGACCTAGTGATCACTGCTTCCCTGGCTGACTGGGGGAGGCAGTGATCACTGCTGTTCTGGCTGACTGGGGGAGGCAGTGATCACTGCTGTTCTGGCTGACTGGGGAAGCCAGTGATCACAGCTGCCCTGACTGGCTGGGGAACCTAGTGATCATTGCTGTTCTGCCTGGCTGGGGGACCTAGTGATCACTGCTGCCCTAGCTAGCTGGGGGACCTAGTGATCACAGCTGCCCTGGATGGCTGGGGGACCTAGTGATCACTGCTGCCCTGGCTAGCTGGGGGACCTAGTGATCACTGCTGCCCTGGCTGGCTGGGGGACCTAGTGATCACTGCTGCCCTGGCTGGCTGTGGAACCTAGTGTTCACTGCTGCCCTGGCTAGGTGGTTAACCTAGAGATTTCTGCTGCCCTGGCTAGCTGGGGGACCTAGTGATCACTGCTGCCCTGGCTGGCTGGGGGACCTAGTGATCACTGCTGCCCTGGCTGGCTGGGGGACCTAGTGATCACTGCTGCCCTGGCTGGCTGGGGGACCTAGTGATCACTGCTGCCCTGGCTGGCTGGGGGACCTAGTGATCACTGCTGCCCTGGCTGGCTGGGGGACCTAGTGATCACTGCTGCCCTGGCTGGCTGGGGGACCTAGTGATCACTGCTGCCCTGGCTGGCTGGGGGACCTAGTGATCACTGCTGCCCTGGCTGACTGGAGGAGCCAGTGATCACTGCAGCCCTGGCTGACTGGAGGAGCCAGTGATCACTGCTGCCCTGGCTGACTGGAGGAGCCAATGATCACTGCTGCCCTGGCTGACTGGGGGAGCCAGTGATCACTGCTGCCCTGGCTGACTGGAGGAGCCAGTGATCACTGCTGCCCTGGCTGACTGGGGGAGCCAGTGATCACTGCTGCCCTGGCTGACTGGAGGAGCCAGTGATCACTGCAGCCCTGGCTGACTGGAGGAGCCAGTGATCACTGCTGCCCTGGCTGACTGGGGGAGCCATTGATCACTGCTGCACTGGCTGACTGGGGGAGCCAGTGATCACTGCTGCCCTGGCTGACTGGGGGAGCCAGTGATCACTGCTGCCCTGGCTGACTGGGGGAGCCAGTGATCACTGCCGCCCTGGCTGACTGGAGGAGCCAGTGATCACTGCTGCCCTGGCTGACTGGGGGAGCCAGTGATCACTGCTGCTCTGGCTGACTGGGGGAGCCAGTGATCACTGATGCCCTGGCTAGCTGGGGGACCTAGTGATCACTGCTGCCCTGGCTAGCTGGGGGACCTAGTGATCACTGCTGCCCTGGCTAGCTAGGGGACCTAGTGATCTCTGGCTGGCTGGGGGACCTAGTGATCACTGCTTCCCTGGCTGACTGGGGGAGGCAGTGATCACTGCTGTTCTGGCTGACTGGGGGAGGCAGTGATCACTGCTGTTCTGGCTGACTGGGGAAGCCAGTGATCACAGCTGCCCTGACTGGCTGGGGAACCTAGTGATCATTGCTGTTCTGGCTGGCTGGGGGACCTAGTGATCACTGCTGCCCTAGCTAGCTGGGGGACCTAGTGATCACAGCTGCCCTGGATGGCTGGGGGACCTAGTGATCACTGCTGCCCTGGCTAGCTGGGGGACCTAGTGATCACTGCTGCCCTGGCTGGCTGGGGGACCTAGTGATCACTGCTGCCCTGGCTGGCTGTGGAACCTAGTGTTCACTGCTGCCCTGGCTAGGTGGTTAACCTAGAGATTTCTGCTGCCCTGGCTAGCTGGGGGACCTAGTGATCACTGCTGCCCTGGCTGGCTGGGGGACCTAGTGATCACTGCTGCCCTGGCTGGCTGGGGGACCTAGTGATCACTGCTGCCCTGGCTGGCTGGGGGACCTAGTGATCACTGCTGCCCTGGCTGGCTGGGGGACCTAGTGATCACTGCTGCCCTGGCTGGCTGGGGGACCTAGTGATCACTGCTGCCCTGGCTGGCTGGGGGACCTAGTGATCACTGCTGCCCTGGCTGGCTGGGGGACCTAGTGATCACTGCTGCCCTGGCTGGCTGGGGGACCAAGTAATCGCTGATACCCTGGCTGGCTGAGGGACCTAGTGATCACTGCTGCCATGACTGGCTGGGGGACCTAGTGATCACTGCTGCCCTGGCTGGCTGGTGGACCTAGTGATCACTGCTGCCCTGGCTGTCTGGGGGACCTAGTGATCACTGCTGCCCTGGCTGTCTGGAGGACCTAGTGATCACTGCTGCCTTGGCTGTCTGTGGGACCTAGTGATCACTGCTGCCCTGGCTGGCTGAGGAACCAAGTAATCACTGCTACCGTGGCTGGCTGGGGGACCTAGTGATCACTGCTGCCCTGGCTGGCTGGGGGACCAAGTAATCACTGCTGCCCTGGCTGGCTGGGGGAAATAGTGATCACTGCTGCCCTGGCTGGCTGGGGGATCTAGTGATCACTGCTGCCCTGGCTGGCTGGGGGACCAAGTGATCACTGCTGCCCTGGCTTGCTGGGGGACCAAGTGATCACTGCTGCCCTAGCTGGCTGGGGGGCCTAGTGATCACTGCTGCCCTGGCTGGCTGGGGGACCTAGTGATCACTGTTGCCCTGGCTGGCTGGAGGGCCTAGTGATCACTGCTGCCCTGGCTAGCTGGGGGACCTAGTGACCACTGCTACCCTAGTTGGCTGGAGGACCAAGTGATCACTGCTGCCCTGGCTGGCTGGGGGACCTCGTGATCACTACTACCCTGGCTGGGGGGCCTAGTGATCACTGCTACCCTGGCTGGCTGGGGGACCTAGTGATCACTGCTGCCCTGGCTGGCTGGGGGACCTAGTGGTCACTGCTGCCCTGGCTGGCTGGGGGACCTAGTGGTCACTGCTGCCCTGGCTGGCTGGGGGACCTAGTGGTCACTGCTGCCCTGGCTGGCTGGGGGACCTAGTGGTCACAGCTGCCCTGGCTGGCTGGGGGACCTAGTGGTCACTGCTGCCCTGGCTGGCTGGGGGACCTAGTGATCACTGCTGCTCTGGCTGGCTGGGGGACCTAGTGGTCACTGCTGCCCTGGCTGGCTGGGGGACCTAGTGGTCACTGCTGCCTTGGCTGGCTGGGGGACCTAGTGATCACTGCTGCTCTGGCTGGCTGGGGGACCTAGTGGTCACTGCTGCCCTGGCTGGCTGGGGGACCTTGTACTACCTTACTTTCACGTATCCTTACAACAGTAGTTCTCAAACTGTTTGCACAAAATTTTTCCTCTTAGTAACTCTTACAGTCACAATGATCCTCTTCAGTTTTTGGTACAAAAAAATAGTCAATAAAACTAAAATGTTGAGATGTGGTTGTGGAAAAAAAATAATTATTTTCCTGCCGTTTCACAATATTGTACAAGAAAATTTTCGCTCGTTATTTACCTGGTCTTAAAACCTTAAAACAAATTGGAATTGGAATGCATGGAGCTGCCTTTAAGCTGACAGATAAATGGTTCCAAACATAGCTGTATAAAATATTTAATTGTGTTGTGAACAACTCTATTGAACATTTACCACGTGAACTGTTGCAGCTTGCACCAGTTATCTTGTAGTGGAGATGAAGTCTTGCTGATAACAACCCTCTTGGGTATAACTCTTCTTGAACAGTTATGGAAAATAGCAACTTTTTACTCACAGGAGACAGATACAGTGTCCACTGGCATACACTGAGCGTTCGCTTTATGGGACATTACTCTTGTTGAAAGTTGGTCACGTGATGTATTGTCTCAGGACAGCTGAGTGACGTAAGAGTAATTACCATCGACACTACCACTAACAACTCTTACTTAACGCAGACACTTCTACTAACAATTCTTCGTCAACGTCGAAACTACCACCAACAACTCCTCCTTAACGCCGCATATTTCTCACCGTTTCAGTTATCACAAAAGCTTTTCAATTTATTATTATTCTCATCGGCTTAGTCTGAGAAACAACACGAGAGCCCCGACGTTCTGCCGATCGTTCTTGCCGCAATACTCGAGTGACAGGTAACCTGCTCATCTCCGAACCATTCTCGATGTTATTATTGCACTACTACTGCTACTTCTACCCTCGCGGCTTTTCACCTGATTCCTGCCACTTTATGTAGTGACAGGAGTATTAGGACTGAAGAAGCCACTCGTGGAGAAACGTTTTCTTTAATGAATGTCATGAACGGGAGACAACGTTCATCGAATCAGTTTATGGCAGCATTTGTGCCAAGTTGACCTCATCACCTTGGTGTAAACAAAGACCGAGCAGCGGATCCCTACTCTACCGCGTCTAGGCCTCAGTGGTCCGTGGATCCCTTCTCTACCGCGTCTAGGCCTCAGTGATCCGTGAATCCCTTCTCTACCGCGTCTAGGCCTCAGTGATCCGTGAATCCCTTCTCTACCGCGTCTAGGCCTCAGTGATCCGTGAATCCCTTCTCTACCGCGTTTAGGCCTCAGTGATCCGTGGATCCCTTCTCTACCGCGTCTAGGCCTCAGTGATCCGTTGATCCCTTCTCTACCGCGTCTAGGCCTCAGTGATCCGTGGATCCATTCTCTACCGCGTTTAGGCCTCAGTGATCCGTGGATCCCTTCTCTACCGCGTCTAGGCCTCAGTGATCCGTGGATCCATTCTCTACCGCGTTTAGGCCTCAGTGATCCGTGGATCCCTTCTCTACCGCGTCTAGGCCTCAGTGATCCGTGGATCCCTTCTCTACCGCGTCTAGGCCTCAGTGATCCGTGGATCCTTCTCTACCGCGTTTAGGCCTCAGTGATCCGTGGATCCCTTCTCTACCGCGTCTAGGCCTCAGTGATCCGCTCAGGGCATCCGAAACTAATTTACAAAACCTTGTTTTGGAGTTGCCAACTGTCGTCATCAATTAAATAGGAATTAATTTCATGTTTCTGCACGAGAGAATTCTTAAAATGAAGACCATTATTATCATTAATGACTTGAGACACACCAAATAACCCTCAGTATTAAGTCTTACAAGTACAGTTTAATGAGGGTTTAAAATACACGTGACCAAACACTAGGACGTATTTATTAACAAACGTTTCGGTCTTGGGAACCTGATCACTTGTAACATATAAAAAATAAAAAATTACAGTATATTTGGGCTGGAAGTGTAGACAATAAACAGTTAATACGCACATAGGAAAGAGGAGCTTACGACGACGTTTCGGTCCGACTTGGATCATTTACGAAGTCACACTCACTTTGTAAGTGGTCAAAATCGGACCGAAACGTCGTCGTAAAGTCTTTTCTATGAGCGTGTTATTTGTGTATTGTTCCAGTCACGGTATTGACTTTTTCTTCTTTCAGGTGTGAGTGACGCAGTGAGTGACGCAGTGAGTGACGCAATGAGTGACGCAGTGACACAGTGAGTGACGCAGTAAATCTATAAAAATTATAGATTTCTGAGATGGCGTCAGGTAGCCCATAAGGTCACGTGATTCCTGTGTTGTGAGGCAGGTCGAGCTTAGTCTGAGTATCATGTTTGTCAGTGTTTTAGAAATGGCGTAGCTTCCAGTATTATGTTCCAGGATGTCGGTGTTGACGATTAGGAAGGCTTCTAGGCACCATCGGTGTCTCAGGTCGTTTTCTAAAATGTCATAGTGTTTGCACACGTGTCTGTTTAACCACTTTGTTGGTATTAATTACCAAGGTTAACATATTAATGAGTAATGAAATCACGAAACAAGTGATTTTAAATCATTTATCAAACTGCGGCAGGCCAGGACTCGACCCTACGAACCTTATACCGCCTCCAAAGACAGCACAGTGCACGCATCGCCTTACAACTTGAGCCAGCGATCCTACAAGAATCACGCATGCAGCTGAGCTACATGTTTTTCTCGTGACCCTAGGACACTCGTGACAATGGTGTCTCTGGAGGCGGTATAAGGTTCGTAGGGTCGAGTCCTGGCCTGCCGCAGTTTGGTAAATGATTTAAAATCACTTGTTTCGTGATTTTATTGCTATATAGACTGCTTGTTGAGGTGGGTATTCAAACAGGATGAGGCTGAAATTAATCCTCGAGATACCACTGTCACGAGTGCCCTCGGATCACGAGAAAAACATGTAGCTCAGCTGCATGCGTGATTCTTGTAGGATCGCTGGCTCAAGTAGTAAGGCGATGCGTGCATTGTGCTGTCTTTGGAGGCGGTATAAGGTTCGTAGGGTCGAGTCCTGGCCTGCCGCAGTTTGGTAAATGATATTAATGAGTGTAATCAGGGGAAGCTGCCTCCAGGCTGACGTCCGCCTCTACGCGTGCCACACAACCGTTACCTCCATAAATATTAAAAACAAACATAACATATGCATAAAAATAAAAATGTATGACGATACATTGGTTTGACTTGGTCCAGGTCAGACCGAAACGTTGTCATATGTTTCAGTCTTCTAACTGCGGGTTATTTGTGTATTGTTTTAGTCATGGTATTGTGACTTTATTCATGACTCCCATCAGCACTCCCTCCGACGTGGGGCATGAAGAGAAGAATCCCGCCTCAGGGAAATTTTCCCATAAATTTTCACAGCCCGCTATGGACCTCTCCATTCCCCTTCCCTAAAGAATTTGCCGTGGACTATTTACGATGCACGGAGTCCAGCTGGACACCCCCGCCTTGGACACTGCGCCTCCACCATAGTGAAAGACTCCTAGGACAAACACCCACATCAGGGCTCTTAACAATAACACTGACGGCAGCAAGAGCAGCAACAACAATAGCAGCAACAACACTAGCAACAACAGCAGCAGCAGCAACACTAGCTACAATACCAACAACCCAAGTATCGTGTTCGAAGCAAATTCTTTGGTAGACATTAGAGAGAAGTTTGGCAGATACGTGTGTGGGAAAAGTTAAGTGAGAATTGAAGCTCCTTCGCTCGGCTCATTACGCTCACTCTACTGCTCATCTTTCAATTTCTTAATAGTTTAGGAAGCTTCCATAAATAATTAGACAAATACAAAAAAATCGGAGAACAATTGCAAAATAGGAGGGTTAAATACAAAAATAGGTGAGATAAAGAAAAGAATAGGTTGGAAAATACAAGAAAAGATGGAATAAGTGCAAAAATAGATTACCATTAAAAAATAGGTGGCATAAATACAAAAATGGGTGGGATAAATACAAACATAGGTGGGATAATTAAAAAAATTATTGGGTCGAACGACACACAGGTGAAACAGCTACAAAATAGGTGGAACAAATACAAAATAGGTGAGACAAATACACAGATACAGAAGGTGAAAGTCTCTTTTCATGCAGTAACAAGCTCTCGGGTGACTACTAACACTCAGCCCTGACTTGTGCGTCTCCCTGAGAGAAACAGACACGAGCCAAGCAACAAGGGATACCTGACCCGAGTAATACACTTCCTGACTCGGGATAACAATGGATATTTTTCCTCGAAGGAATGGAAGTATTGTGTCTCACCAGAGATGAGAGCTCCTTGAAGTTACTTGTACGTGTTTGTTTAACAGCGTCTGTGTGTGTGTGTGTGTGTGTGTGTGTGTGTGTGTGTGTGTGTGTGTGTGTGTGTGTGTGTGTGTGTGTGTGTGTGTTCACCTATTTGTGGTTGCAGAGGTCGATTCATAGCTCCTGGCCCCGCCTCTTCACTGATTGCTACTAGGTCCTCTCTCTCCCTGATCCATGAGCTTTATCATACCTCGTCATAAAGCTATGTATGGTTCCTGCCTCCACTACCTCACTTTCTAGGCTATTCCACTTCCTGACAACTCTGTGACTGAAGAAATACTTCCTAACATCCCTTTGAGTAATAGGAGTCTTCAACTTCCAATTGTGACCCCTTGTTTTTGTGTCCCATCTCTGGAACATCCTGTCTTTGTCCACCTTGTCAATTCCTCGCAGTATTTTATATGTCGTTATTATGTCTCCCTTTATCCTTCTGTCCTCTAGTGTCGTCAGGCTGATTTTCCTTAACCTTTCTTCATAGGACAATCCTCTTAGCTCTGGAACTAGACTTGTTGCAAATTTTTGCACTTTCTCTAATTTCTTGACGTGCTTGACCAGGTGTGGATTCTAAACTGGTGCTGCATACTCCAATATGGGCCTGACGTATATGGTGTACAGAATCTTGAACGATTCCTTACTGAGGTATCAGAACGCTATTCCTAGGCCTGTCAGACGCCAATAATGTCGCAGCAGTTATCTGACTGATTTGCACCTCAGGAGATGTGCTAGGTATTATACTCATCCCAGGATATTCTCCCTTGAGTGAGGTTTGCAGTCTTTGGCCACTTAGATTGTACTCTGTCTGGGGTCCCCGATCTTCATGACTTTGCATTTGGCGGGGTTAAATTCAAGGAGCCAGTTGCTGGAACAGGCTTGTAGCCTGTCCAGGTCTCTTTGTAGTCATGCTCGATCCTTGACCGATTTAATTCTTTTCATTAACTTCACATCTGCAAATAGGGACACTTCTGAGTCTATCCCTTCCTTTACGTCATTCACACATACCAAACACAGCACAGGTCTTAGGACTGACCCCTGTGGAATCCCACTCGTCACAGGCGCCCACTCTGATACCTCGTCACGTAGCATGACTTCTTGTTGCCTCCCTGTCAAATATTCTCTGATCCATTTCAGTGCCTTTCTTGTTATGTGTGCCTGATCCTCTAGCTTTTGCATTAACCTCTTGTGAAGAACTGCGTCGAAGGCCTTCTTGCAGTCCAAGAAAGTGCAGTCTATCCACCCCTCTCTCTCGTGTCTTACTTTTGTTACTTTGTCATAAAACTCTAGTAGGTTCGTGACACAGGATTTTCCTTTCCTGAAACAGTGCTGGTTGTCGTTTATAAGCTTGTGTTTTTCTAGGTGCTCCACCACTCTCCTCCTGATGATCCTCTCTATGACTTTGCATGCTATACACGTCAGTGACACAAGTCTGTAGTTTAATGCCTCTTGTCTGTCTTTCTTAAAAATTGGGACTACTACTACTACTTCTACTACTACTTTAAATCTCATGCTGAGCTCCTCACATACCTCTTGGTCGTTTCTTGTGAGCTCCCCACCTTCCTTCCTCAGCCTGATTACCTGGTCCTTGACTGTTGTTTTCCTCCTGATGTTACTATACAGCAGCTTTGGGTCAGACTTGACTTTTGATGCTATGTCATTTTCGTATTGTCGCAGAGCCTCCCTTCTTATTTGTGCATATTAGTTTCTGGCTCTTCGGCTAATCTCTTTATTTTCCTGGGTCCTTTATCTTCTGTATTTTTTCCATTCTCTAGTGCACTTAGTTTTTGCCTCCCAACACCTTTGGGTGAACCAAGGACTCGTTCTGGTCTTCCCGTTACTTCTGTTTCCCTTGGGATCAAACCTCTCCTCTGCCTCCTTGCATTTTATCACATAGTCCATTCCTTTTACTGCATTTCCTGCTAATTCTCTTTCCCACTGAACGTCTTGCAAGAAGTTCCTCATGCCTGTGTAGTCCCCCCTTTTGTAGTTTCGTTTATCCCTTAATATTCCTGCTACCCTCTCCGCTTGTAGCTCAACTATGTAATCAAAGTGTGTGTGTGTGTGTGTGTGTGTGTGTGTGTGAGAGAGAGAGAGAGAGAGAGAGAGAGAGAGAGAGAGAGAGAGAGAGAGAGAGAGAGAGAGAGAGAGAGACACAGACACACACACACACACACACACACACACACACACACACACACACACACACACACACACACACACAAAGAGGGTAGGATGGAAAGTAATCACCCGTAGCCACACAGTTACTTTACAACCAGTCTTAAACTGACCTCTGGCATTACTTTTCAAGATTTTATTTAATAGCAGTTAATTTCATCAGTAGGCCACAACATGGGTGAGAGGTTCAGGGTTCAACTTTTTCCATAGTTCTAATATAACCTTCATGAACCACAGACGACACTTGGTTCAGCCATCCTCAACGAACCCTGATAACACCACTTGTAGTTTACCCGTACACATTTGAGAGTCACTACCTCAGCGGCCAGGTCTCAGACCAAGCCTCGTAATTGACAGCCTGATCAATCAGGGTGTTGGTGCTGGATGCATGTACTCAGAGCCCGGCTGGTCAGGAAATGACTACAGGAACTTATTAAATACCATCCTAGTGTGCCAACGAGCCCCTGTTTTTCACAGGGGTCTTGTGCACAGCTGCCGAATATCTTGCTCTTGTAGGGAGTTATTTCAGCATGTATATTCGGGTCCGACCCCTCTAGATTTTCCAAGAGTAAATTATGATGCATCTCTCATACTCACGTGTCCAGGAAAATAATCCTAGAGACACCAAACATTCACAGTAATTTAGGTGTGTGGGGCGGATTTTTTACGGACAGTGAAGGTTCTCTGTGTATTGTCCAGGTCTGTGATTTCCGTTGCCTTAAAAGAGGCTCTTAATGGACAGAAATATTCTAATGCGGCTGAGATAGTGGAATTTGTGATCAGTGTAAGATCTTCATTGTCACTCCAAAGTTAGTTAACCTTCCGCTCTATTGAGTGGATTCATGTTTCCTTTATACTCTTTTCCAGTTTTTATTTCAGAGGGTTTTCAATATCAGAGTAATTCAAGCTTGTCCTCACAGAATAATGTCCAGTTAGGGCAACATCAGGTTCAGTAATCCTGTCTGATCATAATTACAAATGTTCAAAGTTCAAGCAAATATGAGCTCGTTTCAAATAATCTTCAGTCTGAATTTTATGAGGTGTGAGTCATTCATGAGGTGTGAGTCGTTCATGAGGTGTGAGTCGTTCATGAGGTGTGAGTCGTTCATGAGGTGTGAGTCGTTCATGAGGTGTGAGTCGTTCATGAGGTGTGAGTTGTTCAGTCTCAGCAGCATGAAAGACTATCTTGGTCTCGTCTCAGGTCAGTTAAGCTTCGGTCGATCGCTTTTTAATAAGGTAAAAACGAAACTAAGAAATGCCAAAACATGTATAAATATTGGGAGGACTGTTCGGCACTATCATTCCCTCTCTCTCTTGGCGCTGTCAGGCTCTGTCTTGCCACTTTCGGACCATAATTTGAACCTATCAGGGCCTCTCTTTGCAGGCCATCACTTGGCATTGTGCCAGGTCCTCTCTTGGCATTGTGCTAGGCCCTTTCTTAGCGCCCTTAGGCCCTCATGGCAGTGTCAGGCCTTCTACTAGCATAGTCAGTCCTCTAGTCGAAATTCCTTTGTCCCAGGGCCAGAAAATCTCTTGTCAATAAGAGCAGCAGCATCCCGGAAGTGCCATCACCATCCTGACGAAGGTGTCTCTCAGACAATTGACGACTGTGGCACTGTTCCCGCTGAGGTGAATGATCGGGAGGAGTGCATCAGATTCATGGGATGCCAGATGTGTATTGGGCACTGTGGAGGAACCAGGCGTGTAGAAGGTACTAGCTGGTTGTTAGGCGTGTACCGGGGTATACTGGGCACCGAAGTGTTAGGTGTGGACTGGGCACTGTCAGGGTACTGGCTTTGTACTATACACTATGTGCCACGCTTGGGCTGGGCAATGGAGTGTCATGCATAGCCTGAGTACTGGAGTACCAATTATGTACTGTACACCGGGGTGCAAAGTATGTACTGTATACTCAGGTATCAAGTATGTACTATACACTGTGGTACCAAGTATTGATTGTACACTGGGGTGCCATGTACTGTACACTAGGGTGCCAAGTATGTACTGTATACTTGGGTGTCAAGTATGTACTGTATACTTGGGTGTCAAGTATGTACTCTACACTTGGGTGTCAAGTATGTACTCTACACTTGGGTGTCAAGTATGTACTCTACACTTGGGTGTCAAGTATGCACTCTACACTTGGGTGTCAAGTATGTACTCTACACTTGGGTGCCAAGTATGTACTCTACACTTGGGTGCCAAGTATGTACTCTACACTTGGGTGCCAAGTATGTACTCTACACTTGGGTGCCAAGTATGTACTCTACACTTGGGTGCCAAGTATGTACTCTACACTTGGGTGCCAAGTATGTACTCTACACTTGGGTGCCAAGTATGTACTCTACACTTGGGTGCCAAGTATGTACTCTACACTTGGGTGCCAAGTATGTACTCTACACTTGGGTGCCAAGTATGTACTCTACACTTGGGTGCCAAGTATGTACTCTACACTTGGGTGCCAAGTATGTACTCTACACTTGGGTGCCAAGTATGTACTCTACACTTGGGTGCCAAGTATGTACTCTACACTTGGGTGCCAAGTATGTACTCTACACTTGGGTGCCAAGTATGTACTCTACACTTGGGTGCCAAGTATGTACTCTACACTTGGGTGCCAAGTATGTACTCTACACTTGGGTGCCAAGTATGCACTCTACACTTGGGTGCCAAGTATGCACTCTACACTTGGGTGCCAAGTATGTACTCTACACTTGGGTGCCAAGTATGCACTCTACACTTGGGTGCCAAGTATGCACTCTACACTTGGGTGCCAAGTATGCACTCTACACTTGGGTGCCAAGTATGCACTCTACACTTGGGTGCCAAGTATGCACTCTACACTTGGGTGCCAAGTATGTACTCTACACTTGGGTGCCAAGTATGTACTCTACACTTGGGTGCCAAGTATGTACTCTACACTTGGGTGCCAAGTATGTACTCTACACTTGGGTGCCAAGTATGTACTCTACACTTGGGTGCCAAGTATGTACTCTACACTTGGGTGCCAAGTATGTACTCTACACTTGGGTGCCAAGTATGTACTCTACACTTGTGTGTCAACTATGTACTCTACACTTGGGTGTCAAGTATGTACTCTACACTTGGGTGTCTCAAGTATGTACTGCACACTTGGGTGTCAAGTATGTACTGCACACTTGGGTGTCAAGTATGTACTGTACACTTGGGTGTCAAGTATGTACTGTACACTTGGGTGTCAAGTATGTACTGTACACTTGGGTGTCAAGTATGTACTGTACACTTGGGTGTCAAGTATGTACTCTACACTTGGGTGTCAAGTATGTACTCTACACTTGGGTGTCTCAAGTATGTACTGCACACTTGGGTGTCAAGTATGTACTGCACACTTGGGTGTCAAGTATGTACTGCACACTTGGGTGTCAAGTATGTACTGCACACTTGGGTGTCAAGTATGTACTGCACACTTGGGTGTCAAGTATGTACTGCACACTTGGGTGTCAAGTAAGTACTCTACACTTGGGTGTCAAGTATGTACTGCACACTTGGGTGTCAAGTATGTACTGTACACTTGGGTGTCAAGTATGTACTGTACACTTGGGTGTCAAGTATGTACTGCACACTTGGGTCTCAAGTATGTACTGCACACTTGGGTCTCAAGTATGTACTGCACACTTGGGTCTCAAGTATGTACTGCACACTTGGGTGTCAAGTATGTACTGCACACTTGGGTGTCAAGTATGTACTGCACACTTGGGTGTCAAGTATGTACTGTACACTTCAAATCAAATCAAAGTTCATTCTCTATAAGGATTACAATGCGGGGTTTACAGATTTTGGCTATTGTGTGGTTTACATGTAATAAAATACTAATTACAGAGGGGGGCCACTAGAACACCTAGCATGGCTAGGCATTTCGGGCAAACTTAGATTAATTCTTAACCCTATATTATTACAAATTGTGGAGTAAGTTGAATAAATACTAAGTGACTAAATACTAGATTGTGAGTTTAGCAATAAGAACATAAGAACATAATAATGGAGGAACACTGCAGAAGGCCTACTGACCCATACAAGGCAGGTCCTTATCAAAAAGACCTCTACCCAAAACTACCCAAAATTAACTCCCGTATCCAATGACACTAATCAAACCCAGCCCCTCCCACTCATATATTTGTCCAATCTCTTCTTAAAGCTACCCAAGGTCCTAGCCTCTATCACCCCACTGGGAAGATTATTCCACGCATCCACAACTCTGTTAGAAAACCAGTACTTACCTATGTCCTTTCTAAATCTAAATTTATCCAACTTAAATCCATTATTTCTAGTTCTTACCTGGTTCAACACCCTCAATACCTTATTAATATCTCCTTTGTTTATGCCCGTCATTCACTTATACACCTCAATGATATCTCCTCTCATTCTACGTCTCTCCAGAGAGTGAAGATTTAAGGCTTTAAGTCTATCTTCATACGGGAGATTCATTACACAGTAAATCATTTTAGTCATTCTTCTCTATATGTTCTCCAATGAGTCTATATCCATCCTGTAGTAAGGAGACCAAAACTGAGCAGCATAATCTAAATGAGGCCTCACTAGTGATGTATAGAGCTGTAAAATAACTGTTTGCCTTGTTGCGCACACTTAGGCCCTGCTGCCTTGGCTTTAGGTTTCTGCTTACCATGACTCCCAAGTCCTTTTCACATTATGTATGATGAAGCTCTACTTCACCTAGTTTATAGCTTCGAGGGTTATTTTCATTACCAAGGACCAGTACCTTACACTTACCCACATTGAACTTCATCTGCCATTTTTCAGACCAAGACATTAATTTGTCTAAATCCTCCTGCAGTTCATTGCTATCCTCCTCAGAATGAATCATACGGCCTATCTTTGTATCATCAGCAAATTTGCTCATGTCACTCGTAATCCCTTCATCAAGGTCATTAATGTAAATTATGAACAAGAGAGGGCCTAAAACTGATCCTTGTGGAACGCCACTAGTCACTAAGCCCCATTCTGATTTGAACCCATTAATGGAAACTCTCTGTTTTCTATTGGTAAGCCATGCCTCTATCCATGCTAGAACTTTACCTCCTATACCATGAGCTGCCACTTTTCTTAAGAGTCTCTTGTGAGGTACTCTATCGAAGGCTTTACTAAAATCCAAATAAACAATATCATATTCTTTATCACTGTCTACTGCCTCAAATGTTCTATTGAAGAACGTCAGTATGTTTGTCAGGCAGGAACGACCTCTCGTTAACCCATGCTGAGATTCATTTATCAAGTTATGCTCTTCAAGGTGACTTCTAATAATGTCAGTTATAATTGATTCTAGTAATTTGCCAACTATAGATGTCAGGCTTATTGGACGGTAATTTGAAGGAGTGGACTTATCCCCTGATTTGAATATAGGAACCACATTGGCCATCTTCCACAACTCTGGCACAACACCAGTAAGGATGGATGCATTGAACACACTCGTTAATTGCTGACTAAGTTCCATCTTGCATTCCTTAAGTACCCTGGAAAATAACTCGTCGGGCCCCGGGGACTAATTTTCCTTCAGTTTGTCTATCTGTTTGATAACCCTGTCCCTCGTGACAGTAATATTAGTCAATCTGAATTCGTCAGGAACTGAATAATTGTTAATTTCTGGAATTTCATTTACATCTTCCTGTGTAAAAACTGACAAAAAATAGTCATTAAATATGGAACACATTTCCAGTTCATTATTCGTCAGCTGTCCATTCCCAATTTTCAGAGGTCCCACTTTTTCCTTAACCTTCGTCCTATACACTTGAAAGAACCCCTTTGGATTGGTCTTTGATTCATTAGCAACTCTAATTTCATAGTCACGTTTAGCCTTTCTAATCCCCGTTTTTAACTTCTCTTTTAAGCTAAACATATTGGTCAGTAAGGTTAACCTCTCCTCTTCTGATGCGCCTATATATTCCCCTTTTCTCCCCTAATAAATGCTTTAGCCTCCTGTTAACCCATTTGGGATCGTTATTATCAGATCTAATTTCTCTCTGGGGAATGTATATACTCTGAGCACGGTGTACATTATTAAGAAAAGAATCATAAACGCAGATCCCTTCGTAATCATAAGTATGATCATCGTCAATAGAATCATTAGCTAGATAACCCTAATCAAGATTAGACAGGTGTTCCCTAAGTCCATTATAATTGGCAGAACGAAAATCAGGGATTTTTACTATATTATCATTATTCCTGTATTCCCAGTTAATGCTAAAAGTGATGGATTTGTGATCACTTGCGCCAAGCTCTTCTTTGTTTTGGCACAATACATAGTTTCCATATTGGAGTAACACAGGCAAACTTGTGACTAGTTAGGAATCATTGTTTTATGATTAAGATACGTATTTCTGTGCTTATAGTCAAATGGGTGAGTGAGTGAGTGTAAGTGTGAACCACCAGGTGGTTTTTATGTAGTTAGTTGACGGGGTGTATCAGGGAGATAAGATGTTTTGTAACGGTAGTTTTGAAGGTGATGAATGTGTCTGCAGTTCTAGAGTTTTCATGTAGGGTGTTCCAGATTTTAGGGCCTTTGACATACATTGAATTTTTGTAAAGGTTTAGTCGGACACGGGGAATGTCATAGAGATGTTTGTGTCTGGTGTTATGCTTGTGGATCCTGTCACAACTATCAAGAAAGCATTTTAGGTCAAGGTTAATATTGGAATTTAAGGTCCTGTATATGTAGATTGCACAATAGTAAGTGTGGATGTTCTGAACAGGGAGTAAGTTTAGATCTATGAAGAGTTGGGGGGGGGTGTTGCCAGGGATGGGATTTAGTGACTATTCTTACTGCGGCTTTTTGTTGAGTTATTATTGGCTTTAGGTGTATTGCTGCAGTTGAACCCCAAGCACAAATAGCATAGGTGAGGTATGGATAAATGAGTGAATGGTGTAGTGTGAGAAGGGCATTTTGCGGCACGTAGTATCGTATCTTGGAGAGGATCCCAACTGTTTTGGATACATTTTTTGATACGTGTTGGATATGGGTGCTGAAATTTAGGCTGTTGTCGAGGTATAGGCCTAGAAATTTGCCCTCATTATGTCTGGCAATTAGAGTGCTGTCAAACTTAATGTTTAGTTGTGCAGCACCTGCTCTGCTACCAAACATAATATAGTAGGTTTTGTCTGTGTTAAGTGTAAGTTTATTGGCTGTCAGCCAAGTCGATATTTTAATCAGCTCCTCATTAACAATGGTGTTGAGGGTGGCAAGATTAGGGTGAGAGATGACGTAAGTCGTGTCGTCAGCAAAGAGAATGGGTTTCAGGTGTTGGGATACGTTTGGAAGATCATTGATGTAAATGAGGAAGAGCAGGGGTCCAAGGACACTTCTCTGTGGAACTCCAGTATCAAGTGGCCTTGTTGATGATGCTGTATCTTTAATGGTGACATACTGATACCTATTAGTAAGGTAGGATTTGAAATATGCAAGCGCATGGCCTCTCATTCCATAATGGTCAAGTTTGTGGAGTAGGATGCCGTGGTCTACTGTGCCAAAAGCTTTTCTTAGGTCAATAAAAATTCCTAGTGGATATTCCTTATTTTCCAATGCTGTGTAAAGCAGATCTAGCATTTTTACAACTGCATCATTAGTGCTTTTATTTTTCCTGAAACCAAATTGGCAGGGGTTGAGTATGTTTTGTGACGTTATAAATGAGTACAGTCTCCTGTGCACGAGTTTCTCGAAGATTCTGGATAGCAATGGTATGTTTGATATTGGCCTATAGTTGTTTACATCTGTAGGGTCACCACCTTGCTGTCTTGCGTAGTTTCGGGAAGGTGCTAGTTTCTAGTGACTTGTTAAAAAGTAATGAAATAGCATGCGAGAGGACATGGGCCGCTCGCTTGAACAATAATGGTGGGACACGAGGCAGGTTCCCTGAGTTATTTTTAAGTGAATTTATAATCTCAGTGACTTCGGTGGGCTCAGTTTGTACAAGATAGAAGGAATTTGGGAAATTCCCATCTAGATAGTCCCCGGCATGGGCGTTGGTATGTGGGATTTTACTGGCAAGATTAGATCCTATGGTTGAGAAGAAGTCGTTTATCTTGTTAGCTGTTTCAGTGGGATGCAGTGGTGTTTCATTAGGTTTTTTCAGTTTGTGGGTCCCCAGAATCTGAGAGAGTGTTTTCCAGGTCTTTTTTATATCTCCTCTTGTGTCAGTGAATCTGCTGGAGTAGTACAGTTGTTTGGCTTTCTTTAATAATTTGGTGAGAACTGTTGAATATTGTTTAAGAATATCTTTGTGTATTAAGAACATAAGAACATAAGAACGTAGGAACACTGCAGAAGGCCTACTGGCCCATACGAGGCAGGTCCTTATTAAGCCCTGTCTATATTGCTTTTCATATTGGTGTTTCTTATCAATGGATTTCAGAATGCTGCTGGTTAGCCTTGGGCAACCGAGCCGTTTATTCGTGATCTGTTTCGTTTTTATAGGACAATGTTTGTTGTATAGTCTAAGTATTTTGTTAAGAAAAATGTCTGTCCAATCGTCAATACCACTGGCATTGGATAATTTTGTAGGCCAGTCAACAGTCTCTAGGTCTGCTGTGAACTTCCTTATTGAGGCCTCGTCATGGAGTCTAAATGAAACTTTGTTGTATTCGAGTGGTGGTTTACTAATGGTTGTTAAGAGGAAGGTAGGGTAATGGTCTGTAGTGCTGTCTGTGATTATCCCTGATTTAAGGGGGGCTAGTATATTGGTCCATATGTGGTCTATTATGGTTGCACTTGTCTCAGTGAGCCTGGTTGGTTTAGTTATTGTTGGTATGAGAAGTGTGTTGTTCATATTGTTAATGAAATCAGTTACAGTCTGATCATCTAGTAAGCCAAGGTTGATGTTGAAGTCTCCAGCTAAGAGAAGGTGGTGCTTGTTCATTTGTCTGTTTGTTATTAGTGCCTTTAATTTCTCACTGAAATTTGGGATGTTTTTTTTTTGTGGGGTATCCGGTAAATGGCACCGATTGTTATAGGCGTATTAAGTTTTTTTACAGTAAAATTAGCAAAAATGTATTCCCCATATTCATCACTAAAGCAAGTGGTGCTAATACAAGATAATTGGTTGGAGTAATATATTGGAATACCACCCCAACTTGGTTTGGTCTGCAGTTGTGGATTGCTGTGTATCCTGGTAGTGGGTAGATATCTATTGTGTCCTTCTTAAGCCAGGTCTCAGTAAGAATAATGCAGGAGAAGAGTGTCTTTAGCGACTCAAGGAGTTCCAGGAGGTCATCATAGTGTTTGCTTAAGGACCTGATGTTGTAGTTAAGAAATGATAGACTTTTAGCACTGTTTAGAATAGTGCTGGCTTGTGATGCTGTGTAATAAAGGCAGTTACTTTCCAGGAGGTTTTGACTGGGTGTTATATTGTGGAGGTTCATATCAGGGTCGACGTGATCATTCATCCTCTAGGTTTAAATAGTGGTTATTTATATCCTGTATTGTTGGGTGTCAAGTATGTACACTTGGGTGTCAAGTATGTACTGTACACTTGGGTGTCAAGTATGTACTGTATACTGGGGTGCCAAGTATGTACTGTACACTGGGGGTGTCAAGCAGTCAATTATTCATAGTGAAATATGGTGGAAATATATAAGGGTGTTGTGGATGGCATCCTGGGGGTAGTAATATAACAGATTAGAGTATTGTGGGTGCCAAGTTAGGGGTAGTAGCATACCTGAGATAAGAGTGTTGTGGGTGGCATCCTGGGGGCAGTAGTATACCTGATATGAGGGTGTTGTGGGTGGCATCCTGGGGGTTTTTACCTGGAGCTTACCTGGAGAGGGTTTCGGGGGTCAACGCCCCGTCGGCCCGGTCTGAGACCAAGCCTCCTGGTGAATCAGGGTCTGATCAACCAGGTTGTTACTGCTGGCAACACGCAAGCTGACGTACGAACCACAGCCCGGATGGTCAGGCACTGATTTTAGGTGCCTGTCCAGTGCCTTCTTGAAGACAGCCAGGAGTCTATTGCAAAACCTCTTTATGTACGCTGGGAGGCAACTGGGCCCCGGACACTTATTGTGTTGTCTCTCAGTGTACTCGTGGCGCCTCTGCTTGTCATCGGGGGAATGTTTCATCTCCTGCCGAGTCTTTTGCTTTCATAGGGAGTGATTTCGTGTGCAGGTTTGGTACCAATCCCTCCAGGACCTTCCAAGTGTATATTATTATGTATCTCTCTCGCCTGAGTTCCATGGAATACAGATCAAGGACCTTCAACCGTTCCCAGTAGTTTAGGTGCCTTATCGTACTTATATGTGCCGTGAAAGTTCTTTGTAGACTCTCCAGGTCTGCAATGTCGCCAGCCTTGAAGGGGGCCGTTAGTGTACAGCAGTATTCCAGCCTAGAGAGCACATGCGATTTGAAGAGAATCATCATGGGCTTGGCGTCCCTAGTTTTGAAGGTTCTCATTATCCATCCTATTATTTTCCTTGTGAAAGTATACTTAATATAAGGGTATTGAAGGTAGCATCCTGAGAGTGGCACTACACTTTAGATAAAGGTGTTGTAGGTGGCATCCTGGGGTAGGAACTACACTTCAGATAAATGTGTTGTAGGTGGCATCCTAGGGTAGGCACTACACTTTAGATAAGGGTGTTGTGGGTGGCATCCTGGGGATGGTAGTACAATTTACATAACGGTGTTGTGGGTGGCATTCTCGTGGTGGTAGTACACTTTAGATAAGGGTGTTGTGGGTGGCATCCTGGGGATGGTAGTACAATTTACATAACGGTGTTGTGGGTGGCATTCTCGTGGTGGTAGTACACTTTAGATAAGGTTGTTGTGGGTGGCATCCTGGGGGTGGTAGCACACTTTAGATAAGGGTGTTGTGGGTGGCATCCTGGGGGTGGTAGTACACTTTAGATAAGGGTGTTGTGGGTGGCATCCTGGGGGTAGTAGTGCCCCTTAGAAAAGGGTGGTTGTGTGTGGCATTCTGGGAGTGGTAGTGTACCTTAGATGAAGGTGTTCTGGGTGGCATCCTGGGGGTGGTAGTGCACCTTAGATAATTGTGTTGTGAGTGCTATCCTGGGGGTGGTAGCGCACCTTAGATAATTGTGTTGTGGGTGGCATCCTGGGGGTGGTAGTGCAAATTACATACAGGTGTTGTGAGTGCCATCCTGGGGGTGGCAGTGCACCTTAGATAAAGGTGTTATGGATAGTAGTTGATATAGGAAAATACATTCTTAATTATTGCACCTCGCTGCTACTGCTGCTACTACTGCTACTACAACTGCTACCACTGTTACTGTTGCTACTACTACTGTTACTGCTATTACTACTGTTACTGCTGTTATTGCTACTACTGCTACTGATGCTGATATTGTTGCTGTTGCTACTACTGTTACTGCTGCTACTACTGTTATTGCTGCTACTACTGTCACTGCTGCTGCTACCACTGTTACTGTTGCTACTACTACTGTTACTGCTGCTATTACTACTGTTACTGCTGCTACTACTGTTATTGCTACTACTGCTACTGATGCTGCTATTGTTGATGTTGCTACTACTGTTACTGCTGCTACTACCGTTATTGCTGCTACTACTGTTACTGTTGGTATTACTGTTACTGCTGCTACTACTGTCACTGTTGCTACTGTCACTGCTGCTACTACTGTTGCTGTTGCTACTACTGTTACTGCTGCTACTACTGTTATTGCTGCTGCTACTGTTACTGTTGGTACTACTGTTACTGCTGCTACTACCGTCACTGCTGCTACTACTGTCACTGCTGCTGCTACTGTTCCTGCTGCTACTACTGTTACTGCTGCTACTACTGCTACTGCTGTTACTGCTGCTACTACTACTGTCACTGCTGCTGCTACTGTTACTATTGCTACTACTGTCACTGCTGCTACTACTGTTACTGCTACTGTTACTGCTATTGTTACTGCTGCTACTACTGTTACTGCTGCTACTACTGTTACTGTTTCTACTACTGTCACTGCTGCTACTACTGTTACTGCTACTACTACTGTTACTGCTGCTACTACTATTACTGCTACTACTTCTGTTACTGCTGCAACTACTGTTTCTGCTGCTACTACTGTTACTGCTACTACTTCTGTTACTGCTGCTACTACAGTTACTGCAGCATCTACGTTTACTGCTGCTACTACTGTTTCTGCTGCTACTAGTTACTGCTGCTACTACTGTTACTGCTGCTACTACTGTTACTGCTGCTACTACTGTCACTGCTGCTACTACTGTTACTGTTGCTACTACTGTCACTGCTGCTACTACTGTCACTGCTGCTACTACTGCTCCTGCTGCTACTACTGTTACTGCTGCTACTACTGTCACTGCTGCTACTACTGTTACTGTTGCTACTACTGTTACTGCTGCTACTACTGTCACTGCTGCTACTGCTGCTACTACTGTTACTGCTGCTACTACTGTCACTGCTGCTACTACTGCCACTGTTATTACTGTTACTGCTGATACTGTTACTGTTGCTACTGCTGTTACTGTTGGTACTACTCTTACTGCTGCTACTACTGCTACTGCTGCTACTACTGCTACTGCTGCTACTACTGTTGCTGCTGCTACTACTGTTACTGCTGCTACTACTGTTACTGCTGCTACTGTCACTGCTGCTACTACTGTTACTGCTGCTACTATTGCTACTGCTGCTACTACTGTTGCTGCTGCTACTACTACTGCTGCTACTGCTGCTACTACTGTTGATGCTGCTACTACTGTTACTGCTGCTACTATTGTTACTGCTGCTACTGTCACTGTTGCTACTACTGTTGCTGCTGATACTACTGTTGCTGCTGGTACTACTGTCACTGCTGCTACTACTGTCACTACTGCTACTACTGTTACTGCTGCTACTACTGTCACTGCTGCTACTACTGTCACTACTGCTACTACTGTTACTGCTGCTACTACTGTCACTGCTGCTACTACTGTCACTGCTGCTACTACTGTCACTACTGCTACTACTGTTACTGCTGCTACTGTCACTGCTGCTACTATTGCTACTGCTGCTACTACTGTCACTGCTGCTACTATTGCTACTGCTGCTACTACTGTCACTGCTGCTACTACTGTCACTACTGCTACTACTGTTACTGCTGCTACTACTGTCACTGCTGCTACTACTGTCACTACTGCTACTACTGTTACTGCTGCTACTACTGTCACTGCTGCTACTATTGCTACTGCTGCTACTACTGTTACTGCTGATACTACTGTTGCTGCTGGTACTACTGTCACTGCTGCTACTATTGCTACTGCTGCTACTACTGTTACTGCTGATACTACTGTTGCTGCTGGTACTACTGTCACTGCTGCTACTACTGTCACTACTGCTACTACTGTCACTGCTGCTACTACTGTCACTGCTGCTACTATTGCTACTGCTGCTACTGTCACTGCTGCTACTACTGTCACTGCTGCTACTATTGCTACTACTGTTACTGCTGATACTACTGTTGCTGCTGGTACTACTGTCACTACTGCTACTACTGTCACTACTGCTACTACTGTCACTACTGCTACTACTGTCACTGCTGCTACTACTGTTACTGCTGCTACTACTGTCACTGCTGCTAATATTGCTACTGCTGATACTACTGTTACTGCTGATACTACTGTTACTGCTGCTACTACTGTCACTGCTGCTACTACTGTCACTGCTGCTACTACTGTCACTGCTGCTACTAGTTACTGCTGATACTACTGTTACTGCTGCTACTACTGTCACTGCTGCTACTACTGTCACTACTGCTACTATTGCTACTGCTGCTACTACTGTCACTGCTGCTACTACTGTCACTACTGCTACTATTGTTACTGCTGATACTACTGTCACTGCTGCTACTACTGTCACTACTGCTACTAGTTACTGCTGATACTACTGTCACTGCTGCTACTACTGTCACTACTGCTACTATTGTTACTGCTGATACTACTGTCACTGCTGCTACTACTGTCACTACTGCTACTAGTTACTGCTGATACTACTGTCACTGCTGCTACTACTGTCACTACTGCTACTATTGTTACTGCTGATACTACTGTCACTGCTGCTACTACTGTCACTACTGCTACTATTGTTACTGCTGATACTACTGTCACTGCTGCTACTACTGTCACTACTGCTACTATTGTTACTGCTGATACTACAGTCACTGCTGTTACTACTGTCACTACTGCTACTATTGTTACTGCTGATACTACTGTCACTGCTGTTACTACTGTCACTACTGCTACTATTGTTACTGCTGATACTACTGTCACTGCTGCTACTACTGTCACTACTGCTACTAGTTACTGCTGATACTACTGTCACTGCTGTTACTACTGTCACTACTGCTACTATTGTTACTGCTGATACTACTGTCACTGCTGCTACTACTGTCACTACTGCTACTATTGTTACTGCTGATACTACTGTCACTGCTGTTACTACTGTCACTACTGCTACTATTGTTACTGCTGATACTACTGTCACTGCTGCTACTACTGTCACTACTGCTACTATTGTTACTGCTGATACTACTGTCACTGCTGTTACTACTGTCACTACTGCTACTATTGTTACTGCTGATACTACTGTCACTGCTGCTACTACTGTCACTACTGCTACTATTGTTACTGCTGATACTACTGTCACTGCTGCTACTACTGTCACTACTGCTACTAGTTACTGCTGATACTACTGTCACTGCTGCTACTACTGTCACTACTGCTACTATTGTTACTGCTGATACTACTGTCACTGCTGCTACTACTGTCACTACTGCTACTATTGTTACTGCTGATAATACTGTCACTGCTGTTACTACTGTCACTACTGCTACTATTGTTACTGCTGATACTACTGTCACTGCTGCTACTACTGTCACTACTGCTACTATTGTTACTGCTGATACTACTGTCACTGCTGCTACTACTGTCACTACTGCTACTATTGTTACTGCTGATACTACTGTCACTGCTGTTACTACTGTCACTACTGCTACTATTGTTACTGCTGATACTACTGTCAATGCTGCTACTACTGTCATTACTGCTACTAGTTACTGCTGATACTACTGTCACTGCTGTTACTACTGTCACTACTGCTACTATTGTTACTGCTGATACTACTGTCACTGCTGCTACTACTGTCACTACTGCTACTATTGTTACTGCTGATACTACTGTCACTGCTGTTACTACTGTCACTACTGCTACTATTGTTACTGCTGATACTACTGTCACTGCTGCTACTACTGTCACTACTGCTACTATTGTTACTGCTGATACTACTGTCACTGCTGTTACTACTGTCACTACTGCTACTATTGTTACTGCTGATACTACTGTCACTGCTGCTACTACTGTCACTACTGCTACTATTGTTACTGCTGATACTACTGTCACTGCTGCTACTACTGTCACTACTGCTACTAGTTACTGCTGATACTACTGTCACTGCTGTTACTACTGTCACTACTGCTACTATTGTTACTGCTGATACTACTGTCACTGCTGCTACTACTGTCACTACTGCTACTATTGTTACTGCTGATACTACTGTCACTGCTGCTACTACTGTCACTACTGCTACTAGTTACTGCTGATACTACTGTCACTGCTGTTACTACTGTCACTACTGCTACTATTGTTACTGCTGATACTACTGTCACTGCTGTTACTACTGTCACTACTGCTACTATTGTTACTGCTGTTACTACTGTCACTACTGCTACTACTGTCACTACTGCTACTATTGTTACTGCTGTTACTACTGTCACTACTGCTACTATTGTTACTGCTGATACTACTGTCACTGCTGTTACTACTGTCACTACTGCTACTATTGTTACTGCTGATACTACTGTCACTGCTGCTACTACTGTCACTACTGCTACTACTGTTACTGCTGATACTACTGTCACTGCTGCTACTACTGTCACTACTGCTACTATTGTTACTGCTGATACTACTGTCACTGCTGCTACTGTCACTACTGCTACTAGTTACTGCTGATACTACTGTCACTGCTGCTACTACTGTCACTATTGCTACTATTGTTACTGCTGATACTACTGTCACTGCTGCTACTACTGTCACTACTGCTACTAGTTACTGCTGATACTACTGTCACTGCTGCTGCTACTGTCACTACTGCTACTAGTTACTGCTGCTACTACTGTCACTACTGCTACTAGTTACTGCTGATACTACTGTCACTGCTGCTGCTACTGTCACTACTGCTACTAGTTACTGCTGCTACTACTGTCACTACTGCTACTAGTTACTGCTGCTACTACTGTCACTACTGCTACTAGTTACTGCTGATACTACTGTCACTGCTGCTGCTACTGTCACTACTGCTACTAGTTACTGCTGCTACTACTGTCACTACTGCTACTAGTTACTGCTGATACTACTGTCACTGCTGCTGCTACTGTCACTACTGCTACTAGTTACTGCTGCTACTACTGTCACTACTGCTACTAGTTACTGCTGCTACTACTGTCACTACTGCTACTAGTTACTGCTGATACTACTGTCACTGCTGCTGCTACTGTCACTACTGCTACTAGTTACTGCTGCTACTACTGTCACTACTGCTACTAGTTACTGCTGCTACTACTGTCACTACTGCTACTAGTTACTGCTGATACTACTGTCACTGCTGCTGCTACTGTCACTACTGCTACTAGTTACTGCTGCTACTACTGTCACTACTGCTACTAGTTACTGCTGATACTACTGTCACACATGAATTAAGATGAAAGATTATATAAGTATCTCCGGTCAAAGTGGCTTGGTAATCAGTTCTCTAGTGAATAATAGAATAATAAATGTTTTCTAACATTTAATCTTGAGGGATGAGCGGTGGAGACCACCACTGTTCTCATCATTCATCACCACCAACACACCCTCCCCACCACTGTTCTCATCATTCATCACCACCAACACACCCTCCCCACCACTGTTCTCATCATTCATCACCACCAACACACCCTCCCCACCACTGTTCTCATCATTCATCACCACCAACACACCCTCCCCACCACTGTTCTCATCATTCATCACCACCAACACACCCTCCCCACCACTGTTCTCATCATTCATCACCACCAACACACCCGCCCCACCACTGTTCTCATCATTCATCACCACCAACACACCCGCCCCACCACTGTTCTCATCATTCATCACCACCAACACACCCTCCCCACCACTGTTCTCATCATTCATCACCACCAACACACCCTCCCCACCACTGTTCTCATCATTCATCACCACCAACACACCCTCCCCACCACTGTTCTCATCATTCATCACCACCAACACACCCTGCCCACCACTGTTCTCATCATTCATCACCACCAACACACCCTCCCCACCACTGTTCTCATCATTCATCACCACCAACACACCCTCCCCACCACTGTTCTCATCATTCATCACCACCAACACACCCTCCCCACCACTGTTCTCATCATTCATCACCACCAACACACCCTCCCCACCACTGTTCTCATCATTCATCACCACCAACACACCCTCCCCACCACTGTTCTCATCATTCATCACCACCAACACACCCTCCCCACCACTGTTCTCATCATTCATCACCACCAACACACCCGCCCCACCACTGTTCTCATCATTCATCACCACCAACACACCCTCCCCACCACTGTTCTCATCATTCATCACCACCAACACACCCTCCCCACCACTGTTCTCATCATTCATCACCACCAACACACCCTCCCCACCACTGTTCTCATCATTCATCACCACCAACACACCCTCCCCACCACTGTTCTCATCATTCATCACCACCAACACACCCGCCCCACCACTGTTCTCATCATTCATCACCACCAACACACCCTCCCCACCACTGTTCTCATCATTCTTCACCACCAACACACCCTCCCCACCACTGTTCTCATCATTCATCACCACCAACACACCCTCCCCACCACTGTTCTCATCATTCATCACCACCAACACACCCTCCCCACCACTGTTCTCATCATTCATCACCACCAACACACCCTCCCCACCACTGTTCTCATCATTCATCACCACCAACACACCCTCCCCACCACTGTTCTCATCATTCATCACCACCAACACACCCTCCCCACCACTGTTCTCATCATTCATCACCACCAACACACCCTCCCCACCACTGTTCTCATCATTCATCACCACCAACACACCCGCCCCACCACTGTTCTCATCATTCATCACCACCAACACACCCGCCCCACCACTGTTCTCATCATTCATCACCACCAACACACCCTCCCCACCACTGTTCTCATCATTCATCACCACCAACACACCCTCCCCACCACTGTTCTCATCATTCATCACCACCAACACACCCTCCCCACCACTGTTCTCATCATTCATCACCACCAACACACCCTCCCCACCACTGTTCTCATCATTCATCACCACCAACACACCCTCCCCACCACTGTTCTCATCATTCATCACCACCAACACACCCTCCCCACCACTGTTCTCATCATTCATCACCACCAACACACCCTCCCCACCACTGTTCTCATCATTCATCACCACCAACACACCCGCCCCACCACTGTTCTCATCATTCATCACCACCAACACACCCTCCCCACCACTGTTCTCATCATTCATCACCACCAACACACCCTCCCCACCACTGTTCTCATCATTCATCACCACCAACACACCCGCCCCACCACTGTTCTCATCATTCATCACCACCAACACACCCTCCCCACCACTGTTCTATCATTCATCACCACCAACACACCCGCCCCACCACTGTTCTCATCATTCATCACCACCAACACACCCGCCCCACCACTGTTCTATCATTCATCACCACCAACACACCCTCCCCACCACTGTTCTCATCATTCATCACCACCAACACACCCGCCCCACCACTGTTCTATCATTCATCACCACCAACACACCCTCCCCACCACTGTTCTATCATTCATCACCACCAACACACCCTCCCCACCACTGTTCTCATCATTCATCACCACCAACACACCCTCCCCACCACTGTTCTATCATTCATCACCACCAACACACCCTCCCCACCACTGTTCTCATCATTCATCACCACCAACACACCCTCCCCACCACTGTTCTATCATTCATCACCACCAACACACCCTCCCCACCACTGTTCTATCATTCATCACCACCAACACACCCTCCCCACCACTGTTCTATCATTCATCACCACCAACACACCCTCCCCACCACTGTTCTATCATTCATCACCACCAACACACCCTCCCCACCACTGTTCTATCATTCATCACCACCAACACACCCTCCCCACCACTGTTCTATCATTCATCACCACCAACACACCCTCCCCACCACTGTTCTATCATTCATCACCACCAACACACCCTCCCCACCACTGTTCTCATCATTCATCACCACCAACACACCCTCCCCACCACTGTTCTATCATTCATCACCACCAACACACCCTCCCCACCACTGTTCTCATCATTCATCACCACCAACACACCCGCCCCACCACTGTTCTATCATTCATCACCACCAACACACCCTCCCCACCACTGTTCTCATCATTCATCACCACCAACACACCCTCCCCACCACTGTTCTCATCATTCATCACCACCAACACACCCGCCCCACCACTGTTCTCATCATTCATCACCACCAACACACCCTCCCCACCACTGTTCTCATCATTCATCACCACCAACACACCCTCCCCACCACTGTTCTCATCATTCATCACCACCAACACACCCTCCCCACCACTGTTCTCATCATTCATCACCACCAACACACCCTCCCCACCACTGTTCTCATCATTCATCACCACCAACACACCCTCCCCACCACTGTTCTCATCATTCATCACCACCAACACACCCTCCCCACCACTGTTCTCATCATTCATCACCACCAACACACCCTCCCCACCACTGTTCTCATCATTCATCACCACCAACACACCCTCCCCACCACTGTTCTCATCATTCATCACCACCAACACACCCGCCCCACCACTGTTCTCATCATTCATCACCACCAACACACCCGCCCCACCACTGTTCTCATCATTCATCACCACCAACACACCCTCCCCACCACTGTTCTCATCATTCATCACCACCAACACACCCTCCCCACCACTGTTCTCATCATTCATCACCACCAACACACCCTCCCCACCACTGTTGTCATCATTCATCACCACCAACACACCCTCCCCACCACTGTTCTCATCATTCATCACCACCAACACACCCTCCCCACCACTGTTCTCATCATTCATCACCACCAACACACCCTCCCCACCACTGTTCTCATCATTCATCACCACCAACACACCCGCCCCACCACTGTTCTCATCATTCATCACCACCAACACACCCTCCCCACCACTGTTCTCATCATTCATCACCACCAACACACCCTCCCCACCACTGTTCTCATCATTCATCACAACCAACACACCCGCCCCACCACTGTTCTGATCATTCATCACCACCAACACACCCTCCCCACCACTGTTGTATCATTCATCACCACCAACACACCCGCCCCACCACTGTTCTCATCATTCATCACCACCAACACACCCGCCCCACCACTGTTCTATCATTCATCACCACCAACACACCCTCCCCACCACTGTTCTCATCATTCATCACCACCAACACACCCGCCCCACCACTGTTCTATCATTCATCACCACCAACACACCCTCCCCACCACTGTTCTATCATTCATCACCACCAACACACCCTCCCCACCACTGTTCTCATCATTCATCACCACCAACACACCCTCCCCACCACTGTTCTATCATTCATCACCACCAACACACCCTCCCCACCACTGTTCTCATCATTCATCACCACCAACACACCCTCCCCACCACTGTTCTATCATTCATCACCACCAACACACCCGCCCCACCACTGTTCTATCATTCATCACCACCAACACACCCTCCCCACCACTGTTCTCATCATTCATCACCACCAACACACCCTCCCCACCACTGTTCTCATCATTCATCACCACCAACACACCCTCCCCACCACTGTTCTCATCATTCATCACCACCAACACACCCTCCCCACCACTGTTCTCATCATTCATCACCACCAACACACCCTCCCCACCACTGTTCTCATCATTCATCACCACCAACACACCCGCCCCACCACTGTTCTATCATTCATCACCACCAACACACCCGCCCCACCACTGTTCTCATCATTCATCACCACCAACACACCCTCCCCACCACTGTTCTCATCATTCATCACCACCAACACACCCTCCCCACCACTGTTCTCATCATTCATCACCACCAACACACCCTCCCCACCACTGTTCTCATCATTCATCACCACCAACACACCCTCCCCACCACTGTTCTCATCATTCATCACCACCAACACACCCTCCCCACCACTGTTCTCATCATTCATCACCACCAACACACCCTCCCCACCACTGTTCTCATCATTCATCACCACCAACACACCCTCCCCACCACTGTTCTCATCATTCATCACCACCAACACACCCTCCCCACCACTGTTCTCATCATTCATCACCACCAACACACCCTCCCCACCACTGTTCTCATCATTCATCACCACCAACACACCCTCCCCACTACTGTTCTCATCATTCATCACCACCAACACACCCTCTCCACCACTGTTCTCATCATTCATCACCACCAACACACCCTCCCCACCACTGTTCTATCATTCATCACCACCAACACACCCTCCCCACCACTGTTCTATCATTCATCACCACCAACACACCCTCCCCACCACTGTTCTATCATTCATCACCACCAACACACCCTCCCCACCACTGTTCTCATCATTCATCACCACCAACACACCCTCCCCACCACTGTTCTATCATTCATCACCACCAACACACCCTCCCCACCACTGTTCTATCATTCATCACCACCAACACACCCTCCCCACCACTGTTCTATCATTCATCACCACCAACACACCCTCCCCACCACTGTTCTATCATTCATCACCACCAACACACCCTCCCCACCACTGTTCTATCATTCATCACCACCAACACACCCTCCCCACCACTGTTCTATCATTCATCACCACCAACACACCCTCCCCACCACTGTTCTATCATTCATCACCACCAACACACCCTCCCCACCACTGTTCTATCATTCATCACCACCAACACACCCTCCCCACCACTGTTCTCATCATTCATCACCACCAACACACCCTCCCCACCACTGTTCTATCATTCATCACCACCAACACACCCTCCCCACCACTGTTCTCATCATTCATCACCACCAACACACCCGCCCCACCACTGTTCTATCATTCATCACCACCAACACACCCTCCCCACCACTGTTCTCATCATTCATCACCACCAACACACCCGCCCCACCACTGTTCTATCATTCATCACCACCAACACACCCGCCCCACCACTGTTCTCATCATTCATCACCACCAACACACCCTCCCCACCACTGTTCTCATCATTCATCACCACCAACACACCCGCCCCACCACTGTTCTATCATTCATCACCACCAACACACCCGCCCCACCACTGTTCTCATCATTCATCACCACCAACACACCCTCCCCACCACTGTTCTCATCATTCATCACCACCAACACACCCTCCCCACCACTGTTCTCATCATTCATCACCACCAACACACCCTCCCCACCACTGTTCTCATCATTCATCACCACCAACACACCCTCCCCACCACTGTTCTCATCATTCATCACCACCAACACACCCTCCCCACCACTGTTCTATAATTCATCACCACCAACACACCCTCCCCACCACTGTTCTATCATTCATCACCACCACCACACCCTCCCCACCACTGTTCTATCATTCATCACCACCAACACACCCTCCCCACCACTGTTCTATCATTCATCTCCACCAACACACCCGCCCCACCACTGTTCTATCATTCATCACCACCAACACACCCGCCCCACCACTGTTCTCATCATCACCACCAACACACCCGCCCCACCACTGTTCTCATCATTCATCACCACCAACACACCCGCCCCACCACTGTTCTCATCATCACCACCAACACACCCGCCCCACCACTGCTCTCATCATCACCACCAACACACCCGCCCCACCACTGCTCTCATCATCACCACCAACACACCCGCCCCACCACTGCTCTCATCATCACCACCAACACACCCGCCCCACCACTGTTCTCATCATCACCACCAACACACCCGCCCCACCACTGTTCTCATCATTCATCACCACCAACACACCCGCCCCACCACTGCTCTCATCATCACCACCAACACACCCGCCCCACCACTGCTCTCATCATTCATCACCACCAACACACCCGCCCCACCACTGCTCTCATCATCACCACCAACACACCCGCCCCACCACTGCTCTCATCATCACCACCAACACACCCGCCCCACCACTGCTCTCATCATCACCACCAACACACCCGCCCCACCACTGCTCTCATCATCACCACCAACACACCCGCCCCACCACTGTTCTCATCATCACCACCAACACACCCGCCCCACCACTGTTCTCATCATTCATCACCACCAACACACCCGCCCCACCACTGCTCTCATCATCACCACCAACACACCCGCCCCACCACTGCTCTCATCATCACCACCAACACACCCGCCCCACCACTGCTCTCATCATTCATCACCACCAACACACCCGCCCCACCACTGCTCTCATCATCACCACCAACACACCCGCCCCACCACTGCTCTCATCATCACCACCAACACACCCGCCCCACCACTGCTCTCATCATCACCACCAACACACCCGCCCCACCACTGTTCTCATCATCACCACCAACACACCCGCCCCACCACTGTTCTCATCATTCATCACCACCAACACACCCGCCCCACCACTGTTCTCATCATCACCACCAACACACCCGCCCCACCACTGCTCTCATCATCACCACCAACACACCCGCCCCACCACTGTTCTCATCATCACCACCAACACACCCGCCCCACCACTGTTCTCATCATCACCACCAACACACCCGCCCCACCACTGTTCTCATCATCACCACCAACACACCCGCCCCACCACTGCTCTCATCATCACCACCAACACACCCGCCCCACCACTGTTCTCATCATCACCACCAACACACCCGCCCCACCACTGTTCTCATCATCACCACCAACACACCCGCCCCACCACTGTTCTCATCATTCATCATCACCAACACACCCGCCCCACCACTGTTCTCATCATTCATCATCACCAACACACCCGCCCCACCACTGTTCTCATCATCACCACCAACACACCCGCCCCACCACTGTTCTCATCATTCATCACCACCAACACACCCGCCCCACCACTGTTCTCATCATCACCACCAACACACCCGCCCCACCACTGCTCTCATCATCACCACCAACACACCCGCCCCACCACTGTTCTCATCATCACCACCAACACACCCGCCCCACCACTGTTCTCATCATCACCACCAACACACCCGCCCCACCACTGTTCTCATCATCACCACCAACACACCCGCCCCACCACTGCTCTCATCATCACCACCAACACACCCGCCCCACCACTGTTCTCATCATCACCACCAACACACCCGCCCCACCACTGTTCTCATCATCACCACCAACACACCCGCCCCACCACTGTTCTCATCATTCATCATCACCAACACACCCGCCCCACCACTGTTCTCATCATTCATCATCACCAACACACCCGCCCCACCACTGTTCTCATCATCACCACCAACACACCCGCCACACCACTGCTCTCATCATCACCACCAACACACCCGCCCCACCACTGTTCTCATCATCACCACCAACACACCCGCCCCACCACTGTTCTCATCATCACCACCAACACACCCGCCCCACCACTGTTCTCATCATTCATCATCACCAACACACCCGCCCCACCACTGTTCTCATCATTCATCATCACCAACACACCCGCCCCACCACTGTTCTCATCATCACCACCAACACACCCGCCCCACCACTGTTCTCATCATCACTACCAACACACCCGCCCCACCACTGTTCTCATCATCACCACCAACACACCCGCCCCACCACTGTTCTCATCATTCATCATCACCAACACACCCGCCCCCCCACTGTTCTCATCATCACCACCAACACACCCGCCCCACCACTGTTCTCATCATTCATCATCACCAACACACCCGCCCCACCACTGTTCTCATCATCACCACCAACACACCCGCCCCACCACTGTTCTCATCATCACCACCAACACACCCGCTCCACCACTGCTCTCATCATCACCAACACACCCGCCCCACCACTGTTCTCATCATCACCACCAACACACCCGCCCCACCACTGTTCTCATCATCACCACCAACACACCCGCCCCACCACTGTTCTCATCATTCATCACCACCAACACACCCGCCCCACCACTGTTCTCATCATCACCACCAACACACCCGCCCCACCACTGCTCTCATCATCACCACCAACACACCCGCCCCACCACTGTTCTCATCATCACCACCAACACACCCGCCCCACCACTGTTCTCATCATCACCACCAACACACCCGCCCCACCACTACTCCTGTGTCAAGGACAGTTGCATGTGGACTCAAGGCACGTAACATATTATGGTGGAAGATTCATGCGATACACTTAGAAAAGAACAACTCTGAAGATGCATCGTGAACACCTGAACACTGCTTTCAACAACCGTGGTGAGTGAACGTCCAGAAGAGAACATGCAGTCTGGATATTCGCACTGCAACTAAACACTGGTACCCTGAGCAAACTCAGGCTGCTTGTATATACTCAAAACATTTATTTTGAAAGGAAACAATACAAAGTTACCGAGAATTTGTTAAGTATAACACATTAGTTTGATGAACATATTATACAAAGTATCGGTATATGCAAGCTAAAATAATAAATCCATCATGTATATTTACAATACACCGCCGCAAGATAAGTGTTGGCTAAAATATAAATATTGTGAGTAGAAGTACAAACACACCATCAGAAGAGAGTGCAGTTGGAAGACCAGTAAAAAATGAATTAGAGTGTATAGTATCTGGAGAGGCTTATCCTAAGGGCCTATGAGACGGATCATAGGCTCACTGCGACACCACACACCAGCTATAAGGAAGCGATGATAGCGCTACAGGTTATTGATTTCTTAAGTAATCCCAGTGATTATAACTGCAGACGTCTACTGACCTGGAGGATCCAATAGTCCATACCACCACACCTCAGTGGTTCCTCACATCCCTACCACCACACCTCAGTGGTTCCTCACATCCCTACCACCACACCTCAGTGGTTCCTCACATCCCTACCACCACACCTCAGTGGTTCCTCACATCCCTACCACCACACCTCAGTGGTTCCTCACATCCCTACCACCACACCTCAGTGGTTCCTCACATCCCTACCACCACACCTCAGTGGTTCCTCACATCCCCACCACCACACCTCAGTCGTTCCTTCCTCCCCCACCTCATTCCTATGACTGACTTCGAGAGGTCTACTCTCAACCAGACAAACATTTGCTACTAGCATACCAGTGGCCAATTCTTATCCCTGTTACTCCCACTTTTACCATTTGTCTCCCACCATCTTCCTCCTGTCTCCCACCATCTGCCTCTTATCTCCCACCACCTGCTTTCTATCTCCCATCACCTTCCTTCTGTCTCCCACCACCTGCCTTCTGTCTTCCACCACCTGCCCACTATCTCCCTCCACCTGCCCACTATCTCCCACCACCTGCCCACTATCTCCCACCACCTGCCCACTATCTCTTATACGTCTTGCAACGAGGAAACATCACCAATAGTTTACGCACTGCAGCCGCGTTCATAACTTGTCTGCTGGAGTTAGCAGCGATGGACTTGGACTACCGCCTGACCTCCTCTTATTCTTAAGGCTCTCCGGTCATTGTAGTGTGTTGGTAGCTGACATCATAGTGTTCCTGGGATGCGGCACCTGTCAGCTATACTTTACCTGTCCCTGATACTGTGTTGGTATCTGACATCACAGTGTTCCTGAGATGCAGCACCTGTCAGATATACTCTACTTGTCCCTGATACTGCGTTGGTATCTGACATCACAGTGTTCCTGGGATGCAGCACCTGTCAGATATACTTTACCTGTCCCTGATACTGTGTTGGTATCTGACATCACAGTGTTCCTGGGATGCAGCACCTGCCAGATATACTTTACCTGTCCCTGATACTGTGTTGGTAGCTGACATCACAGTGTTCCTGGGATGCGGCACCTGTCAGCTATACTCTACCTGTCCCTGATACTGTGTTGGTATCTGACATCACAGTGTTCCTGGGATGCGGCACCTGTCAGCTATACTTTACCTGTCCCTGATACTGTGTTGGTATCTGACATCACAGTGTTCCTGGGATGCGGCACCTGTCAGCTATACTTTACCTGTCCCTGATACTGCGTTGGTATCTGACATCACAGTGTTCCTGGGATGCAGCACCTGTCAGATATACTTTACCTGTCCCTGATACTGTGTTGGTATCTGATATCACAGTGTTCCTGGGATGCAGCACCTGTCAGATATACTCTACATGTCCTCAGTACTATAAAGCTAATATTGCGAAGTGTTATCAGCGATACATTTTACTGTTCTCACTTTGCTCCCCATTGCGCCATCCATAAAAACATTAAATAGTGAGAACACTGCAGCAGGTCCACTGGCCCCTACTAGCCAAGTCCTTCTCAAATCCAAACCCATGGGCTCCTTGTTCTAGCTGCACCATTCTTCTCTTTACGTCTACCTGGCAGCACTTCCCCAACAAGGTGATAAGATACGTCCTTGACGAAGGAATTACTAGTGATATGAGCAAATTCGCTGATGACACGAAGATAGGTAGGATAATCGATTCAGACGTAGTTGTCACGGATCTTCAGGAGGATTTAGACAAACTCAATTCGTGGTCAAAAAAGAGGAAGATGAAGTTCAATGTAAATAAATGCAAAGTTCTGAAGCTCGTGAATGTTTGTAACCCCTACCATATATCAGATATGTAATGTTAAACTTAGTCGTACAGATTGAGAAAAAGACTTAGGGGTTATGGTAAGCAGCAACCTTAAACCAAGACAGCAATACCTAAGCGTACGTAATAAGGCAAATAGATTACTGGGATTTATATCAAGAAGTGTAAACAACAGAAGTCCAGCGGTAATATTACAACTTTATACATCATTAGTAAGGCCTCACCTAGATAATCCAGCTCAGTTCTGGTCTCCACATTACAGAATGGATATTAATTCGATAGAAAACATTCAGCGGCGAATGACAAAATTAATAAATAACATTAGAAATCTTCCGTATGAAGGAAGATTGAAGTACCTTAAATTACATTCACTTGTTAGACGAAGAATGAGGGAGACATGATCGAGGTATATAAGTGGAAGATGGGTATTAACAAGAGGATATAAATAAGGTCTTGAGGATATCTCTCCAAGAAAGAACCCGCAATAATAGATTCAAATTGGATAAGTTTAGATTTTAAAAGGATATAGGAAAATACTGGTTTGGAAATATGGTAGTTGTTCATGAACGGTATACAGTACCGACAAAACGAGAATTCGACACACATGCAACATCTGGGTATCTTTTATGTAGACGTTTCGCCATCCAGTGGCTTTATCAACACAAATTCTAGGACATAATTTGAAGACAGTAGAGCTTTATATAAAGAGTATCGAATTCTGGAAATAAATGGTATAAAATACCGACACAATGGAAAAATAAACACAAAAGGAGTATAATGTGATCCTTCATTGACAACTTTTCGCTCACACAGTGGACTTTATCAAGTCACAAACAGATCTACCTGGGTGAAAGGTGCGTGAGTATTTATACTCACTTATCTTTCACCCAGGTAGATCTGTTTGTGACTTGATAAAGTCCACTATACTCACCTAATTGTGGTTGCACGGGTCGAAACACAGCTCCTGGCGCCGCCTCTTCACTGATCTCTACTAGGTCCTCTCTCTCCCTGATCCATGAGCTTTATCATACCTCGTCTTAAAGCTATGTATGGTTCCTGCCTCCACTACATCACTTGCTGGACTATTCCACTTCCTGACTACAGTTATGACTGAAGAAATACTTCCTGACATCTCTTTGACTCATCTGAGTCTTCAAATTCCAATTGTGACCTTTTGTTTCTGTGTCCCATCTCTGGAACATTCTGTCTCTGTCCACCTTGTCTATTCCACGCAGTATTTTGTATGTCGTTATCATGTCTCCCCTAACCCTCCTGTCCTCCAGTGTGGTCAGGCCGATTTCCCTTAACCTTTCATCGTAGGACAATCCCCTTAGTTCTGGAACTAACCTTGTCGCAAACCTTTGCACTCTCAAATTTCTTGACGTGCTTGACCAGGTGTAGGTTCCAAACTGGTACTGCATACTCCAGTATGGGCCTCAAATACACGGTGTACAGTGTCTTGAACGATTCCTTACTAAGGCATCGGAACGATATTCTCAGGTTTGCCAGGCGCCCATATGCTGCAGCAGTTATCTGGTTGATGCGTGCTTCCGGAGACGTGCTGGGTGTTATGCTTACCCCATGATCTTTCTCCTTGAGCAAGGTTTGTAGTCTTTGGCCACCTAGCCTATACTCTGTCTGCAGTCTTCTTTGTTCTTCCCCGATCATCATGACTTTGCATTTGGCTGGGTTAAATTCGAGAAGCCAGTTGCTGGACCAGGTGTCCAGCCTGTCCAGGTCTCTTTGAAGTCCTCCCTGATCCTCATCTCATTTAATTCTCTTCATTAACTTCACATCATCTGCAAACAGGGACACTTCTGAGTTTATCCCTTCCAACATGTCATTCACATATACCAAAAATGGCACTGGTCCTAGGACTGACCCCTATGGGACCCCGCTCGTCACAGGCGCCCACTGTAATACGTCATCACTTACAATGAGTCGTTGTTACCTCCCTGTCAGGTATTCTTTGATCCATTGCAGTGCCCTTCCTGTTATACGCGCCTAATTCTCTAGCTTCTGCACTAGTCTCTTGTGAGGAACTGTGTTGAAGGCCTTCTTGCAGTCCAAGAAAATGCAATCAATCCACCTTTCTCTCTCGTGTCTTACTTTTGTGGGCAAAAGGTTGTTAATAAAGGATCACATTATGCTGCTTCTGTGTTTATTTTTCCAATGTCTATTTCTCATCTTGTCGGTATTGTATACCGTTCATGAACAGTTTGTCAGATGCTGCAACATCATAGAATCTTGGTTCAGAGGACATCTCACAAACTTCTTTACTTCTACTAACCCGTCCCTTTCGTATGATCTACTTCCACTGGAAAATCCTGCCTACCAGTGCCAGCTTTCTTGCCTGTGCTCCAGATTCTTCACGACTACGGTGCTCCTTACACCAACTCCAATGCTGAGGGACTGATTACCTCACCTTTTGTATATAGTTCTGTCTTCAAATTATGTCCTAGAATTTGTATTGATAAAACCACTGGATGGCGAAACATCTACATTAAAGATACCCAAATGTTGCATGTTTGTCTAATTCTCATCATAGAAATAGGGTAGTAGATGAGCGGAACAGTCAGCCTAGTAGGGTTATTGAAGCTAAAACCCTGAGTAGTTTCAAAATTAGGTTGGAGAAATACATGAGAAATACATGTAGGTAGTAGGTTGGTAGGTTGGTAGACAGCAACCACCCAGGGAGGTACTACCGTCCTGCCAGGTGACTGTGACACAGAAACCTGTAACTGCTTTACATGATGGTAGGATTGCTGGTGTCTCTTCTCTGTCTCATAAACACGCTGGATAATAGGTATATCTTGCTTCTTCTACTTACACTTAGGTCACACTACACAGGCAAGCACATACATATATATACATATACATACACACATCTAAGGTTTTTCTTCTTTTTCTTAATAGCTCTTGTTCCTTTTTTTTTCTCTCTCTATTGTCCCTGGGAAGTGGAAAAGAATCTTTCCTCCGTGAGCCATGCGTGTCGTATGAGGCGACTAAAATGCCGGGAGAAATGGGCTAGTAACCCCTTCTCCTGTACACATTTACTAAAAATCAGAAGAAGAAAAACTTTATAAAACTGGGATGCTTGAATGTTCGTGGATGTAGTGCGGATGATAAGAAAGAGATCATTGCTGATGTTATGAATGAAAAGAAGTTGGATGTCCTGGCCCTAAGCGAAACAAAGCTGAAGGGGGTAGGCGAGTTTCAGTGGGGAGAAATAAATGGGATTAAGTCAGGAGTAGCTGAGAGAGTTAGAGCTAAGGAAGTGGTAGCAATAACATTGAAGGACCAGTTATGGAAGGAGAAGAGGGAATATAAATGTGTAAATTCAAGGATTATGTGGATTAATATAAGGGTCGGATGTGAAAAGTGGGTCATAATAAGCGTGTATGCACCTGGAGAAGAGAGGAGTGTAGAGGAGAGAGATTTGGGGAGATGTTAAGCGAATATATAGGAACCTTTGAACTAAGTGAGAGAGTAATTGTGGAAGGGGACCTAAATGCTAAAGTAGGAGAAACATTTACAGAGGGTGCGACAGGTAAGTTTGTGGTGCCAGGTATAAATGATAATGGGAGCCCTTTGATTGAACTTTGTATAGAAAGGGGTTTAGTTATAAGCAATACGTATTTTAAGAAAAAGAGGATAAATAAGTATACAAGATATGATGTAGGGCGTAATGACAGTAGTTTGTTGGACTGTGTAATGGTAGATAAAAGACTGTTGAGTAGACTTCAGGATGTACATGTTTGTAGAGGGGCCACAGATATATCAGGAAAATAGAAGCAGCAAGTAAAAGAGAGAGGTGAAGGTGTATAAACTGAAAGAGGAGGCAGTTAGGGTAAGATATAAACAACTATTGGAGGATAGATGGGCTAGTGAAATTATAGGCAATGGGTCGAAGATGTATGGGGTAGGTTTAAGAATGTAGTGTTAGTGTTCAGCAGAAGTTTGTGGTTACAGGTAAGTGGGTGCGGGAGGGAAGAAGAGAGATTGGTGGAATAATGATGTAAAGATAGTAGTAGGGGAGAAAAAAGTTAGCATATGAGAGGTTTTTACAAAGTAGAAGTGATACAAGGAGGGAAGAGTATATGGAGAAAAAGAGAGAGGTTAAGAGAGTGGTGAAGCAATGTAAAAAGAGAGCAAATGAGAGAGTGGGTGAGATGTTATCAACAAATTTTGTTGAAAATAAGAAAAAGTTTTGGAGTGAGATTAACAAGTTAAGAAAGCCTAGAGAACAAATGAATTTGTCAGTTAAAAATAGGAGAGGAGAGTTATTAAATGGAGAGTTAGAGGTATTGGGAAGATGGAGGGAATATTTTGAGGAATTGTTAAATGTTGATGAAGATAGGGAAACTGTGATTTCGTGTATAGGGGGAGGAGGAATAATATCTTGTAGGAGTGAGGAAGAGCCATTTGTGAGTGTAGGGAAAGTTCGTGAGGCAGTGGGGAGAATGAAAGGGGGTAAGGCAGCTGGGACTGATGGGGTAAAGATAGAAATGTTAAAAGCAGGTGGGGATATAGTTTTGGAGTGGTTGGTGCTATTATTTAATAAATGTATGGAAGAGGGTAAGGTACCTAGGGATTGGCAGAGATCATGCATAGTTCCTTTCTATAAAGGCAAAAGGGATAAGAGAGAGTGCAAAAATTATAGGGGAATAAGTCTGTTGAGTATACCTGGTAAAGTGTATGGTAGAGTTATTATTGAAAGAATTAAGAGTAAGACGGAGAGTAGGATAGCAGATGAACAAGGAGGCTTTAGGAAAGGTAGGAGGTGTGTAGACCAAGTGTTTACAGTGAAACATATAAGTGAACAGTATTTAGATAAGGATAAAGAAGTTTTTGTGGCATTTATGGATTTAGAAAAGGCATATGACAGGGTGGATAAGGGGGGGGGGGAATGTGGCAGATGTTGCAGGTGTATGGTATAGGAAGTAGGTTACTGAAAGCAGTGAAGAGTTTTTACGAGATAATGAGGCTCAGGTTAGAGTATGTAGGAGAAAGGGAAATTATTTCCCAGTAAAGGTAGGCCTTAGACAAGGATGTATGATGTCACCGTGGTTGTTCAATGTATTCATAGATGGGGTTGTAAGAGAAGTGAATGCTGATGTCTTGGCAAGAGGTGTGGAGCTAAAAGATAAAGAATCACACACAAAGTGGGAGTTGTCACAGTTGCTCTTTGCTGATGACACTGTGCTTTTGGGAGATTCTGAAGAGAAGTTACAGAGGTTGGTGGATGAATTTGGTAGGGTATATAAAAGAAGAAAATTAAAAGTGAATATAGGAAAGAGTAAGGTGATGAGGATAACAAAAAGATTAGGTGACGAAAGACTGGATATCAGATTGGACAGAGAGAGTATGGAGGAGGTGAATGCATTCAGATATTTAGGAATGGACGTGTCAGCAGATGGGTCTATGAAGGATGAGGCGAATCACAGAATTGATGAGAGGAAAAGGGTGAGTGGTGCACTTAGGAGTCTGTGGAGACAAAGAACTTTGTCCGTGGAAGCAAAAAGGGGAATGCATGAGTATAGTTGTACCAACACTCTTGTATGGGTGTGAAGCATGGGTGATGAATGTTGCAACGAGGAGAAGGCTGGAGGCAGTGGAGATGTCATGTCTGAGGGGAATGTGTGGTGTGAATATAATGCAGAGAATTAGTAGTTAGGAAATTAGAAGAAGGTGTGGGATTACCAAAACTATTATCCAGAAGGCTGAGGAGGGGTTGTTGAGGTGGTTTGGACATGTAGAGAGAATGAAATAAAACAGAATGACTTCGAGAGTGTATAAATCTGTAGTGGAGGGAAGGCGGGGTAGGGGTCGGCCTAGGATGGGTTGGAGGGAGGGGGTAAAGGAGGTTTTGTGTGCGAGAGGCTTGGACTTCCAGCAAGCGTGCATGAGCATATTTGATAGGAGTGAATGGAGACAAATTGATTTTAATACTTGACGTGCTGTTGGAGTGTGAGCAAAGTAACATTTATGAAGGGATTCAGAGAAACCGGCAGGCTGGACTTGAGTCCTGGAGATGGGAAGTACAATGTCTGCACTCTGAAGGAGGGGTGTTAATGTTGCAGTTTTATAACTGTAGTGTAAAGCACCCCTTTGGCAAGACAGTGATGGAGTGAATGACGAAAGCTTTTCTTTTTCGGGCCACCCTGCCTTGGTGGGAATCAGCCGATGTGTTAATATATATATATATATAAATAAATACATGAGTTAGAGGGGTTGGATATGAGTGGGACTTGCACATGAGTAAATAGAGTTGCCAAGGCTTGGGTAGCGTTGAAGGTGGGTTGGGCAAATATTCTGTTAGTGGGATGGATAGTGAAAAACCTTCCTAGTATGGGCCATCAGGCCTGCTGCAGTGTTCCCCCTTTCTTATGTTCTTAATAGTTAGGAATTTTTATACCGAAACGTTTCGCCTAACAGTAGGCTTCTTCAGTCGAATACAAAGGAAGAAGCAGAAACAGTAGAGATGTACAATTGATGTAATCAGTCCATCACCCTCGACTCAAAGGAAACCTCTTAAATATCATTTTAAAAGCTAGCAACTAATGTGCGTTTCATTCACAATATGAGTGAATCTCTGTAGCTGCACATTAGTTCCTCTCAAAATTTGGTAACTAATCGTTGAAGGTCTGTACACAGTTCTCCATCACAGCATATGAGGTCATACTTAAGAACTTCAGTCGTAACACGACTTAATTTAGAAAAGCACCTTCACTGCCTCGGAGGCTCTGTCATCTTCCATATTCAGCTCAGAGGCTCTGTCATCTCCCATATTCAATTCAGAGGCTCTGTCATCTCCCATATTCAGCTCAGCAAATGGAACGGGAACTGTACTCAGGCAAACAGTTCAGGCTGTGATCACCAGGGCTCTGGCCACCAGTAATGGAGCACCTCACAAACCCACCACTTAGCAATCATGAATAAATCCACAAGACAGTTACTACAGATATGATGTAATGCTTTAGGAAGCCGACAAGTTGAAAAATGAAACACTTGTGCAGCTTTCGGGAATTTTTTCTGAGGAAAGTTTCGCCAGCCAGTGGCTTTTTTAGTCCAATACAGAGAAGAACGGTGAAAGATGAGGAGGATAATGATGTAATCAGCCTGGAGTCGATGTTTTCAGTTTTATGATTACAGGAAAGATGCTAGTGAACCCAGAGTCAAATGTAGGTTCCTAGAGCGTTAAGGCCATCTAAGTCATATGCTTGCATTGGTTCCCTTGCCGGTCATGTGACTCGACTGATAAAAACTTTGGACATGTTAAGAAGTATATCGTGGAAAGAGCCCTGTTTGGTAATTATTCAGGAATCCACTCCACAGAACACCTTCAGGAACCTGACAAGAAAGCGACCTAGGTGTCATACAGTAGATGTAACAGCCTGGCACCCTAAGAGTGGAAAGGTGCCTCGGCTGACTCCGTCACACTGCCCACCATTGCTGACCATGCTATAAATCGGTCCAGGCCAGCCTCGCCTCTCCTACCTGACACCTGTCACGTAACTCACTCCGATTCAAGGGAAAGGAAAGAAGGCAGTGGCAGAAAAAAAAAGTAAAACATCCAGTGATGCAAGTATTTGTCTCTCGTTACCAGAACAGTGTGAAGCTATGAAGGAAAAGCAAGGTTCCCTGCTCACCATCAAATAATTCTTTTCAACGACTTCCTCATATATGGCCCTGGAAACTGCTCGAAAGCATAATTAGTATCCTTTAACGGATAAATAGCCTGAAACACCACCTTCAAGGGATATATATTAGAGTATTTATTAAGAGATCCTTCAATTCATTTCATGGAATATCGGAAGTGCTAGGAAAAGACTAAAATTTTCTGCTCGAAGCTAAGGCTACCGTCGACAAGACACATACACTTCTAGGACTAAGAGCATAATTCTTCAACAACCGTTCGGATATGTTGCCTTCCCCATTACTGGAAGTAATGGTATAGGGTTGCTGATATATGTCAACAGTGGGCTGGTTTGCAAACGTGTCAAAGACCACCAAAAGCGATGACAGATATAAACAGGCATTTTAAGACACCACAGCATCTGGTTCATCCACTGTGTAATGCGTG
>NC_091313.1:11557222-11659722 GCF_038502225.1 Cherax quadricarinatus
AACTGGTAGTGTTTGTCGGGTAACAAATGGATCATGTCTGCCAGATAACAGATCATGTCACACTGGTAATGCATCATGTCTGCCAGATAACAGATCATGTCTCACTAGTAATGGATCATGTCTGCCAGATAACAGATCACGTCACACTGGTAATACATCATGTCTGCCAGATAACAGATCATGTCTCACTAGTAATGGATCATGTCTGCCAGATAACAGATCACGTCACACTGGTAATGGATCAAGTCAGTCGCATAATAGAGCATGTTGGATGAATAAATCCCAGTGTATATACATTAAGAGAAATATATTCCTCGGCGTATATACGCTCGTTGTATATACTCTACTGCGGGCCCAGTGCGGGTTCAGTGTGGGTTTGGCAGCCCGGGATACACACCACGAACACGCTAGTTCCGTGGCCCCTTTAACCAGGAAGCTGTCAGCCGTAAGTGACGAACCCGAGGCATGAGTTACAGCCCCTGAGTTACAGCCCCTGAGTTACAGCCCCTGAGTTACAGCCCCTGAGTTACAGCCCGAGAGTTACAGCCCGAGAGTTACAACCCGAGAGTTACAGCCCGAGAGTTACAGCCCGAGAGTTACAGCCCGAGAGTTACAGCCCGAGAGTTACAGCCCCTGAGTTACTGCCCTTAAGTTACTACTCCTGAGTTGCAGCCCGAGAGTTGCAGCCCCTGAGTTACTGCTCCTGAGTTACTGCTCTTGAGTTATTGCCCCTGAGTTACTGCCCCTGAGTTACTGCCCCTGAGTTACTGCCCCTGAGTTACTGCCCCTGAGTTACTGCCCCTGAGTTACTGAACCTGAGTTACTCCCCAAGAGTTACTGCCCTGATGCGAGTTACTGCCCCTACCTGGAGGATGACTCACGAAATCGTAATGACACGATTGCAAACAAACCATACCCCGGCCTCCCGGCGGATTAGGGCCTGATCAACCAGGCTGTTACCGCTAGCCGCACGTAGTCCAGCGGACGAACCACAACCCAGCTGATCGGGTACTGACTATAGATATCTGTCCAACTCCCTCTTGTGGGTAGCCTGGGGTTCTATTGGTAATTTCCTTTATGTATGCTGGGAGACTGTTGAACAGTCTTGAGCCCCGGACATTAATGTGTTTTCTCTTAGTGTACCAGTGACGTCACTATTTTTCATTGGGGGTATGTTGCACCGTCTGCCCCGTTCTTTGCTCTCGTACCGAGTGACTTCTTTCTGCAGATTTGGGACAAATGATTTGTGATCATGTTTCTTTGTAATATTACAAAGATTTTTATGATATGAGATGTTAGAACTATTGGTCTATAGTTCTTAGCTATGGCAGCAAGGGGCTGTAGCTGTTGTTCTTAGCGATTGTGGCATTTCACCCGAATATATGTTCCCTCTCTATAGCATACTTAAGGCACGTGAAAGGGGTTTCTTGCAGTTCCTGATGAACACGGAGTTACACGAGTCTGGGCCTAGGGTTGAGTGCGTGGGCGTGTTGTCAGTGGCTTTCTCGAAGTCCAGTGGTGTTAGGGTTATGTCAGAAATTTGGCATACATTGACAGGGTTTTGAGGCTTATTCGTGAAAAAAATAATTTGGATTGTCGATATTTAGACTGATTAATGACTCACTAAACATAATCATAATGAGACTTCAGTATCTCACTCATTTCTTTGTTGACATCTGTGTAAGTTCTATCTTGTCTAAGAAAGAGCCCGGTACTAGATGTGGCTTTTGCCTTGTTTTTGATATATGAAAAAAAATACTTTGGATTTCTTTCGATTTCATTAATTGCTTTTAGCTCCTCCTGTCTCTACTGAATCCTGTAGGAATCATTTAATTTAAACTCAATATTCTCCACTTCTCTGCTCAGTGCTTCCTTTCGTATTCCAGATAATCTGGCCCCCTTGAGGAGTTTAGTGATTCTTCACCTTCTCCTGTAGAGGGAGCATACTGCAGCTGCCAGGAAGTTGAATCTTCAAGACACTGGTTTGAATCCATGTTATTTAAGATATCTTCACAGCATTTTCATTTAGGACATAGTTTACATGGTCCAAGTTGATGTTCTTGCTGTTAAAGTTGAATCTGGTGAAGGCACCCTCATAGCTGTATGCATTTTGCTGGTCAGGACCCCTGTGCGTACAAGTCTGGACTTCGAGTAGATTGTGATCCGAATTAGTTGTTTTTGATAGAGTTATGTTTATTATCAAGTCATTATTATTTGTGAAAATAAGTATGTCAAGTAAGTGAGTTACTGCCCCTTGTATGAGCTACTGTCCCTTCGTGTGAGCTACTGTCCAAGGTGTGAGTTACTGCCCCCATAGTTAGTACAGCACATATTAGGTTCAAATACAAGTGGAAAAAAATAGATGAAGTGACAATAATTAGTTAATTACTGAAGAACCCAGATAAATTAACCAAGGAGTGGCTAGTTTACCAAAGGATCAAGACAAGCTAACTAAGGAGTGGCCAGTATACTGAAAGATCAAGATAGACTATCCAAGGAGTGGCTAGTATAATGAAGCACCAAGAAACTAGCCAAAGAGTGGCTAGTATACTGAAGGACACACACAAGCAACTGTTGTAACTAGTAAAGCTTCCACAAGCATAATGTAACAAGAGTCATTCTCATCAGAGACGAGGAAGCTTCTAACCTCAACAGTGGCAACAATGGTCACAGAGAAGTACTGTATCTGAAGCCAAGCTGGAGAAAGATAGCCTGAAATTAGACACACATGCAACACTTGACTCATTTTACATACAAACGTTTCGCCAGCCAGTGGCTTTTTTTTCTTCACTACAGAAATGATATACGAAGACAGAAGACGAGGTGATCAGTCTCTCAGCTATTAAGAATAATGCACAGTTGACGGTGGAACGTGAGGTAATCAGTCCCTGCAACGAGAAGGCTGTGTTTCACTTCAATACCTCTGTACTGAATTGAAGAATAATACTTGATGGCAAGAACGTCTTCATATAAAGATAATGAGGCGTTTCACAGGTTTAACTGGTTATTTTGTCGGTATTTTACTCCATTATTGCAATGGTAGGGACAGAGGAGTGCAGAGTGGCGCTGTAGTGTCAGCAGGCAGCAGAGCAAGTGGACAGGAGGGGCCAGGAACTAAGATTCGATCCCTGTAACCTTATATGGGTGAGTGGATATAGATGAGAAAAATTGGATTAGAGTGAGCACTGACTGTGACATACATGTTGTGTCTTCTGCTTCACCATTCATCAGTTATTACCTGCTCGCTCTCTTTATCATAAAGATATTGCAACAACAAATCGCTTTTTTGTCAACATTTGCCTAATGCTGAACACTGTGAAGCAGCAAGTGGAAAGTTTCCACTATTCACAAGGAGAGATTCTGTCAGCTCTTACGAAGGCCAGGGGAAAAGCAGTACCACTGAGAGCTCCTATTGAAAACATTTATGTTTAATGAAGTGCTTCAATAACTAGCAGCTGTATAGCCCTTGTGGCTTAGCGCTTCTTTTTGATTATAATAATAATAATTCAATAACTAGCAACAATAGTGGGCTAAGAACTAGAATCTCATATCGATATTGATATACTTACCCGCACATTCAGGAATAAACAGTGAAGTATATCTTCAATATTTTCTTTTATAAGAAAGTAAGTAATACTATGAAGTCCTTGCATCGTGAACAGACATCAGTAAAGATGCCACTGAGCAGACAGTACTATATTGAACATGTAATTCTAGCCATGGAAAGATAAATGTTATGAAATATTCTTCTCTCGAAATTTACGAATCAAATGGGAGGAGGTTGTTGGGTAGTCCAGCGGTGGTCGGTATGGTGCTCACATGACCTCTTTCTGCTAAAGCTTCTTATTGACAACTTGGAGAACAAATACGATGTATAAAATAGTAATGGCGGCGCTGAGCAGATATCGGGCAAGATAATGTCGACCACAAATGAGACTATTGTTACGTACATCAGTCTGTGTCCTTTCCACAGGATGACACACAGTCTGTCGCCTCCGAGCCTCTCACTTGTTCTGAATGAATACCACCTCTCGCAGTCGTGTCAGGAATATACGAAGAAAAGGTGTTCAGTGAACAAGGTGGCGTTAGTCTCACTAGGCAGCTGAGATGATGATGATCTCACCAGGCAACTAAGGTGATGATCATCTCACCAGGCAGCTGAGATGATGTGATGAATGTTTTTGAAAACAGGCAAGTTGAAGAATTGAGACACTTACGCAACATATGGGAATCTTTACTAGAGAAACGTTTCGCCACACAGTGGCTTCATCAGTCCAATACGGAGCAGAAGGGTGTAAGGAGAGGAGGAGTTTGAGGTAATCAGTCCCTCAGCCTGGAATCGATGTGTTCAGCTCATCACTCTTGTAGGAAGTACAACATAGGGCCAGAGAGGTGGCGGGATCACAGTGGGACCTTCCACTAGTGTAAGTAGGTCTTCGTACAAGTGTTGAAGAATTCTTTGTATCAAAATCCCATGATGTTACAGTGTGTGACAGATGTGATGAATGGTTTTGAAAATGGACTCGCCTGACTGCAGTATATAAGCCACCTCTCTGGCCCTAGGCTGTACTCCCTACAAGAGTGATGAACTGAACACATCGATTCCAGGCTGAGGGACTGATTACCTCAAACTCCTCCTCACTTCATTCCTTCCTGCTTTGTACTGGACTGATGAAGCCACTGTGTGGCGAAACGTTTCTTCAGTAAAGATTCCCATATGTTGCATAAGTGTCTCAGTTCTTCAGATGAGGTGATGATCATCTCAAACAGGCAACAGTGTAGGCAGCCTGTACTGTCTGCACAGACAGCCTATGCTGTCTGCCAGCTAAGTTCATATTTCGCGTCACTAAAGTGCTGCCCTCTAGCCAGCCCAAAGTCTGTGGGATGCTGGTCCCACACTCTCACTCTCAGCGGCCTAGCAGCAAGACAAAAGTCCTACTAGCTCTCTCCCTCGTGGGCATGGCCCTACCGGGCCATGGGCACAACACACAAGCCTGTGTACCCACCACGACTTTGCAAATAAAGAAGCCTCCGAAGACGTATCATTTACTCCCCGCTACCAGCATCACCAAATAATTCTGTTTCGCAACAGAGGTGATGATCATCTCACCAGGCAGCTAAGGTGATGCTCATCTCACCAAGCACCTAACGTGATGATCATCTCACCAGGCAACTGAGGTGATGATCATCTCACCAGGCAGCTAAGGTGATGCTCATCTCACCAGGCGCCTAAGGTGATGATTATCTCACCAGGCAGCTGAGGTGATCATCTCACCAGGCAGCTGAGGTGATGATCATCTCACTAGGCAGCTGAGGTGATGATCATCTCACCAGATAGCTGAGGTGATGCTCATCTCGCCAGGCAGCTAAGCTGATGATCATCTCAACAGGCAGCTGAGGTGTTGATCATCTCACTAGGCAGCTAAGGCGATGCTCATCTCACCAGGCAGCTAAGGTGATGATCATCTCGCCAGGCGGCTAAGGTGATGCTCATCTCACCAGGCACCTAAGATGATGATCATCTCACCAGGCAGCTGAGTTGATGATCATCTCACCAGGCACCTAAGGTGATGATCATCTCACCAGGCAACTGAGGTGATCATCTCAACAGGCATGTAACGTAATGATCATCTCACCAGGAAGCCAAGGTGATGCTCATTTCACCAGGCACCTAAGGTGGTGATCAATCTCACCAGGCAACTGAGGTGATGATCATTTCACCACGCAGCTGAGGTGAAGATCCTCTTCCTAGGCAGCTGAGGTAATAATCATCTCATCAGGCAGCTGAGGTGATCACTTTACCAGGCAGCTGTGGTGATGCTGATGTCATCGGGCAGCTGAGGTGATCACTTCACCAGGCAGCTGCGGTGATGCTGATGTCATCAGGCAGCTGAGGTGATGGTCTCACCAGGCACCTGAAGTGATGATCGTCTCACCAGGCAGATGAGGTGATGATCATCTCACCAGGCAGCTGAGGTGATCATCTCACCAGGCAGCTGAGGTGATAATCATCTCACTAAGCAGCGGAGATGATCATCTCACCAGGAAGCTGAGGTGAGGTTTTTCTCACCAGGTAGCTGAGGTGATGATCATCTCACCAGGCAGCTGAGGTGATATTATTCTCACCAGGCAGCTGAGGTGATGATCATCTCACCAGGCAGCTGAGGTGATGTTATTCTCACCAGGCAGCTGAGGTGATGATCATCTCACCAGGCAGCTGAGGTGATGATCATCTCACCAGGCAGCTGAGATAATCATCTCACCAGGCAGCTGAGGTGATAATCATCTCACTAAGCAGCTGAGATGATCATCTCACCAGGCAGCTGAGATGATGATCATCTCACCAGGCAGCTGAGATGATGATCATCTCACCAGGCAGCTGAGGTGATGATCATCTCACCAGGCAGCTGAGGTGATGATCATCTCACCAGGCAGCTGAGGTGATGATCATCTCATCAGGCAGCTGATGTGATGATCATCTCACCAGGCAGCTGAGGTGATGATCGTCTCTCCAGACTGTAGAGGTGATCATCTCGCCAGGCAGCTCAGGCGATGATCATCTCACCAGGCAGCTGAGGTGACGATCGTCTCACCAGGCAGTTGAGGTGATCATCATCTCACCAGGCAACTGAGGTCATGACCATCTCACCAGGCGGCTGAGGTAATGATCGTCTCACCAAGCAGCTGAGGTGATCGTCTCACCAAGCCGCTGAGGTGATGATCATCTCACCAGGCAGCTGAGGTCATGATCATCTCATCAGGCAGCTGACGTGATGATCATCTCACCAGACAGCTGAGGTGATGATCATCTCATCAGGCAGCTGACGTGATGACCATATCGCCAGGCAACTGAGGTGATGATCGTCTCTCCAGGCTGTTGAGGTGATGATCATCTCACCAGGTAGCTGAGGTGATGATCGTCTCACCAGGCAGTTGAGGTGATCTTCATCTCACCAGGCAGCTGAGGTGATGATCGTCTCACCAGGCAGTTGAGGTGATCATCATCTCACCAGGCAACTGAGGTCATGATCATCTCACCAGGCAGCTGAGGTAATGATCGTCTCACCAAGCAGCTGAGGTGATCGTCTCACCAAGCCGCTGAGGTGATGATCATCTCACCAGGCAGCTGAGGTGATCATCATCTCATCAGACAGCTGACGTGATGATCATCTCACCAGACAGCTGACGTGATGATCATCTCACCAGACAGCTGAGGTGATGATCATCTCACCAGGCAGCTGAGGTGATGATCATCTCATCAGGCAGCTGACGTGATGATCATATCACCAGGCAGCTGAGGTGATGATCGTCTCACCAGGCAGTTGAGGTGATCTTCATCTCACCAGGCAGCTGAGGTGATGATCGTCTCACCAGGCAGGTGAGGTAATGATCGTCTAACCAAGCAGCTGAGCTAATGATCATCTCACCAGGCAGTTGAGTTGATCATCTCACCAGGCAGTTGAGTTGATCATCTCACCAGGCAGTTGAGTTGATCATCTCACCAGGCAGTTGAGTTGATCATCTCACCAGGCAGTTGAGTTGATCATCTCACCAGGCAACTGAAGTGATCAATCAAGAGTCCTTTGGTTAATGAAAAGTTTACTGGACATTATACGTAATAACTTTTATTTGACACAAACACCCAGTCATGTACAAAGTCTCAGCAGTGTTTCTAAGAGAAACTCTACATACTTCTTCATGACTGCGATCATGTTCACCGATGTGTAAGATCATTACTGCTGCTGTTGCAAAAGATTTCCATGCGCACTTTATATAAATCAATCGTTATACTCCATAAACTGTCAATGTCTGAGGAGACTTACAGTTTTCATAAATATTTGTTGAAAAAAAGTATATTGTTTGTTGTATGTGTATCAATATTCACTGCGAAATAAAACTGATGTAAGTGGAATTTTAGACAAATAGAATACAGGGTATTTTCCGCCATCTTAATTATATAAATTGTAGCGTCAAATCCCATATGAATTCTGATGATTTTTAGTAATTTAGGTTTTTTGTGAAATGTTTTCATAGATACAGTGAAGATTGTTATGGTGTCTCTCCAGTATGAATTCTTCCGTGTATTATTTAATTAGATTTGCGTGAAAATTTGTTTTAGACTCTTAAACTCTGATAATAAAAATTGATGTTGGTATCAAAGGAGAACGTAAGTGAGGTGCACACTGGCTCGGTACTTCTGCAAAAAATAAAACTGGAGATGGTGATCCATCCAGTGCCTTACCTCTCATTGATGTTTTAGTGACACAAGAAAAAATATGCCACCGAAAAAGGGGTTCTGGCATTAATGTCCATGAAGCGTAAACATTTCTAAGTATACCTGAGCATGTCACCTCATCCAGTCTTCTGACTGAAAAACAGGAATGGCCGTCTTAAGCAGTAGGTTCACTTACTCCAGCACTTAACTATTCAGACGGGTTACAGTAAAGGTCCTGTTAATGTCAGTGCTGACGCTGGGGTTTCTACACTGGCTACAATTTTACGACTTGTTTTTAGAAAAAAATGGTCACTAATTTTGGCTAAGAAAGGTGAAATATCTTCATACGAAAATCTCTTCCCCCTCCCTCCCGAAAAAAATCTGGTTGGTGTCCAAACGTAAGGAGGCGACTAGTTACGATATAATAATTATAACTTGGCCTACGCAGGTGAAACTGGACGCAGTCTCACATCTACAACTACAAAACATAAGCTAAAAAAAAATATTTCATTGAGTTTGTTTATTATTAAATTATTGTAAACTTATCTAAAATACATTTAGTTGGATAAGGATAAATTAAATTGTGCTTGTTATAATAATGTTAGGTAAGTTTTTTAAGGTTCATTATTTTTTTACAATAACATATATGAAAAAAATATATCTTTAAGCGTATAAGAGGAAATATTAGAAAGAACCTAACTTTAAATGAGTTCTTGCTAATTGACCAGTTTTACCTATTTGGCACGACATTTTATATATATATATATATATATATATATATATATATATATATATATATATATATATATATATATATATATATATATATATATATACACACACAATCGCAGACGGGAGATCTTAACTATGTAGGACAAGCCACGGGGGGAGGGGGGTGGAAATATTTAGCTCAAGTACTTTCACACTTCTCAGTGCATCATCAGAAGCTGTGCAATGTTACAAGTGAGCAACCAAAGCAGGGAGAGAGGTCTCAGAGTAGAGTAGGTGTCACTGTCCACGGTTACCCTTAGCTTGCGGTTAGTGGTCGGTGCCAACCCCACCCTACCCCTACTCCCCATATGGGGTAGGAGAGTTTCTGAGATATCAAGTATGAAATTATAAGATATAAAATGACAGCCCTAAGCTGTATTCCTTTCATGTTTCAAGAGGGAAGATTCAGTTATGTTTCTTTCCATGACAGAACTGTTTGGTACTATAATCTGGGCAGCATCCCACCCCGGTGGGTGATTACATGAACTAATGTGGTTAAAGATAGCATTCGACTCCTGCCCTGTCCCGACTGAGTATTTATGCTGGGGAATTCTGGTTTCCAGAAATTTACCAGTTTGACCGATATATGAGAGAGTGAGTGAATTTTTGGGAACCAGAATTGCCCAGGATAAATACTCAGTCAGGACAGGGCAGGAGTCGAATGCTATCTTTAACCACGTTAGTTCATGTAATCATCCACCGGGGTGGGATGCTGCCCAGATTATAGTACCAAACAGGTCTGTCATGGAAAGAAACATAACTGAATCTTCCCACTTGAAACATGAAAGGAATACAGTATATAACTCAAATTATGGGTTATACAAGCCAGATAGCTATTTAGTACAGTGCATTGTACATAATCTTAAACAACAATGCTATACAAAATCACAGGATTGTTCATTATACCAGGTGGGTTGATGGATTGGTGATGCCCGACCAGTGTCTACGCACAAAAACTTCAAACCACGTCAGTTGTGTTGGTTATATAACGCGTGTAGCTGTTAATGTACCATAAAGTGACATTCACACAAGTTAACGAGATAACGTAAGGAGAGGTTAAAGGGTATTAGTAGAATTTAGATCATAGAAATGTTTTCGGATAAGCATAGAAGATCGCCATGTATGGCATATTAACCGACACCGAGAAAAATAATAGACAATATTTAGGAAGAGACACTTCTGAGTACATCGGTAGAACATTCGAGTACCTCAGAGCAGGACATTTAATTAAAGGGACAAAGAATACACTCTATTCCCTTCTTTCAATATTTGAGAGGTCACACATAATAACAGCAATCCATGTCTACAGTATCTAACGAGAAACTTATTATATCAAACCACATGGCCTGTTATACACTATTAGAAAAAGCTTAGGGCTGGCTTTTTATATCTTACCGTCCTGCCAGATGACTGTGAAACAAAAACCTGTAACTGTTTTGCATGATGGTAGGATTGCTGGTTTCTTTTTCTGTCTCATAAACACGCTAGATAACAGGGATATCTTGCTACTCCTACTTACACTTTGGTCACACTTCACAGACACGCACATGCATATATATATATACATACATCTAGGTTTTTCTCCTTTTTCTAAATAGCTCTTGTTCTTTTTTATTTCTTCTATTTTCCATGGGGAAGTGGAAAAGAATCTTTCCTCCGTAAGCCATGCGTGTCGTATGAGGCGACTAAAATGCCGGGAGCAATGGGCTAGTAACCCCTTCTCCTGTATACATTTACTAAAAAATAGAAGAAGGAAAACTTTATAAAACTGGGATGCTTAAATGTGCGTGGATGTAGTGCGGATGACAAGAAACAGATGATTGCTGATGTTATGAATGAAAAGAAGTTGGATGTCCTGGCTCTAAGCGAAACAAAGCTGAAGGGGGTAGGAGAGTTTCAGTGGGGGGAAATAAATGGGATTAAATCTGGAGTATCTGAGAGAGTTAGAGCAAAGGAACGGGTAGCAGTAATGTTAAATGATCAGTTATGGAAGGAGAAAAGAGAATATGAATGTGTAAATTCAAGAATTATGTGGATTAAAGTAAAGGTTGGATGCGAGAAGTGGGTCATAATAAGCGTGTATGCACCTGGAGAAGAGAGGAATGCAGAGGAGAGAGAGAGATTTTGGGAGATGTTAAGTGAATGTATAGGAGCCTTTGAACCAAGTGAGAGAGTAATTGTGGTAGGGGACTTGAATGCTAAAGTAGGAGAAACTTTTAGAGAGGGTGTGGTAGGTAAGTTTATGGTGCCAGGTGTAAATGATAATGGGAGCCCTTTGATTGAACTTTGTATAGAAAGGGGTTTAGTTATAGATAATACATATTTTAAGAAAAAGAGGATAAATAAGTATACAAGATATGATGTAGGGCGAAATGACAGTAGTTTGTTGGATTATGTATTGGTAGATAAAAGACTGTTGAGTAGACTTCAGGATGTACATGTTTATAGAGGGGCCACAGATATATCAGATCACTTTCTAGTTGTAGCTACACTGAGAGTAAAAGGTAGATGGGATACAAGGAGAATAGAAGCATCAGGGAAGAGAGAGGTGAAGGTTTATAAACTAAAAGAGGAGGCAGTTAGGGTAAGATATAAACAGCTATTGGAGGATAGATGGGCTAATGAGAGCATAGGCAATGGGGTCGAAGAGGTATGGGGTAGGATTAAAAATGTAGTGTTAGAGTGTTCAGCAGAAGTTTGTGGTTACAGGAAAGTGGGTGCAGGAGGGAAGATGAGCGATTGGTGGAATGATGATGTAAAGAGAGTAGTAAGGGAGAAAAAGTTAGCATATGAGAAGTTTTTACAAAGTAGAAGTGATGCAAGGAGGGAAGAGTATATGGAGAAAAAGAGAGAGGTTAAGAGAGTGGTGAAGCAATGTAAAAAGAGAGCAAATGAGAGAGTGGGTGAGATGTTATCAACAAATTTTGTTGAAAATAAGAAAAAGTTTTGGAGTGAGATTAACAAGTTAAGAAAGCCTAGAGAACAAATGGATTTGTCAGTTAAAAATAGGAGAGGAGAGTTATTAAATGGAGAGTTAGAGGTACTGGGAAGATGGACGGAATATTTTGAGGAATTGTTAAATGTTGATGAAGATAGGGAAGCTGTGATTTCGTGTATAGGGCAAGGAGGAATAACATCTCGTAGGAGTGAGGAAGAGCCAGTTGTGAGTGTGGGGGAAGTTCGTGAGGCAGTAGGTAAAATGAAAGGGGGTAAGGCAGCCGGGATTGATGGGATAAAGATAGAAATGTTAAAAGCAGGTGGGGATATAGTTTTGGAGTGGTTGGTGCAATTATTTAATAAATGTATGGAAGAGGGTAAGGTACCTAGGGATTGGCAGAGAGCATGCATAGTTCCTTTGTATAAAGGCAAAGGGGATAAAAGAGAGTGCAAAAATTATAGGGGGATAAGTCTGTTGAGTGTACCTGGTAAAGTGTATGGTAGAGTTATAATTGAAAGAATTAAGAGTAAGACGGAGAATAGGATAGCAGGTGAACAAGGAGGCTTTAGGAAAGGTAGGGGGTGTGTGGACCAGGTGTTTACAGTGAAACATATAAGTGAACAGTATTTAGATAAGGCTAAAGAGGTCTTTGTGGCATTTATGGATTTGGAAAAGGCGTATGACAGGGTGGATAGGGGGGCAATGTGGCAGATGTTGCAAGTGTATGGTGTAGGAGGTAGGTTACTGAAAGCAGTGAAGAGTTTTTACGAGGATAGTGAGGCTCAAGTTAGAGTATGTAGGAAAGAGGGAAATTTTTTCCCAGTAAAAGTAGGCCTTAGACAAGGATGTGTGATGTCACCGTGGTTGTTTAATATATTTATAGATGGGGGTTGTAAGAGAAGTAAATGCGAGGGTCTTGGCAAGAGGCGTGGAGTTAAAAGATAAAGAATCACACACAAAGTGGGAGTTGTCACAGCTGCTCTTTGCTGATGACACTGTGCTCTTGGGAGATTCTGAAGAGAAGTTGCAGAGATTGATGGATGAATTTGGTAGGGTGTGCAAAAGAAGAAAATTAAAGGTGAATACAGGAAAGAGTAAGGTTATGAGGATAACAAAAAAGATTAGGTGATGAAAGATTGAATATCAGATTGGAGGGAGAGAGTATGGAGGAGGTGAACGTATTCAGATATTTGGGAGTGGACGTGTCAGCGGATGGGTCTATGAAAGATGAGGTGAATCATAGAATTGATGAGGGAAAAAGAGTGAGTGGTGCACTTAGGAGTCTGTGGAGACAAAGAACTTTGTCCTTGGAGGCAAAGAGGGGAATGTATGAGAGTATAGTTTTACCAACGCTCTTATATGGGTGTGAAGCGTGGGTGATGAATGTTGCAGCGAGGAGAAGGCTGGAGGCAGTGGAGATGTCATGTCTGAGGGCAATGTGTGGTGTGAATATAATGCAGAGAATTCGTAGTTTGGAAGTTAGGAGGAGGTGCGGGATTACCAAAACTGTTGTCCAGAGGGCTGAGGAAGGGTTGTTGAGGTGGTTCGGACATGTAGAGAGAATGGAGCGAAACAGAATGACTTCAAGAGTGTATCAGTCTGTAGTGGAGGGAAGGCGGGGTAGGGGTCGGCCTATGAAAGGTTGGAGGGAGGGGGTAAAGGAGGTTTTGTGTGCGAGGGGCTTGGACTTCCAGCAGGCATGCATGAGCGTGTTTGATAGGAGTGAATGGAGACAAATGGTTTTTAATACTTGACGTGCTGTTGGAGTGTGAGCAAAGTAACATTTATGAAGGGATTCAGGGAAACCGGCAGGCCGGACTTGAGTCCTGGAGATGGGAAGTACAGTGCCTACACTCTGAAGTAGGGGTGTTAATGTTGCAGTTTAAAATCTGTAGTGTAAAGCACCCTTCTGGCAAGACAGTGATGGAGTGAATGATGGTGAAAGTTTTTCTTTTTCGGGCAACCCTGCCTTGGTGGGAATCTTCCAGTGTGATAATAATAATAAAAAAAAAAAATTCATACTTGACATCTCAGAAACCCTCCTACCCCATACGGGGAGTAGGGGGATGATGGTAGGGTGGGGTTGGCACCGACCACTAACCGCAGTCTAAGGGTAACCATGGACGGTGACACCTACGCTACTCTGAGATCCCTCCCCCTGCTTTTGTTGCTCCCTTGCAACATTATACAGCTGATGATGCACTGAAAGTGTGAAAGTACTTGAGCTAAAGATTTCCACCCCCACGTGGAATGTCCTGCACACACACACACACATACACGCGCGCGCGCGCGCGCGCACACACACACACACACACACACACACACACACACACACACACACACACACACACATATATATATATATATATATTATTTTTTTTTTTATTATCACACCGGCCGATTCCCACCAAGGCAGGGTGGCCCGAAAAAGAAAAACTTTCACCATCACTCACTCCATCACTGTCTTGCCAGAAGGGTGCTTTACACTACAGTTTTTAAACTGCAACATTAACACCCCTCCTTCAGAGTGCAGGCACTGTACTTCCCATCTCCAGGACTCAAGTCCGGCCTGCCGGTTTCCCTGAATCCCTTCATAAATGTTACTTTGCTCACACTCCAACAGCACGTCAAGTATTAAAAACCATTTGTCTCCATTCACTCCTATCAAACACGCTCACGCATGCCTGCTGGAAGTCCAAGCCCCTCGCACACAAAACCTCCTTTACCCCCTCCCTCCAACCCTTCCTAGGCCGACCCCTACCCCGCCTTCCTTCCACTACAGACTGATACACTCTTGAAGTCATTCTGTTTCGCTCCATTCTCTCTACATGTCCGAACCACCTCAACAACCCTTCCTCAGCCCTCTGGACAACAGTTTTGGTAATCCCGCACCTCCTCCTAACTTCCAAACTACGAATTCTCTGCATTATATTCACACCACACATTGCCCTCAGACATGACATCTCCACTGCCTCCAGCCTTCTCCTCGCTGCAACATTCATCACCCACGCTTCACACCCATATAAGAGCGTTGGTAAAACTATACTCTCATACATTCCCCTCTTTGCCTCCAAGGACAAAGTTCTTTGTCTCCACAGACTCCTAAGTGCACCACTCACTCTTTTTCCCTCATCAATTCTATGATTCACCTCATCTTTCATAGACCCATCCGCTGACACGTCCACTCCCAAATATCTGAATACGTTCACCTCCTCCATACTCTCTCCCTCCAATCTGATATTCAATCTTTCATCACCTAATCTTTTTGTTATCCTCATAACCTTACTCTTTCCTGTATTCACCTTTAATTTTCTTCTTTTGCACACCCTACCAAATTCATCCACCAATCTCTGCAACTTCTCTTCAGAATCTCCCAAGAGCACAGTGTCATCAGCAAAGAGCAGCTGTGACAACTCCCACTTTGTGTGTGATTCTTTATCTTTTAACTCCACGCCTCTTGCCAAGACCCTCGCATTTACTTCTCTTACAACCCCATCTATAAATATATTAAACAACCACGGTGACATCACACATCCTTGTCTAAGGCCTACTTTTACTGGGAAAAAATTTCCCTCTTTCCTACATACTCTAACTTGAGCCTCACTATCCTCGTAAAAACTCTTCACTGCTTTCAGTAACCTACCTCCTACACCATACACTTGCAACATCTGCCACATTGCCCCCCTATCCACCCTGTCATACGCCTTTTCCAAATCCATAAATGCCACAAAGACCTCTTTAGCCTTATCTAAATACTGTTCACTTATATGTTTCACTGTAAACACCTGGTCCACACACCCCCTACCTTTCCTAAAGCCTCCTTGTTCATCTGCTATCCTATTCTCCGTCTTACTCTTAATTCTTTCAATTATAACTCTACCATACACTTTACCAGGTACACTCAACAGACTTATCCCCCTATAATTTTTGCACTCTCTTTTATCCCCTTTGCCTTTATACAAAGGAACTATGCATGCTCTCTGCCAATCCCTAGGTACTTTACCCTCTTCCATACATTTATTAAATAATTGCACCAACCACTCCAAAACTATATCCCCACCTGCTTTTAACATTTCTATCTTTATCCCATCAATCCCGGCTGCCTTACCCCCTTTCATTTTACCTACTGCCTCACGAACTTCCCCCACACTCACAACTGGCTCTTCCTCACTCCTACAAGATGTTATTCCTCCTTGCCCTATACACGAAATCACAGCTTCCCTATCTTCATCAACATTTAACAATTCCTCAAAATATTCCGTCCATCTTCCCAGTACCTCTAACTCTCCATTTAATAACTCTCCTCTCCTATTTTTAACTGACAAATCCATTTGTTCTCTAGGCTTTCTTAACTTGTTAATCTCACTCCAAAACTTTTTCTTATTTTCAACAAAATTTGTTGATAACATCTCACCCACTCTCTCATTTGCTCTCTTTTTACATTGCTTCACCACTCTCTTAACTTCTCTCTTTTTCTCCATATACTCTTCCCTCCTTGCATCACTTCTACTTTGTAAAAACTTCTCATATGCTAACTTTTTCTCCCTTACTACTCTCTTTACATCATCATTCCACCAATCGCTCCTCTTCCCTCCTGCACCCACTTTCCTGTAACCACAAACTTCTGCTGAACACTCTAACACTACATTTTTAAACCTACCCCATACCTCTTCGACCCCATTGCCTATGCTCTCATTAGCCCATCTATCCTCCAATAGCTGTTTATATCTTACCCTTCCACCTAGGCTAGGTGACCCATAAAGTAAATGCTGTCAACATCATTCATACTATTATTGTCTTTGCAGAGGCGCACAGACTAAGCAGAAGATATCCCAAACCCCTCACTTAAAGTTCAGGCATTGTACTCCCCACCTCCAGGATTTAAGTCCGGCTAACCAGTTTCCCTGAACCCCTTCAGAAAACAATAACTTGCTCACACTCCAGCAGCTCGTCAAGTCCCAAAAACCATTAGTCTCCACTCATTCCTATCTAACACGCTCACACATGCTTGCTGTATGTGCAAGACCCTTGCGTACAAAACCTCTTTTACCCCTTTCCTAGGACGACTCTTACCCCTCCTCCTCATCTCCACTACAGATTTATACACAATAAAATTTATTCTATCTTGCTCCCACCTCTCTAAATGACCAAACCATTTCAAGAACCTCTCCACAGCCCTCTGAGCAATACTTTTAGTAACTCCACACCTCCTTACACGAATATAAAAGTTCAGGTACCACTATGCTCTCATACAAATACCTCAGTGCACCACCCACCTTTTTCCCCATCAGCCACATCCCAAATGCACGTAGTATTCTGACCCTACCATCTACATCTCGCAGTATATATTGCGAATTGTCAGGCCAGACGATGGTTTTCAAATCTTCAGCTATGTAGTTTTAGTGAGCCTGTGCTCATGGAAGCTCTATTTTTCTGTTCTTAGGTGACAGGAATGTAACCCGATGTGGAATTCTGCTACTGATCCCATCCACTTTAAAGTTCAGTGCATTGTGCATTCAGAGATGTTCTTCTGCATACTATTGTAACACATAGTTATTTGAGTTACTTTCGCCTTCCTGTCTACTTGAAGCAATCTGGCTATTCTCCTCTAACTCCTCTCATTAACAAAGGATTTTCGTCCTCACTTCTGAACTGCCGATCACTTGATGTTTTTTTGTACTTTTCACACTATTCTCTATAATTTCGAAAGATTGTTGTGAAAATCTCATGAGATCAGCAATTTCCGAGATGCTTGTGCCATCCCATCAGCCACCAACAATCATTCTGATGTTCAGTCTGAACATCAACTGAACCTCTTGAACATTTCTGCATGCTTTTAGGCATTGATGTGTTGCCACACGATTGGCTGATTAAGTATTTATATTAACAAACGGGTTTACCTAAAAAAGTGGTCACTGAGTGTGTGTGTGTGTGTGTGTGTGTGTGTGTGTGTGTGTGTGTGTGTGTGTGTGTGTGTGTGTGTGTGTGTGTGTGTGTGTGTGTACTGCATTTTTGAAAACATTGTTCTTATACGAAAGTATCACCTATGTTTAAACCCAAACAAATTCCAGGACCTAGACGAAGAATATTTAGTGAATTGTAAAGAATGAACCGCTAGTTTTCTTTAGTAAGTCGCTGTAAGGAGGAACATAAAGCTTTTATTGCCTATTTTATTAAATCATTTCATGTCAGAACGTAAACTCCTTTGCTACACTTTTTATTTAATCATAAGTAGGAACATAAACTTTTAATTCTTACCTTACTAAATCATTGCACTGGTTTCCCCTCTATAAATCACACCAGACAGGTAGATTGTCGAATATTAGGAAGACAATGTGATATATAATGGCAAGGAAAAAACTGAGGAAGCTTATAACATTGAGAATTATATATCATAATTCCTTATGATATATAATTCTCAATGGCATATAATTTTTGTAACGTATAATTCCTATGACATATAACTGAGTTGCAACACAGTTTCACAAGGAGTCGATCTGGGTTGACAGATTCACTGACTCTTCACACTAATTTAGTGTTGATCTAGCGAATTAGAGATACTTTTTACATGTTGAATCAAACTTGGTTACCAGGAATATAGATGATTATTATTATAATCAAAAAGAAGCGCTAAACCACAAGGGCTATACAGCGCTGCAGGGCAGGAAGGAAGCGAGGGCATCAGGTGGCAAAAGTGAGATGGATGAGTAATAGGTTACGGAGAACAGCGGGGCAGTGGATGGTGAAAGGGTAAAGGGAATATAGATGAACTGAGGAGAACTGACTGTAAGTTGTGTTACTGTTGTCTGATAGTCACACTGAAACACTACCCATTTCCCCTTACTTCACCCCTTTACTCTACCTCACTCCGCCTACTCACTCTACCTCCTCACTCTACCTCCTTACTTTAACCTATTACTCTACCTTTACTTTACCCCCCCCTCACTCTTCCAACTTACTCTACCCCTCTTACTTTACCCCTCTCACTCTACCCGCTTTCTACTCTCACTCTACCCCTGTCATTCTACCAACTCTCACTCTACCCCTTCACTCTACCCTCCACTCTCTGTCACTCTGCCTTACTCTAATCACTCCCCTTCACAGTCTACATATTATTCATTTTGTCCATCAACGTTCCTATCGTTCTGTCCATCACCCTCCTTATTCTCTCTATCAACCTCTCCATCATTCTGTCCAACTTCCCTATCATTCTGTCCATCAACCTCCCCCATCATTCTGTCCATCAACTTCATCATTCTGTCCATCAACCTCTCCCACCATTCTCTCCATCATCTCCAATCATTCTGTCCTTCAACCACCCCTTCATTCTGTCCATCAACTTCTCCCATCATTCTGTCCATCAACCACCCCTTCATTCTGTCCATCAACCTCCCCATCATTCTGTCCATCAACTCCCCATCAATCTGTCCATCAACCTCCCCCATCAATCTGTCCACCAATCTCCCCATCATTCTGTCCAAGCTCCCCATCATTCTGTCCAAGCTCCCCATCATTCTCTGGCTCACTGGAGTGCAACACAGCTGACTGCCAAACAAAAGTATGAATTATTTCTGTAAATTTAATACAAGAATCAGTCACAAATCATTGAACAAGAGTCAGCGTTGATTCCTGTAATATTTACACCGTACTACCAACGTAAGCTACAGGTGTTTCTTGATGCGGGTCATATGATGATCCGCAGCTGGAGTTTTTGGTCATCTGACCGAGGCCTTCCACTGGCTTACCGGTCCACCCCTTAGAATGCATGTCAAACATAAGTTTCATTAGATCGAAACTATACACCACAGACAAGTTGGTGCATAAGGCATGTATAAGTATCTTGATTGGAGAAACGTAACGCCTGCGCAGCAGGTTTTAAGTGAACTGATGAAACAAAAAATATGTCTTAAACACGAAGAATTAGACACATGTGCAACATCTAGGTATCTTTATTTTAGACGTTTCTCCAACAAGTGGATTTATCGATATAATACAAGAACATAATGTGAAGAATTATTTACAGAAGATAAGATAATCAGTCCCTCAGTTTTTCACCAACTCCAAGGCTGAGGGACTGATTATCTTATCTACTGTACATAATTCTTCACATTATGTCCTTGTATTATATTGATAAAGCCACTTGTTGGAGAAACGTCTACAAATAAAGATACCCAGGTGTTGCACATGTGCCAAATTCTTCAGATTATCGGTATTGTATACCATCTGTGTACATATGATAAAAATAAATCCTCAGGACGACACGAAGGAACTTTAATCTGGTTGCAAGAGCAGAGTTAGTGCGGCTAATGAGCATGAATGTAAGATATTATTCCTGGGAAAAGATTGTGACAGAGACAGTGTTTAAGAATGTAAATTCTAGAGCATGATAAGTATGAAACATGTGCAACAGTTAGGTATCTTGATTCCGAAACGTTTCGACTACACAGTAGGCTTCTTCAGTCGAGTACAAAAACACATGGACGAGAAGTTCTCTCTCTCTTGCCAATGTGATTCGCAAGTTGTCGTAGAAAAATATAAAAGTAGATGACCAAAGGTTTAATTGCAACGTTGTGGCAGCATCTCGTGTTATGTAGCTGAGTTCTGGACTCGCTTTTAGACTGCACTTAAATAGGCTAAAATATGTACACGGAAAAATGAATAACTCTTTAGTATTAGGAATCTGTGTTGTTATATCACATTGTGATCACTGAGATCGGATTATTTTAAAGGTCGTTATTAATAACGTGTGAAAAACTGACGAAACAAATTGAAAGTTAATATTCATAAGGTTCTGAAAATATCAACAGAAAGCAAAATTGACAACGCTGGAAACAAATTTAAAAAAAAAATAGTTTTCCAAAAAAGTAGACAGTAGCATTGGTGTAACAATGGAGCTTCAGATGAGTGGAACAAACACTCAAGCGGTATCATTAAAACAAACAATTTGGAGAGTTTTATAACCGGGTTGAATAGATACGCGAATGTCAGTGATAAGATACAAATATATTTGTTTAGCATGGACCGGGAAGAATTCTGAGAGGTTTCTTGTGTCCTCAACTTCGTAATGATATCGAATCAAGAGCATAAGAACATAAGAATGGAGGAACACTGCAGAAGGCCTACTGGCCCATACAAGGCAGGTCCTTATCAAAACGACTTCTACCCAAAGCTACCCAAGAAGTTACTCCCGTATCCAATAACACCAATCAAACCCAGCCCCTCCCACTCATATAATTGTCCAATCTCTTCTTAAAGCAACCCAAAGTCCTAGCCTCTATCACCCCACTGGGAAGACTGTTCCACGCATCCACAATTCTGTTAGAAAACCAGTACTTACCTGTCCTTTCTAAATCTAAATTTTTCCAACTTAAATCCATTATTTCTGGTTCGACACCCTCAATACTTTATTAATATCTCCTTTGCTTATGCCCGTCATCCACTTATACACTTCAATGATATATTCCCTCGTTCTACGCCTCTCCAGAGAGTGGAGATTTAATTAAGGCTTTAAGTCTATCTTCATATGGGAGATTCCTTACACAGTAAATGATTTTAGTCATTCTTCTCTCTATGTTCTCCAATGAGTCTATATCCATCCTGTAATAAGAAGACCAAAACTGAGTGGCATAATCTAAATGAGGCCTTACTAGTGATGTATAGAGCTGTAAAATAAATTTTGGACTTCTGTTACTTATACTTCCTGAGATAATAAATTAGACATATGCGCAACACTTGGGTATGTAGATGAATGGTTCGTTAGGTAAGACACATATGCAACAGTTAGGTATCTTTATTTCGAAACGTTTCGCCTACACAGTAGGCTTCTTCAGTCGAGTACAGAAAAGTTGATAGAAGCAGAAGATACTTGAAGACGATGTAATCAGTCCATCACCCTTAAAGTTTTGAGGTGGTCAGTCCCTCAGTCTGGAGAAGAGCATTGTTCCGTTGTCTGAAACAATATTGTTTCAGACAACGGAACAATGCTCTTCTCCAGACTGAGGGACTGACCACCTCAAAACTTTAAGGGTGATGGACTGATTACATCGTCTTCAAGTATCTTCTGCTTCTATCAACTTTTCTGTACTCGACTGAAGAAGCCTACTGTGTAGGCGAAACGTTTCGAAATAAAGATACCTAACTGTTGCATATGTGTCTTACCTAACAATCTGTCGGTATTTTATACCATTTTAATGTTCAGATGAATGGTTCAGGGAACCGACAAGTTGATAAATTAGACACATGTGCAACACTTGGGTATCTATAATGAGGAAACGTTTGGCCACACAGTGACTTAATCAGTCCATACAAAGGAGAATGGTGAAGAACAGGATGAGTTTGAGGTAATCAGTCCCTCAGCCTTGAGTCGATGTGATCAGTCCATCAATCTTGAATAGAATATAGCATATGTGCGGAGAAGTAGCTTATATACCGTAGGCAGGAAAGGTGGAGCAGTCGTAGTCAAACTCCTCCTGTTCCTCAGCGCTCTCCTTTGTAAGGACTGATGAAGCCACTGTGTGGCGAAACGTTTCCTCAATAAAGATACCCAAGAGTTGCACATGCGTCTAATTTATCAACTTGTCGGTTCTCTGACCCATTCATCTACACTTCTTGAGATAAATCCTAGTAATCTGTTAGCCTTGTGGTGCACACTTAGGCACTGCTGTCTTAGCTTCAGATTTCTGCTTACCATGACTCCCAAGTCTTTTTCACATTCTGTATGATCAAGCTCTACTTACCTAGTTTATAGCTTCGAGGGTTATTTTCATTGCCAAGGACTAGTACCTTACACTTATCCACAGTGAACTTCATCTGCCATTTTTCAGACCAAGACATTAATTTGTCCAAATCCTCCAGGAGTTCATTGCTCTCCTCCTCAGAATGAATCATACGGCCTATCTTTGTATCATCAGCAAATTTGCATACGTAATTCCTTCGTCAAGGTCATTAATGTAAATTATGAACAAGAGAGGGCCTAAAACTGATCCTTATGGAACGCCACTAGTGACTAATCCCCATTCAGATTTGACTCCATTTATGGAAACTCTCTGCTTTCTCTTGGTAAGCCATGCCTCTATCCATGCTAGAACTTTACCTCCTGTATTATGAGCTGCCACTTTTCTTAAGAGTTTCTTGTGAGGTACTCTGTCGAAGGCTTTACTAAAATCCAAATAAAAAATCATATTCTTTATCACTGTCTACTGCCTCAAATGTTCTATTGAAGAACGTCAGTAAATTTGTTAGGCAGGAACGACCTCTCGTGAACCCATGCTGAGATTCATTATTCAAATTATGCTCTTCAAGGTGACTTCTAATAATGTCAACTATAATTGATTCTAATAACCTGTCCACTATTGATGTCAGGCTTATTGGACGGTAATTTGAAGGAATGGACTTATCCCCTGATTTGAATATGAGAACCACATTAGCCATCTTCCACAACTCTGGCACAACACCAGTAAGGATGGACGCATTCAACATATTCGTTAATTGCTGACTAAGTTCCATCTTGCATTCCTTAAGTACCCTGGAAAACAACTCGTCGGGCCCCGGAGACTAATTTTACTTCAGTTTGTGTATCTGTTTGATAACCATGTCTCTCGTGACAGTAATATTAGTTAATCCGAATTCATCAGGAACTGAATAATTATTAATTTCTGGAATTTCATTTACATCTTCCTGTGTAAAAACTGACAAAAAAATAGTCATTAAATAAAAAACACATTTCCAGTTCGTTATCCGTCAGCTGTCCATTCCCAATTTTTAGAGATCCTACTTTTTCCTTCACCTTCGTCCTGCACACTTGAAAGAACCTCTTTGGATTTGTCTTTGATTCATTAGCAACTCTAATTTCATAGTCACGTTTAGCCTTTCTAATCCTCTTTTTTACTTCTCTTTTAAGCTGAACATATTGGTCTGTAAGGTTAACCTCTCCTCTTCTGATGCGCCTATAAATTCCCCTAATAAGATAAGATAAGATTTTCGTTCTCCCCTAATAGATGCTTTAGCCTCCTGTTAACCCATTTGGGATCGTTATTATTAGACCTAATTTCTCTCTGGGGAATGTATATACTCTGAGCACGGTGTACATTATTAAGAAAAAAATCATAAGTATGATCATCGTCAATAAAATCAATAGCTAGATAACCCCAATCGAGATTAGACAGGTGTTCCCTAAGTTTGGTATAATCGGCAGATCGAAAATCAGGGATTTTTACCGTATTATCGTTATTCTTGTATTCCCAGTTAATGCTAAAAGTGATGGATTTGTGATAACTTGCATCAAGCTCTTCAGTGATCTCTAGATTATTTACCAGTGTCCTTATTTGACAAGACTAGGTCGAGCACATTATTACCCCTGGTAGGCTCTGTTACACACTGTTTCAGAAAACAGTTCTGAACTGTTTCCATAAAGTCACTGAACTCCAGATTACCGGTCAAAGAAGTCTAGCTAATTTGACTAAAGTTAAAATCCCGTACTATCACTGCATTAGTGTGTCTAGAAGCCCTAACAATTTCGTCCCAAAGAAGTCTCCCTCTATCGTGATCCAAGCCTGGAGGTCGGTATATTACACCTAGAATTAGTTTTTCTTGACCTACAAACTCAACTCAAACAGATTCTGTTTGAGTCCATCTGTTTTTATACCTGTTTTATGCAACAATTAATATTTTCTCGTACATATAATGCAACTCCTCCCCCCTTCCCATTACATCTATCCACATGGAACAACTTAAACCCTTGAATATTACACTCAGCAACCATATCCCGACTCTTTAAATCACGCCACGTTTCAGTTATTGTAATGACATCAAAGTTCCCAGCACATGCTACCAAACGTAGTTCATTAATCTTATTTCTTGCACTTCGACTGTTAGCATAAAATATCATCATATGTTTTTTCTTCTGCACATTTTTCCATGACTGTTATTATTACTATTAATAATACTCTCTCCAGGTAAACTCCAGGTAATATCAAAGCCTAAGTTAATATATCCATACTCATTATTTTTCATTTCTAAACCCACACCTCTAACTAATCCTAGTTGAAAGTCCTAAAAACCCCCTCAACTGAGCTAGCAAGAAAACCCACACCTGCCCTGGATAAGTGAACCCCATCCCTGGGATACATGTCATTTCGGCCATAGAAGTGGTCCCAGTTGTCAATGAATGGTACTGCATTATCCTTACAAGTGTTTGTCCAGCCTACAATTAATACCAATTGCTCTGGACAACCATTCATTTCCAACACCTCTTCTTGGCAAAATGCCACATATAACAGGGCGCCCCCCTTCTTCCTAATTATGTCTATTGCTGTCCTGAACCTAACTAAATCATCACTTTTACACTTACCTACACCATTGCCTCCAGTACTGAGGCAGATAATAGGAATGATCCCATTACCGTTCATGATGTTGTCAAGCCGGCTAACAATATCTTCCATCCCAGCCCCAGGAAAGCAAACCCTCTGTCTCCTGTTCGTGTCCTTCAAGCAGAAGACGCTATCCATGTACCTAACCTGGCTATCCCCAACAACAACAATATTTTTACCTTCCTTTGTGTCGTTCGCCGTGACGTTCTCAGTAGTTGACTCACATTCGTCGGGTAGCACGGAGAATGCATTAGATGTTTCCACAGTAGTTTCCACAGCAGTCTCTTTCTTCATCGTTTCTAGATGTCCTCATTCACAAAGTAGATGACAATCTAAGATTTCAAGTTTACCAGAAACCTACCAATAAAAATGATCTCACACACTTCTATTCCAGTCAAGATACTAAGACCAAAAGAGGCATCATCATCGGATTTTCCTAAGAGCTTACTGAATTTGTAGTCCTGAGTTTCTTGACGAGGAATGTACATACATTCACCAAACCTTATGATAAATGGTTTTAAAAGGCGAAATGTTGAAGATTGAGACACTTATGCAATATATGGGAATCTTTATTGAAGAAACTTTTCGTCACACAGTGGCTTCATCAGTCCAGACAAAGGAGAATGGTGAAGAACAGGAGAGCTTGAGGTAATCAGTCCCTCAGCCTTGAGTCGATGTGGTCAATTCATCAATCTTGAAAAGAATACAACATATCTGCAGAGAAGTAGCTTATGTACCGTAGGCAGGAGAGGTGCAGCAGTCGTAGGTGGTGTCACATTTATCCAATGTGGCAGTAAGTCATGCACCTCTCCTGCCTACGGTATATAAGCTACTTCTCTGCAGATATGCTGTATTCTCTTCACGATTGATGGATTGACCACATCGACTCAAGACTGAGGGACTGATTTCCTCAAACTCCTCCTGTTCTTCCCCATTCTCCTTTGTACAGAAAGTCACATGATGAAGCCATCTTGTCCCCCAGGATGCGACCCACACCAGTCGACTAAACCCGTACCTATTTGCTGCTTCAGGTGTAAGGAAACGTGTCGAAAACCCGCCGGGATTCTCATATGTTGCATAAGTGACTCAATCCACACCAAACCTTCACTGATCTATATTTTCTTTCCTTTTCATCAAAGACTGCAAGAAAAGAGCTCGTCAAATCAACAATTCTCCACACACCAACACCACTCCTAACAAAGTTATAATCCTTCCCAACAGCCAGGTTGCAATGAACATTTCCAAGGTACTTGCACAAACTAACACTAGAATCGCCATCGCATCCAGTACTTCCATAAGGGATCTAATCAGAGCAAAATCGAACCATGAACCAGTCACTGCAGGAGTATACTCTTTACCTTGTGGAGGCTGTGACAAGATATATGTAGGTGAAACAGCAAGGAGTCTCGAAACACGCCTCAATGAACACAATGCATGTAGGAATGATAACTCGAACAAAACCTGCGTACAAAACCGGAATTCCACCAATCACCTCATGAAATTCAACGACGTCCAACTAGTGATCAGAGAGCCTAATTTCTGCAGAAGTAAATGCCTTGAATCATCGTTAATCGCTGTTTCTAATACAATCATGCAAAATAAAGGCAGCTTCATTGTTTTTGAAGTATTAGCAAAAATCCTCCTCAAAACAGTAAACCCTGCCATCACATAGTCAAAGCCGAGAACAACATCCAGTACTGGGCCCCTACTTAAACAAGATGAGTCCTACACAGATGACAGCAAGGAAATGAGTGAGCTACTCAAGTTTCAGTATGACTCAGTTTTTAGCAAGCCGCTAACCAGACTGAGAGTCGAAGATCTAAATTATTTTTTTATGAGAGAGCCATAGAAGTTGGTAAACACAAGCCTATCTGACGTTATCCTGACGCCAAATGACTTTGAGCAGGCGATAAATGACTTGCCCATGCACTCTGCCCCAGGACCTGACTTATGGAACTCCGTGTTCATCAAGAACTGCAAGAAGCCCCTATCACGAGCTTTCAACATCCTATGGAGAGGGAGCATGGATACGGGGGTCGTCCCACAGTTACTAAAAACAACAGACATAGCCCCCACTCCACAAAGGGGACAGTAAAGCAATTGCAAAGAACTATAGACCGATAGCACTAACATCTATCATAAAAATCTATGAAAGGGTCCTAAGAAGCAAGATCGCCACACATCTAGATACCCATCACTTACACAACCCAGGGCAGCATGGGTTTAGAGCAGATCGCTCCTGTCTGTCCCAACTACTGGATCACTACGACAAGGTCCTAGATGCACTAGAAGACAAAAAGAATGCAGATGTAATATACACAGACTTTGCAAAAGCCTTCGACAAGTGTGACCATGGCATAATAGAGCACAAAATGCGTGCTAAAGGAATAACAGGAAAAGTTGGTAGATGGATCTATAATTTCCTGACAAATAGAACACAAAGAGTAGTACTCAATAGAGTAAAGTCCGAGGCGGCTTCGGTGAAAAGCTCTGTTCCACAAGGCACAGTACTCACTCCCATATTGTTCTTCATCCTCATGTCTGACATAGACAGGGATGTAAGCCACAGCACCGTGTCTTCCTTTGCAGATGACACCTAAATCTGCATGACAGTGTCTTCCATTGCAGACACTGCAAGGCTCCAGGCGGACATCAACCAAATCTTTCAATGGGCTGCAGAAAACAATATGAAGTTCAACGATGAGAAATCTCAATTACTCCGATATGTAATAATGTTGGTAGAATTACCGACAATATGTAAAGTAAAAGGACACAAGTGCAACTAATGTGACATTTTATTGTAGCAACGTTTCGCTCTACAGGAGCTTTGTCAAGCCAATACAAACAGTATATGGACACAGAGGGTATATAAAGGCTCAGAGTGAGGTGCAATACTAGTGAGGTACCATTTGGTACCTCACTAGTCCTTTTACTTTACATACTCCGATATGGTAAACGTGAGGAAATTAAAACTTCATCAGAATATAAAACAAATTCCAACCACACAATAGAGCGAAAAACTAACGTCAAAGACCTGGGAGTGATCATGTCGGAGGATCTCACCTTCAAGGACCATAACATTGTATCAGTCGCATCTGCTAGAAAAATGACAGGATGGATAATGAGAACCTTCAAAACTAGGGATGCCAAGCCCATGATGACACTCTTCAGGTCATTTGTTCTATCTAGGCTGGAATATTGCTACACACTAACAGCACCTTTCAAGGCAGGTGAAATTGCTGACCTAGAAAATGTACAGAGAACCTTCACGGCGCGCATAACTGAGATAAAACACCTCAATTACTGGGAGCGCTTGAAGTTCCTGAACCTGTACTCCCTGGAACGCAGGCGGGAGAGATACATGATTAGATACACCTGGAAAATTCTAGAGGGACTAGTACCGAACTTGCACACGAAAATCACTACGAAAGCAAAAGACTCGGCAGACGATGCAACATCGTCCCAATGAAAAGCAGGGGTGTCACTAGCACGTTAAGAGACAACACAATAAATGTTCGTACGTTGGACTGCGTGCAGCCAGCAGTAACAGCCTGGTTAATCAGGCCCTGATCCACCATGAGGCCTGGTCACAGACCGGGCCGCGGGGGCGTTGACCCCCGGAACTCTCTCCAGGTAAACTTCAGGAGGAACACTGAAACAGACCTTCTCAAATCCAACCACCTGCAGAAATATTTGTCTAAACTATTTTGATGCTACCCAAGTAATAGGTTTTATAACCTTTTACTCATGTGCAAGTTGATTGTTCTACCTTATTGTATGGCCGTTACTACTACAACTAATATTGCTACTACTACTTCCTCTAGTATTTATTACACCTCATTCTAAGCCTATATATACCCTGTGTCGATGTACTGTTTGTAACGGCTTGATAAAGTTCCTGGAGAGCGAAACGTTGCCACAATAAAATGTAACATAGTTGTATTTGTGCCAATATTATTACAAGATGACAATGGCCTTCTAACCTTCCTAGATTTTGCTTGAGGAGGCAGACTGCTCCCAACCTTCTTAGACTGTGATGTGGCAGACTGCTAACAACTTCCTTAGACTATCAGGAGAGTTTGCTCCAGTTTTCCCCTAGAACGGACGGTGACAGTCTATTCTCAGCCTCTCTGTTCTGGAAGGTGATAATCTGCTCTCTAACTCCATATTCTGGAAGATTAGTGGAAGGCAGCGTGTCCTCACCGGGCTTCTCCCTGCCCTGGAAGGAAGCAGCAGGGCCTGGCTGGACTGGAAACTGGAAGTGAGCTGCCTGGCTCCTTTTGTATCTCACCTCCAGGAAATTGAAGACGGATCTTGAGCGAGTAATTCATGGTGTGGGAACTGATGTGACCTTCCAGGGTGGAAGAACTGATGTGATCTTCCAGTGCTTGGGAACTGATGTGATCTTCCAGGGTGTGGATGCGTCCTCCAAGGTGTGGGAGCTAATGAGACCTTTCAGGGTGTGGGAGCTGATGTGACCTTCCAAGGTATGGGAGCTGATGTGACATTCCAGGGTGTGGGAGTTGATGTGATCTTCCGGGGTGTGGTAGCTGAGGTGACTTTCCAAGGTGAGGTAGCTGAAGTGACCTTCCAGGGTGTGGGGAACTGACGTGACCCTTCAAGGTGTGGTAGCTAATGTGACCTTCCAGAGGAAGCTGAGCTGATGTGACCTTCCAGAGGAAGCTGAGCTGATGTGACTTTCCAGAGGAAGCTGAGCTGATATAACCTTCAGAGGGAGCTGATATGACCTTCCAGAGAGAACTGATGTGATCTTCCAGACGGAGCTGAGCTGATGTGGCCTTCCAGAGAGTAGGAAATGGCGCGACCTTCCAGTTTATCTTGCAAAGAAATACGGAGCATAGACAAGGGTAAGAAAAAGGAAGAGGAGGAAGAACAAGAGGGAGTTAGTAAGCAAAGAAAAGAAGAGAAAGGGGGGCACGGTCAGTGAAGCAAGGAAGGGAGTGTGGAAGGGGGGAGGTGGAGGAGGGAGAGAAAGGAGACATTAAGGAATAGGAGGAAGAGGACACGAGGGCCAAGTAGTGCTCCTTGAGTTTCCGCTTGCCTGCCTGTATTTAACGACCACTCGCCTGACCGCTCCTGAACCACCGAGCTCCCTCCTCCTGCTGGTGACCAGCTTTCACCAATACTGTCACCACTTATGATGCTGCTGCTGCTGGTGACCCCACTTTCAACAACATGTATTTCTGTCTCTGAGCGATCAGAGAAATGTATTCCCGTATTACATAACCCAAGTCCCCTGTGTCTCAACGCACGTGATTGGAATAGTGCAGAGTGCGGCATAAGTTTATAATGCGGTTAAATATTAGTGTTGAAGATTTAAAGGAAATCAGAAGAGCATTACAAACAAACACAGTACACAAAATACACAAGCACATCAAGCTCGAAATCGCTTAGAAGTTGCATTATCAAGTTATAAGCATGGGAAGCTCAAATCTAATTAGATGCAACAATTAACTTCTCTCATGTAAAGCTAGAATTTCAGCAGTGAAGCTGATATTTCAGCACTGAAGCTAGCATTTTAGTTGGGACGTACACTGGCTAAATCAATCCAAACTGTTTTCTGAGTAAGACTGACCAGTTTTAAAGAAAGTAAATATGTATGTTTTATGTAAGCTTAGCGTACATAGCAAAATTTTTAACAATGGTCTTGAAGACACACAAATGTTATACACACATAAAAGAACATTAAGTTGGTTTAATCTAAGTTAATAAAATCAAGTCAAACACTGTGACTTATTTCTGATCGAAAGGAACGTTTTTTTTTTTTTAATTATTTCACAGACATCAATTTGATTAGTAAAACTGGTAAATTATAACTTACATAACCTGGTAAATTATAACTTACATAACCTGGTAAATTATAACTTACACAACCTGGTAAATTATAACTTACACAACCTAATACAAAAAAAAACCTTTATTTCTGTAAAGTATTTAATTAACATAATAATCTACATTACAGGAAGCTCCTTGTTATGCACAACATTTTGGGCAGTCTTAAAAATAATTAATATTTCCTGGACAGTTGTATAATTTGATTTATCATTGATGAAATTTGGAGATGTTGAGTAACAATTTAGTGCAACGTTTGTTTTAGTCAGTACTGATGTAGAATATATTCTTGGTTGCTGCAGACTGGCGATATTGTGACCGTCACTATGAATACTAATATTTTTGGATTAACAGAGTTGTTACTGACACATCAGACTTGAACATAATTGATCTAAGTATTGTTTGAGTCAGACTGAGGAGGTTTTTTTTTTAACTATTTTCCCTTCAGCCGCCTGCTGAAGAGGAACTTTTTTTGCATTTTGTGGGAGTTCCAAATTTTCGGGCCCTCTCCATTTGCATGGAATTTCTATACAGATGAGTCGCACAAGCGGCATATCAGATAGATACTTATTTATTGTGTTGTGTCTGTGTTGTGTTGCAGCTCTCCTGGAAGAGTTGGAGTGCCGCTAGGCTGAAATTTGTTCTAAGTGTCTTGTATACGTAAGACACTTCAAGATATTGCTTCCTTTGAGACAAAACACATCAGCACAAAGTTTAAAGTTGAACAGAAGATCCATTTTCAATTACTGCGCAGAATCCAACTGAATTTGTGCCTACACAGCCTAAACCCATGAAACGTTTCGTCCATTTCCTACGACGCATCAGTCACTGAAGACTGATGCTGTTTACAATTGTTATATTTTAATAAGAGAAAAATGCTAAATCTGTTGGGGTCACATAGCACCTGTGGAATGGGAATCAATGGGAAGATAGATACAGTACCCTGGATCAAGAGACCCTCACCAGCATCAAGGCAATAATGCCATAATGTAAAATAATGATAAACTATTTCAAGGTTAAAAGTAGCATAATGGCAACTACACACACACACCACTAAATATACCAATCTTTTTCCAGGTAGGATACACGAGTGCTGAAATTCTGAAGCCAGTCAGAGGAGATTGTCTCTAGGAAATATCTGGAAATTGTTTGTGTAAGAGTGTGCACAGGACAGCCACCCGTGCAGGTTAATAGTCCCAAGATACATTACAACAGCACTGAAAATTTAGAAGCGATCGGATAAGGCGTTCTCGAGTGATAAAAGAAAATTTGTGAGAGAGGCAACAGAAATGTTGCTGAGAATGTTCCGAAAATTGGAAAATCTTTCTTCACTGAATCTAAAGAATGTAAAAAAAAATGAAAATTTTTATTATTTCCTCCTTTGTCTTTTTTTCCTTTTCCTGTAATCATAAAAGAAAAAATATTTGATTCTATTTTTAAAAAAAGTAAGTTGATAATACTGGTAAAATAAACAAACTGGCTCTCAAACAGCCCAAATTTAATATAAAAATACTTCCTATTAAATTTCATCAGCATTTCGAGTTTGAAGCCGATCAGAAGAGGCATTCTCTAGGTCATACATAGGAAACAGTTTACTTAATAAAATTGCCAAATTTAATTTGAAGCAATTAAAAGTGACTAGCATACTTTGTTGTAATGAAGGTCACCAGTGATAAAAGTTTGAAGACGAATAGAAAAGACATTCTCCAGTAGTTGAATTTACGGATTCCAACTCTTTAAATAATTTCAGTAAAACTTTCACATTTGCACCAACTCGGACTAAACTTACGGGGCATAATTATTCTTATAGAATAAATCGTCAATGATGTTTTGAAAGCAGTCAGAAGAAGAAAAATTTAGTTTTTGAAGAAAAATCACTGTGCAGTAAAATTGTGACAATGAGACTTACGCCAGCCGACAGCTGCGTTCAGGCAACCACAACACCGGTGAAGATTTGAAGCCGATCGAATGAGTCATTCTCCAGTTATGGTACAGATTCCAAGAATTCCACTTATCTTTTTACCATGTGAAATAGTTGAGTATGTTTATTAATGAAATGATTCCCCCGCATAGTAGGAGTCTTCAGTCAACTACAGAGGCAGCAGTAGTGATGAAATGAAGTTGATGTAATCAGTCCATCAACCTTGGAGGAAAAGTATCTGAGGAGGTCAGTCCCTCAGCCTGGAGAAGAGTTCAGATCGATGGTTGGGGACGATATCGTTCCCGACCATTGAGACTTGTATTTGACTGAAGAAACCTTCTATGCAGGCGAAACGTTTCATCAATAAATATACCCAACTGCTGCACATGTGTCTTAATCTTCAACTTGTCGGTATTTTATACCATTTTCAACACTACATCAGTTAAATATTAAATCCGTTCAGAAGAGGTAAAATTAAATTTATTTAAAGTAATTTAGCGTGAATAAAAATTTCACAGCATTTTTAAATATAAAATGATCAGCTCTGCAACTATATATGTGAATTTCATTTTCCGCCATTGTCGAATTAGGAAGCATCTTTTTAGCCTTCAAACCTATGCCTCTGTGGAATCTGAAAAAAAATCTGAGCCATTCAGAATGCTGATAATAGGTTCAGTAAGTCTGGTGATAGGGCGCGTCAACATGCAAATCGTTCTAAGAATTTTGTCATCGTTACCGTACACAAGCGATGAAAATTTGAAGCTGATTGGATATAGCATTCTTGAGCTATAAGCAAAAAATCGATGAGTTGGAAGGAGAAAAAAATGATCAGTCAACCTCTTACAGGTCCCATTTCAGGGATACCAGTAATACAGTCACCACTTATGCTGTTGGTGACTCCTAGTGACTCTGCTGACACCACTACTGTCATAATTATTTTATACAAAACTGTCGAAGTCATTTACTGTTACGGTAGAAGTACCAGGAATCAAAATCTGATAGATTGAACACATCGACTCCAGGCTGAGGGACTGATTACCTCAAACTCCTCCTCATCTTTCTCCGTTCTTTTATGTACTGGGCTGAAGAAGCCACCGGTGTCCGAAACGTTTACCTGGAATGAGTTTCGGGGGTCAACACCCCCTCGGCTCGGTCTGCGACCAGGTCTCGCACAAGAGTCTCATCCTTCAACAAAAACTTAATAGTTATCTCACACACCAACTGCCGTCACAACGACAAGGATGTTCGCTGGACAGATAAGAATGAGTGCTTAAAAATCCTAACCATATTTAATTACCGTTTGGAGATTCACTCAGAAATGAAATATTCTAAACAACAGTACTGTTCCGGAAATACTGCCGGGAAATATTCTAGCAAACAGGTATTTAACAGGGAACTCCCAAGACTGTGGTAAGTTTGTAATAAACCAACAAACAAGAGAATCTGATAGAAATGAAAATCCTCTGAATATAAGAACATAAGAAGATAAGAAAGAAGAAACACTGCAGCAGGTCTGCTGGCCCATGCGAGGCAGGTCCAAGTCTCCTACCGGCTTAAGCCAATGCCCCAACCTAGTCAGGTCAGGTCACATTCGCCTAAGGAAGGAGCACGGCATCTGACATAGTAACAAAAGCTAGTCAGGTCTAGCTCACACCCACCCACACCCACTCATGTATTTATCTAACCTATTTTAAAAACTACACAACATTTTAGCCTCTATAAACTGTACTCGTGAGTTTGTTCCACTCATCCACAACTTTATTATCAAGCCAGTGCTTCTCTATATCCTAACTGAATCTGAATTTTTCCAACTTAAAACCATTGCTGCAAGTCCTGTCTAGGCTAAATATTTTTAGCAAGCTATTTACATCCCCCTTATTTATTCCTGTCTTCCATTTATACACCTCAATCATATCCCCCCTAATTCTATGACTTTCTAGGGCTCTCAGTCTATCCTCATAGGGAAGATTTCTGATACATGGGATCAACTTTGTCATCCTCCTTTGTACGTTTTCCAGAGCATTTATATCCATTCTGTAATACGGTGACCAGAACTGAGCAGCATAGTCTAGATGAGGCCTAACCAAGGATATATAGAGTTGAAGAACAACCCGAGGACTCCTATTATTTATGCTTCTTGATATTAAGCCAAGGATTCTGTTCGCTTTATTGCGAACACTTATGCACTGTTGTCTTGGTTTTAGATTACTGCTAACCAGAATTCCCAAATCCTTTTTGCAATCAGTAATATTAAGATCTACATTATTTAGTTTATATGTGGCATGGTTATTTTCCTGTCCAATGTTTAGAACTTTGCATTTGTCTATATTAAACTGCACCTGCCACTTCTCTGACCACTGCATCAGTTCATTCAAATCTTCCTCATCAGAATGAATTAGACGGCCTATTTTGGTGTCATAGGCAAACTTGCTAATGTCGCTATTTATTCCCTCATCTATGCCGTTTATGTAGATTGTGAACAACAAGGGGCCCAACACTGACCCCTGTGAAACACCGCTCGTAATGCTTTCCCACTCTGATTTTTCCCCATTTATGCAAACTCGCTGCTGCCTATTTGTCAACCATGCCTCTATCCAGGAAAAAAATTCTCTTCCTATTCCGTGTGCCTTAATTTTCCTCAATAGTCTCTGATGTGGGACTCTATCAGTGACTGTACATTATTTGCACAGTAGATACCTGGGAGTGGATAAATCAGCAGATGGGTCTACAAAAGGTGAGGCAAATCAAAGAAAAGGTGGGTGAAGTGTTGAGACATCTATAAATAACAAAAAAAGGCACAGTACCGTGACAGGAACGATACACAAATAACCCGCACATAGAAGAGAGGAGCTTACGACGACGTTTGGCATCTGCCAAAAGAAAAGCTTATTCATGGAAGCAAAAATGGCAATAAATTAAAATATAGTTGTACTGTACCAACATTTGGCATGGGCCTTAAACACTGTCTTGAAGAGGAGGTTAAAGGCAGTGGACATTTTATATATGAGAGCAATATGTAGTGTGAATTTTATGCAGAGAACAAAGAGCATAAAATTTAGATGATGTGGAGGCTATCAAATGCTTAATTCAGAGGTTACCTGGGCATTTAGAGAGAACAGAGCAGAATAGAGCGACTAAGAGGGTGTATCAATCAGGGGTGGAAAGAAGTTGGGTTTTGGGTCATCCCAGGAAAAGACGGAGGAATGGCATAAAGGAGGCTTTGCATGCTAAGGGCTTGAGCATCCAGGAGGCTTGTACTCAAGCAGGCTAAGTTTCCTGGAGTGCTATTGGAGTGTGAGCAAGGCAAAGTTCACGAAGGGATCTTGGGAAACTGGTTAGCTGTACTTTAGGTCCTGGAGGTTGAAGAACAATACCTGCATTCTTAAGGATGGGGGTTGGGTTTGCAGTTCAGAGGGTCATATGAATCATGATGTCTACACACTTCTGACAAGAGAGCTATCGAATGAACGAGGGTGAATGTGTTTCCTTCTTCTGGGTCACCCTACCTTGGTGGGAGACAACCATCGTGTTACTTACACTTACACACACACACACACACATACACACACACACATATATATATATATATATATATATATATATATATATATATATATATATATATATATATATATATATATATATTCGAGTTTCAAAAAATGAAGAACACATCAAGAACGTAAGAGTCTCAAACACAGTGATTGTATCTTTATAGAAGTACACAGAAGCACAAATTCATGTGTGGGAACTGCTGAAAATTAGTCAAGGTGAGGGAGTGAGAACAACCTGGAACATAATAAACGCGGAACCATCAAACATGCCCACCAGCGCACTCTTAACACTCTTAACTCAAAACAATGCGTAGAAAAGCTGAATGCAGAAGCACACATTATGTATATAAAATATGTTTCACTGAGGAAGCCTAAATACCTGGAAGACTTTACGTAAGAAAGGTGTCGTTGAATTACTTGGTAGACAATAAGGAAAGAAAATCTGCTCTGAAAAATTACCGATTTTGGAAAGAAAAAATCCAAGGGCCAAAAAGCCCTTCAGGAAATTAGAATAATCTAAATATTTTTTTCGCTTATATAAAATTCAAATTAAAACCTCTTTGAGTATTGGTCCTCTGCTCAGAGAAGTTTCACACAGATGGCAACACAGGAATAAACGAAATCTTGAAAGAAGAAAATAAAATCAAAATTAAGTGCTGACTGGGTTAATCTTTTCATTAACTCTACCCATCCTACACATATAGCTGACATTAGCATAAACTTAGCAAACTTCAAGAAATAAAGAGATAACTTTGGTCATGCACGCAGCTGGATTCCAGGAATGCGATATTTCGTAAAGAAATGCAAAGTATCGTTCACAAAGAAGACAGCAGAGCACTTTATAAATTACAGCTCAGTAGTACCAATATCGCACATTAAAAACAGGCTTTGAAAAGTTTCTGAGACGCCACCTGACGGAGTTTCTTGAAAACATGAGCTTCACGACTCTACACTTCAGAGCAGGATCATCATATTGCTACTATTACTACTATCACTATCATTACTACTACTACTACTACTATCACCACTAGTACTACGACTAGTAGTACTACTATTACTAACACAGTTGTTGGATCATTATGAAAAATTCACAGACGATTTGGAAGGAGATAAATGTAACCACTGAATCTTGGCTCATAAATCTGGGTCATTAGGTACGACATGGCAGTAGGGAAACTGATATTCAGTTTTCTGACAAAGAAAACAAAAAGAGTGGCAGCACAAAAAGAAAATCTCCGAGTAAAATCTCAAAGCAAAGATCATTAACTCAAGGCACAGTTATATAACAATTACTGTGTATCATCTTCACAACAGACATAGAAAACACTGAACACAGCTTTGTCTTATTTACAGGCAATATCAAAATAATTATGAGCCATCTCAGTAACAGATAAGGGAAAACTACAAAACTCGAAATAAAAAATCACGGAGTTCTAGAGTGGCAAATTCCATTTTCTAAGATGTACTGTGAAAGACTGAAGAATACAAAGGAGGTGCAGGATACACAATGAAGGCGGATTTTCTGAAAGAACAAACAAAACATATGAACAACCTAAGAATTATAACGTCAAATGAAGTAGTAATGTGTGGGGAAATGATAAAGTGGATACTGAGAACCCTCGTGAAGGTAATATTGATGTTACTTGTGCTTTCACGTCTGGAATATTTATTGTGTGTTCACAGCTTCTTCCAAGGCAGACGAGATAACAGAGCTGGTAAATGTATTGGGATTGTTTACTGCCATCATAGACTGTAAAACATATAAACCACTGGAAATGCCTCAAAGACCTTGGAATGTAATCTCTGGAACGGGTAAGCGAGAGACGCCTAATAAACTACACATGGAAAATACTTAAAGGCTTGGTCCCAGATCTGCTTTCAGCACTTTACTGGAGGGAGACATGTAGGTGGAAATGTAAAATAAACCCAGTGAAAAGCAGGGTCGCTACTGCTACATTTAGAGAACACTGTATCAACATTCGTGGATCCAGCCTACTTTGATGCCAGTAGATATAAGAAATATTACTGGAACAACTGTAAACATTTTCAAGAGGAAAGTGGGCCACTATCTGTTGAGAGTCTGATCATCCAGGCTGCGTTGGCTATGTGAGCCTGCAAGCCGCTTGCAGTGACCGGCATTTAAAGTAAAGTTTGGCCTCAGGCCGGGCTTTGAGATAGAGTACTCGAAGCTTGTCACTGGTATGTCTTCACTAATTATCCTGCAACAGCAGATACTCACATGCTGGCGCTGACTCCGCTGTCACTACTATCTGTCACTATTACTGTCACCAGTATTATCACAAGCACAAGTGCAGTACTGGTGACAGCCAGCCAAAAGAAAACCATCAGCCAGTTGGACAACAGCCAGCCAGTGAGGCAACAGCCAACTAGATAGCTAATAACTAGCCAGGCAGGCAGACAGCCAGCTAGACAGACAACAGCTTGCCAGATAGCCAACAGTCAACTGGCGCCTCTAAAGTGTAGCCACTGCCCACACTGCCCGTAGTGGAGCTGCTTAATATTCTCAGCCAGAACAAGAATTTGTCTGTCCAGAACTGTGCTTTAGTGAGCCTGATGTTATTACACCTCGACTCTGTGTCGTGAAAGTCTTCAAGACGATGTGATGGTCCCTGCATGTGTTAGTCTGTTTTTTCAATGTCTCGAACTGCTGGTCAAGATCTGCTTGTTCTCCCTCCATGGAATGGTTGTCACGTCCTGTTTGACTGGCTATCTTGTTCAAAAGTTTGTTAGGTTTGATATGTTGTATTTTCTTTAGATGCTGTGTCTTGTTTCAATGGTTGCTGTATTTTGTTTGAACGATTGTCTTGAATGGATGTCTCTCGTTTGAATGATTGTACACTGATCAACAATTACAAAAATTTCGTTGTCAAAGATATTTGAAGGTATTCAGGGTATTTTGGGGTTGTTGAATTCGAAAATGTCAGTAGGTTTTTCAAATTGGCTTAACTTTTGTGAGATATTGCATACCTACCCTCAATTAACAAGGAACTTAGCTATAACACGTGTATATGTATATGTGATGATAATCTGTATATACAGAAAGTTTTAATAAAGATTGGAATTTTATTTTTTTGATGATTTAATATTTAATGAAAATTGTATCAACAACGATCACGTGACAATATTGTAATCTTTATTTTATTTTTTTCGTGATAAACATAAGTTCTTCACGAAGAGTCTGCTTAAACAATCCCAGTGCATTTTGCTATATTTGCTGCGAATACTCTTCGAAAAAAAAAGAAAAAACATTCCAGATTTTGTATAAAAATAAGGAAAGGAAAAGTTGCAACTTCGGTGTGCCAGTGGTGTGGAGAGAACCGGAAACCCACCACGACGATTGTTATTTCTGTATGGTGAATGTGAAAGGTTACAATCGATACAAGAAAGTCAAGTGGAAATATCCTGATTTGGAGTCAACAAGGATCACTGTGCCACACAGTGAAGACGTTCCCATACCAGTGTTAACAACACTGCCTGACCTTCTGTTGTCAGATGTTGAAGAAACTCAGGATTTAGGATGTAACACAGATGATAGCAGTGGAAGTGAATATGAAGTTATCATTTCAGTACCCCAGCAGTTCTCCCAAGAAGAATTCATTGATCTGATACGTCATCTCATTCTGTCAAAGTTGTGGAAAATCTAGTTCAAATTTCCAGATGATGAAACCTTTCCCCCAGGTGGGGGAATAGGGAGGGGGAGACGACGCCTATTAATGTGCCACTTATATCTTCTTGATTTATAAGACTTTACATGTAATGAAGCCCACAGGCTAATTTATTATACAGTACCACTTATACATATTTAAGCTAAGTTAGAGTTAGAATTTAACTTAAACAGTACACAACTCACATCCTACATAATAAAATGCCCTGGGCACTCTTTTTCCTGCCGGACTTGCGGCCCGCAAGTCCGGCAGTCACAAAAGTGAGAGAAACGGACGACTTACACATAGGCCTTGTGCAGTGAAGTACAATTCATGAAATCGTGACTCAAATTACATGTCTCCGTGATCAAGAAAATCTGTGTACTAGACCAGACAGGCGTGACTCAACAGAAATTCTAGGTATACCATCGCCTTCCACGGAAGTAACTCGAGAGTACTGAATGCATTCGTATCTCGAGGCCCACGTGCAAAGGGTGGCCACCACCTTCACCAGACACTACAATTGCAACTGTCTATCACATCACACTGCCCACTGTGAGATACAGCGATACGTATATATATTAATTCAGGAATCTAGGAATAGGGCGGCAGGTTCCTAGTCTGAATTCCACAATGGATTACTAACCTAACCAGTCATAAACGCACAGGCAACCCCTATTCTACACACACAAGCATCTGAACTTCTAGCATCCAGACTAAAATAAAAGAACTATCTACAACAAGAAGTTGAAATAACAGCTTTTTGAACAAGAGATGTTGAACTCCTTCGTTCAGTAAAGATGAGGAACTTGTGTACTTCAATAACATCCCTGGACTACTACTACGAATGGGACTTGAACAGCGATCATGAGATTGGCGGCTGTTAAATAGACAGCTCCATTAGATGTTTGAAGTGTGTCTTATTGCACAATGGTGACCAATATGCATCTCTTCCAATTGTTCACTCAACAAAACTTAGAGGAATACGAAAATGGTACTGCAAAAACTTTGCTATCATGAGCACAAGTTCCTTGGACTTACTATGGAAAAAACTGAAAGCTGAAATCTTTGATGGTCCTCATATTCGAAAGCTTATCAAGGATTCTAATTTTACAAAATGTATGAATGGCGTTGAAGTTTCTGCATGATGCAATTATGTCAGTTGTCAAGAACTTCTTGGATAATCACAAAACAGACAATTATGTAGAACTGGTGTAAAACATACTGACAAGCTTTAAGAATTTAGGTGCTAATAACATAATCTTGGTGAGGTCAGTGAGGAACAAGAGAAGAGACTCCATCAAGATATAAAGATGACGGAGGTCAGGTATCAAGGCAGATGGGACACACACATGATGGCAGATTATTGCTGGACCCTCCAACAGGACTGTGCTGATGATCAACATAGAAGAAAATCGTAAAATGTTTTCATATGAAGTAATTAGTTGTATCTGAATTATCTTACTATGTTAATCTGTTATTATACAGGATGAAGTGCTAGAATGTATTACATGATTTGAGTTTTGCATCATCTAAAAAATAATTTCAGTGCGACTTGTAAGTTAGCTCCTCCAGATCAATATATTTTTCATATATTTTATGTTTATCAATGGGATATCAAATTTATCAAAAACCAGAGCCAATCAAGCAAAACCGATGACTAAATCTGTAATCAGCACCATACACATATCCTAAAATCTGTGTAATATCATTAGACAGAAAATAAGTATTGGCCAATGAATTGTTGTCTTGTTTAAATGGTTGTTGTGTCTGGTTTGAATGGTGTGTTTCGTCTGAATGTCTGTTATGTCTCTTTAAACTGCGTCTCGTTGGAGTGGTTGTCTTGGCTGGCCTCTTCAATTCGTTATCCTGTCTTGTTTTAATGGTCGTTGTCTCTATTGGTTGTTTAATGTGAACAGTTGTTGTGTCTCGTTCGTATTATTATCATGTCTCGAATGGTTGGTGTCTCGTTTGTATTGTCACGTCTCGAATGGTTGTTGTCTCGTTCGTATTATCATGTCTCGAATGGTTGTTGTCTCGTTCGTATAATCATGTCTGGATTGATTGTCTCGCTTGAAAAGTTGCAATGTTTCGTTCAAACGGTTAAGTCTCGTTAGGTTTGTTATGTGTCAAGTATCTTGGTTAGCGAACTGACCTTTTTTTTTTTTGATATATGATTTTTCAAATCCATTCGTAGTCGTTTTTCCAGTGATGTAATACCTATACTAAGTGTGGCTTTCTTTCTTCAGTACAGAAATCTTTGAAAAATACAGTAATAGTAACCCAGAAAGTGACGATATGTGCAAAAAATTTTTTGCAATGGTACTGGCCTTTTTGATATTTGATCACTGTCCGTTATAAGAAATGTTCAGTGTTGGTTAACACATGACCAGTCAGTTATTGGAAATGATTAGAGTGAACAAGTGAACAGTTCAAGTGAACTATGGTCCTGACCTTTGTGTGGCTTGTGGCTGGTATAAGCTAACTTCTGGCTGCAGTTCATTTAGTCTAAACCAGAAAGGTTATTTGAATCCCTAAAATATAGGCTAAAATATACCAATGAGAAGTTCCCCAAGTTGTGCCTATTTTGGACTGTGTGTGGCTAACACCAACAAACTGGTTGATCAAGTTATTAAATATAAAGCCTAGTTTGGAACCGGTCAAAGGGGGGAAGTAACCTTTCCAAACTCTGAAGAGAAGTTTTGAGGTAATATGCAGAAATTAATTACAATCATTTCAGTAAGATTAAGTAAAGTGGCATAACTTATTTTTACAACTTTTTAAATAAAAATAAATGAATATGATCAATTTTTAGAAAATATATAATATTGTGAATTTCTGCCTGAAGGATATCTACTTCACACACACACACACACACACACACACACACACACACACATATATATATATATATATATATATATATATTTTCCCAACAAGTCGGTCGTCTCCCACCGAGGCAGGGTGACCCAAAAAGGAAAGAAAATCCCCAAAAAGAAAACACTTTCATCATCATTCAACACTTTCACCACACACACCATCACTGCTTTTGCAGAGGTGCTCAGAATACAACAGCTCAGAAGAATATACGTACAAAGATACACAACATATCCCTCCAAACTGCCAATATCCCAAACCCCTCCTTTAAAGTGCAGGCATTGTACTTCCCATTTCCATATAGTGCCGAAGAGGTAAAACTTGCGATTTTAGCTTAAATAGCAACGCTCTTCTTGCCGAATAAGGCAAGCGAAAATTTGTGTATGCAATAGTTTCGCAACAATCATTCTGACCCTAAATCATCTAAATTATATTTAAATGAATTAGGCTTAATTAAACTGCGCTTGTTCAAATAAGGTTAGGTAAGTTTTCTAAGGTTCTTCAGAAACACAGTTATTAATTTTTACATTAACATAAATGAAAAAATAATCTTTAATTGTATAAAAGAAAATTTTAGAAAGGACTTTATTTTAAATGAGTTCTTGCTAATTGACCAATTTTACCTATTCGGCAGTACATGTGTGTGTGTGTGTGTGTGTGTGTGTGTGTGTGTGTGTGTTTAAATTCTTGTAGGATTTGGTGGTCCTGTGGGTTAGAGCGTCATGTGATTTTCGTTCACCATGGGCTAGTCGCAGTGCTTTAATTGATTAAATAGCACTCGTCCGTGGTTACAATAATATATATATATATATATATATATATATATATATATATATATATATATATATATATATATATATATATATATATATATATATATATAAAGTAGTGATGGAGGCGTCTCAGTGGCTTCTACAGAGTGGCTTCCTCTCTCAGTGGCTTCTTCTACAGAGTGGCTTCCTCCTGAAAGGGCTGCGGCTGAGTGGCTCCTTTTCACACCTATGTGCTGATGACCTTTTTCACACCTATATGCTAATGACCTTAACCCCGCCCACGACACCCGCCCACGAACCCCGCCCACGACCCCCCACCTGCGCCCCCACCCGAGCCCCCACGCCCCCCCACCCGAGCCCGGGCGCCCCCCACCCGCGCCCCCACCCCCCCCGCCCCACCCGAGCCCCCGCGCCCCCCACCCGCGCACCCCGCCCCCCCCCCGCCCGTCGCGCCGACCCACCGGCCCGCCGCGCCCTCGCGCCCCACCCGCGCCCCTCGCGCCCCGCCCGTGCCTTCTGCTGCGCCTTCTGCAGCGTTGTCCGGATCGCCACCGTGCCCCGAATTTTTTTCCGATTTTTTTCAATTTTTTTTATTAATTTCTTGTGCTCTCCTCGAATCAAGTTTTTGGGATTCCCCCTCCCACTTTCACCCCCACCCCAAATTTTTTCGATTTTTTTTTCTCGATAATACAAAGACTCCAATTCCTCGGATCAAATTTTTCTCGAAATCAAAGTCTCCATCTCCTTGGATCAAGTTTTTCTCGATAATACAATGTCTCCAATTCCTCGGATCAATTTTTTCTCGAAATCAAAGACTCCTCCTTGGATCAAGTTTTTTTTTCTCGAAATCAAAGTCTCCATCTCCTTGGATCAAGTTTTTTCTCGATAATACAAAGTCTCCAATTCCTCGGATCAAGCTTTTGGATTGCCCCCTATGGGGTTTCGAAATTCTTATGATCTCCTTGGATCAAGTTTTTTTCTCGATAATACCAAGACTCCATCTCCTCGGATCAAGTTTTTGGATTCCCCCCTCTCAGGGTAAGCATTCAAATGAACTCCTCCTATGGGGCATGGTACTTTCTCTTACTACAGGTCTAAACAAGTGTGACGTCACCCCCACCTGTGTTTACTCGGCGGTCAGTGACGTCACGTGATGACCTCACACATACAGGCTGAATCTTGTCGACTTCCCCCTATGTCAGTGACGTCACGCGATGACCCCACACACACAGGCTGAATCTTGTCGACTTCCCCAATCTCAGTATTACACATTTCATATACAACATAGGGAAAACATTTTCACTCTTAACCCAGGATAATCCAAATAATTTCACATTTTTTTTCGTTAATACCCACAACAATCCACAATTTCTTTACAAAATACAACACAAGTCTAGACATTTTTCTCGTTTTAACTATTTCATCTCAGGTCACTCCCCACGAAGTAACCTTCTCTCTCTCCTCCTCCCCACCCTCCCGAACCCTCACACTCCAACCAACACCTCACAATTTTCACTCATAACCCCCAATTTTTCTCGTTTTAACTATTTCATCAGAAAGTCACCACAACACTTATAACCACTTTTCGATAAATTCACTAGTCACAATTTTACATATTACGAAGTTAATACGCACACACACCTCACTTTACTTTGAACACCTTCAAAACACTCTCATAAATCATTTGAATACTCACAAAAATACCTTTGAACATTTCCAAACAACACTGAAACACTTCCAAAATATCATTTTGAATACTCCCAAATAAGATTTGACATCTCTAATTTATCTGCACTTACACATTTCATTAAATTACAACTCATCCCCCCAAACTCCTCCCTCAGTCTCCAGACTTCACAACATTATCACAAAAACTAACTCAAACACTTTACTTTGAACATCACCAAAAAACACCATCAATTACCTTTAAATACTCCAAAAACATCATTCGAACACCCCCAAATCACCTCTGAATACTCCCAGAACACCTTCATAAGTACTCTTGCACATCATTTGAACACCTTCAAAAACACCTTTGAATAACCTCAAAACACCATTTGAGTACTCCCAAATACACCACTGAATAATACTAAAACACCACTGAATACACTCAAAACACCACCAAAATCACCATAAACTAAGATCAACACCCACATCCCACAACACCCACAACCCACAACACCCACATCACCCACAACCCACAACACCCACACCCCACAATTTTTTCTCGTTTTTAACAAATTTCATCAGAAAGTCACAACAACAACACACTTATAATCACTTTTCAACAACTCTAGTTCGACAACAACACCCACAACCAACAACACCCGCAACCCACAACACCCACACCCCACAATTTTTTCTCGTTTTAACTAATTTCATCAGAAAAAGTCAAAACAACAACCCACTTATAACATCTTTTTCGGTATCTCTAGTTCGACAACAACACCCACAACACCCACATCCCACAACACCCACAACCCACATCACCCACAACCCACATCCCACAACACCCACAACCCACATCACCCACACCCCACAACACACACAACCCACATCACCCACACCCCACAATTTTTTTTCTCGTTTTAACTAATTTCATCAGAAAGTCACAACAACAACAACAACCCACAACTTATAATCACACCTTTGAATAACCTCAAAACACCATTTGAGTACTCCCAAATACACCACTGAATACTACTAAAACACCACTGAATACACTCAAAACACCACCAAAATCACCATAAACTTAGATCTACACCACATCCCACAACACCCACAACCCACACCCACATCCCACATCACCCACAACCCACATCACCAACAACCCACAATTTTTTCTCGTTTTAACTAATTTCATCACAAAGTCACAACAACAACAACCCACAACTTATAATCACTTTTCAACAACTCTAGTTCGACAACAACACCCACATCCCACAACACCCACAACACCCACAACCCACAACACCCACACCCCACAATTTTTTCTCGTTTTAACTAATTTCATCAGAAAAAGTCACAACAACAACCCACTTATAACATCTTTTTCGGTATCTCTAGTTCGACAACAACAACACCCACAACACCCACATCCCACATCACCCACAACACCCACACCCCACAATTTTTTCTCGTTTTAACTAATTTCATCAGAAAAAGGCACAACAACCCACAATTTATAACCACTTTTCAGCATCTCTAGTTAGACAACCACAACACCCACAACCCACAATTTTTTCTCGACATCCCACAACATCCACAATCCACAACACCCACAACCCACAATTTTTTTTCTCGTTTTAACTAATTTCATCAGAAAAAGTCACAACAACCAACTTACAATCACTTTTCAGCATCTCTAGTTCGACAACAACACCCTCAAACCCACAACACCCACAACCCACAACACCCACATCCCACAACACCCACAACCCACAACACCCACATCCCACAACACCCACAACCCACAATTTTTTCTCGTTTTAACTAATTTCATCAGAAAAAGGCACAACAACCCACAACTTATAACCACTTTTTCGGTATCTCTAGTTCAACAACAACACCCACAACACCCACATTCCACAACACCCACAACCCACATCACCCACACCCCACAACTCACACAACATCACCCACACCCCACAACAATTTACCCACAACACACTTATAACGACTTTTCGGTATCTCTAGTTCGACAACAACACCCACAACACCCAAAACCCCCACAACGCACAATTTTTTTCTCGTTTTAACTAATTTCATCAGAAAAAGTCACATCAACAACCCACAACTTATAACCACTTTTTCGACATCACTAGTTCGACAACAACACCCACAACCACCAACACCCCACAACCCACATTTTTTTTCTCGTTTTAACTAATTTCATCAGAAAAAGTCACAAAAACAACCCACTTATATCATCTTTTTTGGTATCTCTAGTTCGACTACATTACCCACAACCCTCATCAATTACCAAATTATTCACAATTTTTTTCCCTTTCTTTTTATTGTATCTTAAATGTAATACACATTCCTCTTTACATTACTAAAATTCTAATAAAATCCTCTCCATACCCATCTCCTTGTATCCACATAAATTGATATTATACTCGCATCAACTAATCTCACTACCCAACTATTGCGACATGTTTCAACACCCTCCATTCTTTTCCAATATATCATAACTTTTCAATTCTATAATTTCTTTTTAAAATATTCACACATTACCTTTATTTTCAGTAAAATCTCCCCATATTTCATTAAATTTCTAATACAACCCTCCCCATACCCCTCTCCATCTCACCCGCATTTCTTCACATCCACTCACCCATCTCCCAACACACCTCTTCTGAACACACAAAAATCACATTTCACATCCACAAATGCATCTCATCACCCATCTCAAATCCACTAAAATCACTGTAACCAAGATATTCACAAAACCCTATGACCACCTAACACACACACACACACACACACACACACACACACACACACACACACACACACACACACACACACACACACACACACACACACACCTCACTTTACTTTGAACACCTTCAAAACACTCTCATACATCATTTGAGACCACCTTTTCTCAATATCTCTCATCCACAACCTTTATCATCTCACTACAGAACAACCCCAAGATTACTTCGAACACTCTCATAAATCATTTGAATACTCACATAAACACCTTTGAACATTTCCAAACAACACTGAAGCACTTCCAAAAATATCATTTTGATTACTCCCAAATAAGATTTATCATCTCTAATTTATCTACACTTACACATTTCATTAACTGAAATTACAACACATCCACCATACTACTCCCTCAGTCTCCAGACTTTACAATATTAACACAAAAACTAACTCAGACACTTATGACATGAGACATTTTACCAAAACTAACACAAACACATATCTGTTATATCTCCAATATCTAAGATCACCACAATCAAGACGTTTGCCAAATTCTATAACCCCACCACTAAGATCACACTTTTTTTTTGTACACATTCTCTTAAAACATCATCATAACGAAGATCACTAAAACTATCTATACTTTTACTAAGATCACATAACATTTTGTCTTCTCTAACTCACCCACCAATTCACATTCTCATTCACACTTACACATTTCATTAACCGAAATTACATCTCATCCACCAAACTCCTCCCTCATTCTCCAGACTTTACAACATTAGCACAAAAAAAAACTAACTCATACACTTATGACATGAGACATTACCATATCTAACACACTGACTAACTTTGAACCAACTCTGAACACCACTGATCATCTTCAAAAAATACTCTGCACATCATTTGAACACCTTCAAAAAACACCATCAAACACCTCCGAATACTCCCAAAACACTACTGATTACTACCAAATCACCACTGAATACTACCAAATCACCGTCAAAATCACCAGAAACTAAGTTTAACATCACCATCTAACATCCTTTTTATAGAAATCCCCTCAAATCACTATAACCAAGAACTCCCTCCCCATTTGGCGCATAAAAAAAAAAGCATGAACACAAACCTAATACGCAAACACTTAGTACATGATCACCATCAACTGAAAACATATCTTGTACACACACATAATCTAAGACAACCACCAACTACAATCACCCATGTTCACTTACCTCAAAAATCACTAATATCACAGAAAACACTCATTTTTATAAACATTTCACACAAAAAAAATCATATTTGACAATATCTAAGCGCACTCACCTCACTACCACCAACACACGATGTCACACCTCACAGGACCGACGAGCTCACCTCCAGTGACGTCACACTCCCATTGTGTTACTTGGTGGTTGGTAACATCACACCCAACCCACCTTGTTTCAACCTGTTGTACCCTACATTATCTAAGAACACTATATCCAAGACGATTACCAGATTTTATGACCCCACCACCAAGATCACAGAAAACACACATTTTTATAATTATTCACACAAAAATCACGATCACCAATTCCATATAATGTTTACCGTCATCTATCAACACTCATCACCAAGATCACCAAAAATCTAAGATCATGCATCTCAAAACTACTATGATCACTGAAAACACTTATTTTTTAAACATTCGCACAAAAATAAGACATACACAAAAATACCACAACACTTCCACCAACATCTATAACATAACATGAGCACTATAACATATCACTATCACAAAAAAAAAAATAATACACAGACACCCACATCTTATACATTTCAATCACAAATTTAAGACATGAGACATACACACCAAATCTAAGACATTCACCTCCAACTAAGACATACACATCTTAACTAAGACATACACCAAAAACCTATACTTGACATATTGCGGTATGAATATTCATACCGCATTTATGTTGCATATCACATTTCCTCATCCACATCATCCCTAAAACATCCTTCCTTATTCATTCCGTATATCTCCTAGAGTTGTTTTAACCCCGACGGCCCATCATGACATTAGGAGCCAGAGTGTAGTAGGTGGTGTTGGAGTGGTGATGGTTGCTCTGGCTCCTACGTCGTGATGGGCCCGTCGGGGTTAAAACAACTCTAGGAGATATACGGAATGAATAAGGAAGGATGTTTTAGGGATGATGTGGATGAGGAAATGTGATATGCAACATAAATGCGGTATGAATATTCATACCGCAATATGTCAAGTATAGGTTTTTGGTGTATGTCTTAGTTAAGATGTGTATGTCTTAGTTGGAGGTGAATGTCTTAGATTTGGTGTGTATGTCTCATGTCTTAAATTTGTGATTGAAATGTATAAGATGTGGGTGTCTGTGTATTATTTTTTTTTTGTGATAGTGATATGTTATAGTGCTCATGTTATGTTATAGATGTTGGTGGAAGTGTTGTGGTATTTTTGTGTATGTCTTATTTTTGTGCGAATGTTTAAAAAATAAGTGTTTTCAGTGATCATAGTAGTTTTGAGATGCATGATCTTAGATTTTTGGTGATCTTGGTGATGAGTGTTGATAGATGACGGTAAACATGATATGGAATTGGTGATCGTGATTTTTGTGTGAATAATTATAAAAATGTGTGTTTTCTGTGATCTTGGTGGTGGGGTCATAAAATCTGGTAATCGTCTTGGATATAGTGTTCTTAGATAATGTAGGGTACAACAGGTTGAAACAAGGTGGGTTGGGTGTGATGTTACCAACCACCAAGTAACACAATGGGAGTGTGACGTCACTGGAGGTGAGCTCGTCGGTCCTGTGAGGTGTGACATCGTGTGTTGGTGGTAGTGAGGTGAGTGCGCTTAGATATTGTCAAATATGATTTTTTTTGTGTGAAATGTTTATAAAAATGAGTGTTTTCTGTGATATTAGTGATTTTTGAGGTAAGTGAACATGGGTGATTGTAGTTGGTGGTTGTCTTAGATTATGTGTGTGTACAAGATATGTTTTCAGTTGATGGTGATCATGTACTAAGTGTTTGCGTATTAGGTTTGTGTTCATGCTTTTTTTTTATGCGCCAAATGGGGAGGGAGTTCTTGGTTATAGTGATTTGAGGGGATTTCTATAAAAAGGATGTTAGATGGTGATGTTAAACTTAGTTTCTGGTGATTTTGACGGTGATTTGGTAGTATTCAGTGGTGATTTGGTAGTAATCAGTAGTGTTTTGGGAGTATTCGGAGGTGTTTGATGGTGTTTTTTGAAGGTGTTCAAATGATGTGCAGAGTATTTTTTGAAGATGATCAGTGGTGTTCAGAGTTGGTTCAAAGTTAGTCAGTGTGTTAGATATGGTAATGTCTCATGTCATAAGTGTATGAGTTAGTTTTTTTTTGTGCTAATGTTGTAAAGTCTGGAGAATGAGGGAGGAGTTTGGTGGATGAGATGTAATTTCGGTTAATGAAATGTGTAAGTGTGAATGAGAATGTGAATTGGTGGGTGAGTTAGAGAAGACAAAATGTTATGTGATCTTAGTAAAAGTATAGATAGTTTTAGTGATCTTCGTTATGATGATGTTTTAAGAGAATGTGTACAAAAAAAAAATGTGTGATCTTAGTGGTGGGGTTATAGAATTTGGCAAACGTCTTGATTGTGGTGATCTTAGATATTGGAGATATAACAGATATGTGTTTGTGTTAGTTTTGGTAAAATGTCTCATGTCATAAGTGTCTGAGTTAGTTTTTGTGTTAATGTTGTAAAGTCTGGAGACTGAGGGAGTAGTATGGTGGATGTGTTGTAATTTCAGTTAATGAAATGTGTAAGTGTAGATAAATTAGAGATGATAAATCTTATTTGGGAGTAATCAAAATGATATTTTGGAAGTGCTTCAGTGTTGTTTGGAAATGTTCAAAGGTGTTTATGTGAGTATTCAAATGATTTATGAGAGTGTTCGAAGTAATCTTGGGGTTGTTCTGTAGTGAGATGATAAAGGTTGTGGATGAGAGATATTGAGAAAAGGTGGTCTCAAATGATGTATGAGAGTGTTTTGAAGGTGTTCAAAGTAAAAGGTGTGTTTGTGTGTGGGAGTAGTGTGTGTGTTTGTGTGTGTGTGTGTGTGTGTGTGTGTGTGTGTGTGTGTGTGTGTGTGTTAGGTGGTCATAGAGTTTTGTGAATATCTTGGTTACAGTGATTTTAGTGGATTTGAGATGGGTGATGAGATGCATTTGTGGATGTGAAATGTGATTTTTGTGTGTGTTCAGAAGAGGTGTGTTGGGAGATGGGTGAGTGGATGTGAAGAAATGCGGGTGAGATGGAGAGGGGTATGGGGAGGGTTGTATTAGAAATTTAATGAAATATGGGGAGATTTTACTGAAAATAAAGGTAATGTGTGAATATTTTAAAAAGAAATTATAGAATTGAAAAGTTATGATATATTGGAAAAGAATGGAGGGTGTTGAAACATGTCGCAATAGTTGGGTAGTGAGATTAGTTGATGCGAGTATAATATCAATTTATGTGGATACAAGGAGATGGGTATGGAGAGGATTTTATTAGAATTTTAGTAATGTAAAGAGGAATGTGTATTACATTTAAGATTCAGTAAAAAGAAGGGGAAAAAATTGTGAATAAATTGGTAATTGATGAGGGTTGTGGGTAATGTAGTCGAACTAGAGATACCAAAAAAGATGATATAAGTGGGTTGTTTTTGTGACTTTTTCTGATGAAATTAGTTAAAACGAGAAAAAAATTGTGGGTTGTGGGGTGTTGGTGGTTGTGGGTGTTGTTGTCGAACTAGTGATGTCGAAAAAGTGGTTATAAGTTGTGGGTTGTTGATGTGACTTTTTCTGATGAAATTAGTTAAAACGAGAAAAAAATTGTGGGTTGTGGGTGTTGTGGGTTGTGGGTGTTGTTGTCGAACTAGAGATACCGAAAAGTCGTTATAAGTGTGTTGTTGTTGTGACTTTTTCTGATGAAATTAGTTAAAACGAGAAAAAAAATTGTGGGGTGTGGGTGATGTGGGTTGTGTGTGTTGTGGGGTGTGGGTGATGTGGGTTGTGGGTGTTGTGGGGTGTGGGTGATGTGGGTTGTGGGTGTTGTGGGATGTGGGTGTTGTGGGTGTTGTTGTCGAACTAGAGATACCGAAAAAGTGGTTATAAGTTGTGGGTTGTTGTGTCTTTTTCTGATGAAATTAGTTAAAACGAGAACAAATTGTGGGGTTGATGTTGTGGGGGTGTTGTGGGTGGGATGTGGGTGTGTTGTGGGTGTTGTGGGTTTGAGAGTGTTGTTGTCGAACTAGAGATGCTGAAAAGTGATTGTAAGTTGGTTGTTGTGACTTTTTCTGATGAAATTAGTTAAAACGAGAAAAAAAAATTGTGGGTTGTGGGTGTTGTGGGGTGTGGGTGATGTGGGTTGTGAGTGATGTGGGATGTGGGTGTTAGGGTGTCGTTGTGACTTTTTCTGATGAAATTAGTTAAAACGAGAAAAAATTGTGGGTTGTAGGTGTTGTGGGTTGTGGGTGTTGTTGTCGAACTAGAGATGCTGAAAAGTGGTTATAAGTTGTGGGTTGTTGTGCCTTTTCCTGATGAAATTAGTTAAAACGAGAAAAAATTGTGGGGTGTGGGTGTTGTGGGTGATGTGGGATGTGGGTGTTGTGGGTGTTGTTGTTGTCGAACTAGAGATACCGAAAAAGATGTTATAAGTGGGTTGTTGTTGTGACTTTTTCTGATGAAATTAGTTAAAACGAGAAAAAATTGTGGGGTGTGGGTGTTGTGGGTGTTGTGGGTTGTGGGATGTGGGTGTTGTTGTCGAACTAGAGTTGTTGAAAAGTGATTATAAGTTGTGGGTTGTTGTTGTTGTGACTTTGTGATGAAATTAGTTAAAACGAGAAAAAATTGTGGGTTGTTGGTGATGTGGGTTGTGGGTGATGTGGGATGTGGGTGTTGTGGGTTGTGGGTGTTGTGGGATGTGGGTGTTGATCTTAGTTTATGGTGATTTTGGTGGTGTTTTGAGTGTATTCAGTGGTGTTTTAGTAGTATTCAGTGGTGTATTTGGGAGTACTCAAATGGTGTTTTGAGGTTATTCAAAGGTGTGATTATAAGTTGTGGGTTGTTGTTGTTGTTGTGACTTTCTGATGAAATTAGTTAAAACGAGAAAAAAAATTGTGGGGTGTGGGTGATGTGGGTTGTGTGTGTTGTGGGGTGTGGGTGATGTGGGTTGTGGGTGTTGTGGGGTGTGGGTGATGTGGGTTGTGGGTGTTGTGGGATGTGGGTGTTGTGGGTGTTGTTGTCGAACTAGAGATACCGAAAAAGATGTTATAAGTGGGTTGTTGTTGTGACTTTTTCTGATGAAATTAGTTAAAACGAGAAAAAATTGTGGGGTGTTGTGGGGTGTGGGTGTTGCGGGTTGTGGGTTGTGGGTGTTGTTGTCGAACTAGAGTTGTTGAAAAGTGATTATAAGTGTGTTGTTGTTGTGACTTTCTGATGAAATTAGTTAAAACGAGAAAAAATTGTGGGGTGTGGGTGTTGTGGGTGTTGTGGGTTGTGGGTGATGTGGGTGTTGTGGGTTGTGGGTGTTGTGGGATGTGGGTGTTGATCTTAGTTTATGGTGATTTTGGTGGTGTTTTGAGTGTATTCAGTGGTGTTTTAGTAGTATTCAGTGGTGTATTTGGGAGTACTCAAATGGTGTTTTGAGGTTATTCAAAGGTGTTTTTGAAGGTGTTCAAATGATGTGCAAGAGTACTTATGAAGGTGTTCTGGGAGTATTCAGAGGTGATTTGGGGGTGTTCGAATGATGTTTTTGGAGTATTTAAAGGTAATTGATGGTGTTTTTTGGTGATGTTCAAAGTAAAGTGTTTGAGTTAGTTTTTGTGATAATGTTGTGAAGTCTGGAGACTGAGGGAGGAGTTTGGGGGGATGAGTTGTAATTTAATGAAATGTGTAAGTGCAGATAAATTAGAGATGTCAAATCTTATTTGGGAGTATTCAAAATGATATTTTGGAAGTGTTTCAGTGTTGTTTGGAAATGTTCAAAGGTATTTTTGTGAGTATTCAAATGATTTATGAGAGTGTTTTGAAGGTGTTCAAAGTAAAGTGAGGTGTGTGTGCGTATTAACTTCGTAATATGTAAAATTGTGACTAGTGAATTTATCGAAAAGTGGTTATAAGTGTTGTGGTGACTTTCTGATGAAATAGTTAAAACGAGAAAAATTGGGGGTTATGAGTGAAAATTGTGAGGTGTTGGTTGGAGTGTGAGGGTTCGGGAGGGTGGGGAGGAGGAGAGAGAGAAGGTTACTTCGTGGGGAGTGACCTGAGATGAAATAGTTAAAACGAGAAAAATGTCTAGACTTGTGTTGTATTTTGTAAAGAAATTGTGGATTGTTGTGGGTATTAACGAAAAAAAATGTGAAATTATTTGGATTATCCTGGGTTAAGAGTGAAAATGTTTTCCCTATGTTGTATATGAAATGTGTAATACTGAGATTGGGGAAGTCGACAAGATTCAGCCTGTGTGTGTGGGGTCATCGCGTGACGTCACTGACATAGGGGGAAGTCGACAAGATTCAGCCTGTATGTGTGAGGTCATCACGTGACGTCACTGACCGCCGAGTAAACACAGGTGGGGTGACGTCACACTTGTTTAGACCTGTAGTAAGAGAAAGTACCATGCCCCATAGGAGGAGTTCATTTGAATGCTTACCCTGAGAGGGGGGAATCCAAAAGCTTGATCCGAGGAGATGGAGTCTTGGTATTATCGAGAAAAACTTGATCCAAGGAGATCATAAGAATTTCGAAACCCCATAGGGGGGAATCCAAAAGCTTGATCCGAGGAATTGGAGACTTTGTATTATCGAGAAAAAACTTGATCCAAGGAGATGGAGACTTTGATTTCGAGAAAAATTTGATCCGAGGAATTGGAGTCTTTGATATCGAGAAAACTTGATCCGAGGAATTGGAGTCTTTGTATTATCGAAAAAAAAAAATCGAAAAAATTTGGGGTGGGGGTGAAAGTGGGAGGGGGAATCCAAAAAAACTTGATTCGAGGAGAGCACAAGAAATTCAAAAAAAATTTGAAAAAAATCGGAAAAAAAATTCGGGGCGCGGGGGCGATCCGAACGACGCTGCAGAAGGCGCAGCAGAAGGCGCAGGCAGGGCGCGAGGGGCGCGGGAGGGGCGCGAGGGCGTGGCAGGGCCGGTGGGTCTGCATGATGGGTGGGGGGGCGTGGGGGCTCGGGTGGGGGCGCAAAGTGTCGTGGGGGGGTTAAGGTCATTAGCATATAGGTGTGAAAAAATCAGCACATAGGTGTGAAAAGGAGACTCAGCCGCAGCCCTTTCAGGAGAGCACAAGAAATTCAAAAAAAATTTGAAAAAAATCGGAAAAAAATTCGGGGCGATAAGTTTGGAGCGATCCAGGACGATGCTGCAGAATTATTGCAGCAGAAGGTAAGACGGAGAATAGGATAGCAGATAAACAAGGAGGCTTTAGGAAAGGTAGGGGGTGTGTGGACCACGTGTTTACAGTGAAACACATAAGTGAACAGTATTTAGATAAGGCTAAAGAGGTCTTTGTGGCATTTATGGATTTGGAAAAGGCGTATGACAGGGTGGATAGGGGGGCAATGTGGCAGATGTTGCAGGTGTATGGTGTAGGAGGTAGGTTACTGAAAGCAGTGAAGAGTTTTTACGAGGATAGTGAGGCTCAAGTTAGAGTATGTAGGAAAGAGGGAAATCATTTCCCAGTAAAAGTAGGCCTTAGACAAGGATGTGTGATGTCACCGTGGTTGTTTAATATATTTATAGATGGGGTTGTAAGAGAAGTAAATGCGAGGGTCTTGGCAAGAGGCGTGGAGTTAAAAGATAAAGAATCACACATAAAGTGGGAGTTGTCACAGTTGCTCTTTGCTGATGACACTGTGCTCTTTGGAGATTCTGAAGAGAAGTTGCAGAGATTGGTGGATGAATTTGGTAGGGTATGCAAAAGAAGAAAATTAAAAATGAATACAGGAAAGAGTAAGGTTATGAGGATAAAAAGATTAGGTGATGAAAGATTGGATATCAGATTGGAGGGAGAGGGTATGGAGGAGGTGAATGTATTCAGATATTTGGGAGTGGACGTGTCAGGGGATGGGTCTATGAAAGATGAGGTGAATCATAGAATTGATGAGGGCAAAAGGGTGAGTGGTGCACTTAGGAGTCTGTGGAGACAAAGAACTTTGTCCTTGGAGGCAAAGAAGGGAATGTATGAGAGTATAGTTTTACCAACACTCTTATATGGGTGTGAAGCATGGGTGATGAATGTTGCAGCGAGGAGAAGGCTGGAGGCAGTGGAGATGTCATGTCTGAGGGCAATGTGTGGTGTGAATATAATGCAGAGAATTCGTAGTTTGGAAGTTAGGAGGAGGTGCGGGATTACCAAAACTGTTGTCCAGAGGGCTGAGGAAGGGTTGTTGAGGTGGTTCGGACATGTAGAGAGAATGGAGCGAAACAGAATGACTTCAAGAGTGTATCAGTCTGTAGTGGAAGGAAGGCGGGGTAGGGGTCGGCCTAGGAAAGGTTGGAGGGAGGGGGTAAAGGAGGTTTTGTGTGCGAGGGGCTTGGACTTCCAGCAGGCATGCGTGAGCGTGTTTGATAGGAGTGAATGGAGACAAATGGTTTTTAATACTTGACGTGCTGTTGGAGTGTGAGCAAAGTAACATTTATGAAGGGGTTCAGGGAAACCGGCAGGCCGGACTTGAGTCCTGGAGCTGGGAAGTACAGTGCCTGCACTCTGAAGGAGGGGTGTTAATGTTGCAGTTTAAAAACTGTAGTGTAAAGCACCCTTCTGGCAAGACAGTGATGGAGTGAATGATGGTGAAAGTTTTTCTTTTTCGGGCCACCCTGCCTTGGTGGGAATCGGCCAGTGTGATAATAAAAAAAATAAATATATATATATATATAAATATATATATATATATATATATATATATATATATATATATATATATATATATATATATATATATATATATATATACACACATACATGCTCGCTGTCATCATCACTCACTCCATCACTATCTTGCCAGAGGCATGCTGATACTACAGTTCAGATGCCCCTCCAAACTGATATTATCCCACCTCTCCTTTAGAACATAGATTCTGTACTTCCAACCTCCAGAACTCAAACCCAGCTAACCGGTTTCCCCCGATTGCCTTCACTAAATGTTAGCTTGCTCGCACTCCAACAGCTCGTCAAGGTCCAAAAACCATTTAATTTCACTCCTAACACTCACACACGCCTGTTGGACGTCCAAGCCTTTCGCACACAAAACCTACTTTACTCTCCAACCTTTCCTATGGCGACCCCCACCCCTCCGACCCTCCCTCCGCCCTCCACTATAGATTTATGCACCCTCCAAGTCATCCTATTTTGCTCCAAGTATTCGAACGAATTAATTGCATATTTTCTTCGCAATTTCCTAATGACACTGGTGAAACCTCTTTTGCGAGTGCGTCAAGCGTGCGGCAGAACTTTTGCCAGTTCTGGGAAGTTTTTGAGAGAGAGAGAGAGAGAGAGAGAGAGAGAGAGAGAGAGAGAGAGAGAGAGAGAGAGAGAGAGAGAGAGAGAGAGAGAGAGAGACTCTAAGTTGTGGTGGGACTGAGAACATTTCATGGAACATTAAGCAACATTTACTATGTCATGAAAGGTTTAATGAAGCTTAGTACCAGACGCAGCCATAACCAGCCGCTTCCTTCTCTACTGAGGTAACAATAATATAAAATATATTTTCTTAAGCAAGAAAAATATCCGAAATCTTTAGCAGGCATTTCTCCCAGAAGGAAAATTATTTGAAGTCATTTATATAATAAAAGAATTTAATGATTCGTTTAAATAAAAAAAATATTGAGCCATTAAACTCCTGAAGTCCGATTTGACCAATTAAATTCAGGGCGACTTTAATAATGGTCTGGTGGAGGACCCTCGTTACGTACTTCAAGAACACACGCTCTGCCTCCACATATTTCTCCTCATTCCCAACTCGCGGAAAATCTGAACGATGCAGCGCTACTTCAACCTCGGTTCAAGAAAATTATTTTTCAGCATTCATATACAAATTAAAAAATAATCACTTGCACCTAAATTATGAAAAGTAATAGAAATGCACTTAGTGGCCATTATCTTAGGTACATCCTTCTATTACTGGGTTGGGGGGGCTACCCTTTGCCCCCAGAATAGCATGGATTCAGCAAGGTACTGGACACATTTCGTAGAGATCCTGGTCTGTATAGACATGATAGCATCATGTGGTTGTTGCAGATTCGTCGGCTGCACATTCATGCTGTGAATCTCCCGTTCCTCCACATCTCAAAGATTAACAATACATTCTTAACCTACCATATGCATGTCGCAGTAGAAATCGCGATTCATCGGACCAGGCGACGCTTTTCTAAAATTCATCTGTCCAGTTTTGGTGAGCCTGTGCCCACTGCAGCCTCAGTTTCTTGTTCTTAGTTGACAGGACTGGATGCAAGTGTGGTGTTCTTCTGCTGGAGACCGTCACACTTCAAGGTACAATGTGTTGTTCATTCAGTGATGCTCTTCTGCATACCATTCTCCAGTGACCTCTCTCATTAACAAAGTATTTTCGCCCACAGAACTACTGCTCACTGCATGTTTTGTGTATTTCACTCTATTTTATATGAGCTCAAAATTCAGTTGTGTGTGAAATTCTCAGAAGATCAGCACTTTCTAAGATACTCAAACCAGCCAGTCTGGCGCCAATAATCATTCCGCTGTTAAAGTCACTTGGATCACATATCTTCCCTATTCTGATGCCTGGTTTGAACAACAACTGAACCTCTTGATCATGTCTGCATGCTTAGAGGCATCGAGGTGCTGACATGTGATTGGTTAATTAAATATCTGCATTAAAGAGCAGGTATACAGGTGTACTTAATAAAGTGGCTACTGAGTGTACATTAAAAACAAAAAAAAATTATTTCTATCTTTCAGTTCCAAAGGTATTTATTTCTGTATTCCTGTAGTAACTGGAGCGATAGGCTTAAGAACGCTCGGAGACGCTGTAAGAGTCACTATTAAATCCGCCTGACGGATCACCGCTCGTGAACGGCTCTGGCTGGATTCTGGCGTAAGCTGTTTTTATTTGTTTTTACAATATTGAGTCCCAGTTCTTAATGTCCTACCTGAGGACAGAATTTCTTGGGTTGTACACTGGAATGTACCGATGGACCCAGATTATTACCGCGAACCGCTCAACTCCAGGAATACTGCAGTTTACTGCTGGACCCTGATCACCATCATGGACCACTAAACTCAGATTACCGAGTGTACCGCAGGCCACGGAACACCGTGATACTATTCTGTTACATTTGGAACATCGTAATGTACCGCTGGACTCGGAACTACGATTCGCTGAGGTTGGTGGGAGAGGGGAAGGTAATAGTACATAGTAGTTGGGGAAACCGTTCATAATATTAATAATAGTAGTTGAGTTGTGCCACCTAAGCGGCTATTTTATTGTGCACCCCATGAACATCCTGTGAGCGGTAGAGCAAAATATATATATATATATATATATATTATATATATATATATATATATATATATATATATATATATATATATATATATATATATATAAAGATCACAATAGGTCCTTGTGGCCTCTGTATTGTAGTTAGTAATGTTTCTATTAAGCTATGGAGCTGTAGACCCGAGGACTTTCCCACACTATATCACACAGTAAGAGCGTGTGACCTAGTGGTCCAAGTACCAGTGACCAAGGTGGCAATGGTCTAGGTCGATCTAGGTGCTAGTAGTCTGGGTGATAGTAGTCAAGATCCAAGAAGTTTAGGTGCTTCTTGTGTAGGCTCTAGTGGTCTATTGACTTAAGTCAATAGGTACTAGTGGCTTATTTCCAGATCGTGTAGATGATAGTGGTTTAGGTCCTTGAGGTTAAGGCGCTAGTAGCCCTGACCCTTCGAATGTAGGTGTTTATTAGACCCCCGTAGTCTAGGTCCTACTAACTCGTGTAACAAAGCGTTAGATTCTAAAAAGTGAGGACCAAGAGACTTTGATCATGGTGGCAAAAGTCCCAGTATATCAGAGTGTAGTGGTGAGCTTGCAGTTCCTGGTGTGTAAGTAACACGGGAGGAGACAGATGCATGACAGTAAACAAATGGGAATACATGAGAGTCGGATCCCAGTGTGTACATTGTCATAGCACCGATTACTTGTGCCAGTTACAAGTTAAACAGCTAGACCAGGAGCTGAGACTCGAATCCCAGCTGGGATTAGATTCACGGAGACAGAGGCTGCAGACCTCACTTAGAGAGAACTAATGGTAAGGACAGTGCCGAGCAGGCGATGCAAAATGCCGCCAATAAAAAGTAGGGGCGCCATTGGTACACTAAGAGAAAACACCATAAGTGTCCGGGGCCCAAAACTGTTCAACAGCCTCCCATCAAGCATTAGGAGAATTGCCAATAAACCCCTGGCTGCCTTCAAGAGAGAGTTGGACAGATACCTAAAGTCGGTGCCGGATCAGCCGGGCTGTGGCTCGTACGTCGGACTGCGTGCGGCCAGCAGTAACAGCCTAGTTGATCAGGCCCTGATCCATCGGGAGGCCTGGTCGTGGACCGGGCCGCGGGGGCGTTGATCCCCGGAATAACCTCCAGGTAACCAGGAGCATATCGCTGGATTTACACATCAACCGAATAATCTCTGCAGCACTGCCTGTGACAGTCATTCACTGCTTTCATACACCGTAAGTCATATCCATAATATAATATCTTTATCTCTAAAAGTACATATATAAGGTATACAGTCCTAGCTGACATCAATGGCATGCTACTATATAGAGAGCCGCTTGTTGTGCAGAGCATTTCGGGCAAGTTAGGTCAATTTTGTCCCAGGATGCGACCCACACCAGTCGACTAACACTCAGGTACCCATTTTATACTGATGGGTGAACATAGACAACCGGCGTAAGGAAACACACCCAGTGTTTCAACCCTAGCCGGGAATCGAACCCGGACATCTCACTGTGTGAAGCGAGAGCTTTTGCCACCAGGCCACGGGTCACCATCATGAAATATGCATCACCAGTATGGAACCCGCACTTAAGGCAGAGTGTCTGAAAACCGAGGAAAGTGCTGAGGTACGTAACGAGACTAATAGAACTAAGGAAAATAAGCGACGAGGAGGGGCTAATGAAACTAAACCTGACGATATTAGACGGTAAAATAACCAAGAGAGACATGATACCAACATACAAAAATACTTAGAGGACCTGACAGGATGAGCAGGAATAGACAAGTCATAAGACGAGGAAGAGGCACACAAGAGCAATGTTTGATGATAAAGATGCAGTCTAGTTACAGGGATGTTAGGATGTATATCGTCAGGAAGTAAAATGACAATGACGAACAAGAAGTGAAGGTGGGCTCTATTAAAGAAATGGAAAACACGTAAAATAAAACCCAGTAGACTAGGAGGGAGGACATCCGGCAAGCGGCAAGTTGAGGGGCAAGGCTAAGACACCACCTCCAGGAAAGCAGCCAACTTCTTCCATCAAGTGCCCTGCAACCACCATCAGCAGCAAGCCCCCTGCAACCGACCTCTTGCATGCAAAAAATGCAATTGCAAAAAGTATACCTCCTTCCAACTCAGCAACATGCAGATTTACAATTGGTATAACTTTGTGCAGCGGATGGGCAATGGGGTATACCCCATCCTATGAACTTTACATATTATGGATAATGCAACACACACACACACACTTGAATCAAAATGCACCAAAGTGGTCAGGTCACTTACCTTTATTACCCCTCCTCCCCTTCCCCCCACTCATCCTTTACCCACATTTCCATCCCAGCCCATCCTTTTTTCTTCCCCATCTTACTTCGCCTCGCCTCGCCAGGAGTTGAGACTCCACCAATACCACCATAAAAAAAACGAGAGCAAAATTAATAAGTTCATTTAGGCAGAGAATCCATTGTCAAAACCTGTGATATTATGTGCAGGAATATGACGAAATAAATGACTTCAAAGACAACCCGCTCACACAAATGTTCAAGAAATGTCAGAGTATGTTCTACACAGTATTGCCAGGCAGTGTGATGACATACTCTGACTGCCTGTGTTTAATAGCTCAGAGTCGCCTAAAACCAACCATATCAGGGTGAATATTTCTTAGTTCTACAAGTAGATAAAAACTCACATACATGGCTACAGTGTAATGTTTTTGACTGTTGACACTCGTTACTGTTACTTCACATTAAAGAAATTTGTGAATCGTTCGTTATCATTGTAACTTGCTTAGCAAACACCACTGCTGAGGTCCAGTTCCTGGATCATTATGTACCTCTGTAATCTGTTGACTCTACCCACAACACTGGTGTAGCTCACTACCACCCACAGCACTGGCGTAGCTCACTACCACCCACAGCACTGGTGTAGCTCACTACCACCCACAGCACTGGTGTAGCTCACTACCACCCACACCACTGGTGTAGCTCACTGCCACCCACAGCACTGGTGTAGCTCACTACCACCCACAGCACTGGTGTAGCTCACTACCACCCACAGCACTGGTATAGCTCACTGCCACCCACAGCACTGGTGTAGCTCACTGCCACCCACAGCACTGGTGTAGCTCACTACCGCTCACAGCACTGGTGTAGCTCACTACCACCCACAGCACTGGTGTAGCTCACTGCCACCCACAGCACTGGTGTAGCTCACTACCACCCACAGCACTGCTGTAGCTCACTGCCACCCACAGCACTGGTGTAGCTCACTGCCACCCACAGCACTGGTGTAGCTCACTACCACACACAGCACTGGTGTAGCTCCCTGCCACCCACAGTACTGGTGTAGCTCACTACCACCCACAGCACTGGTGTAGCTCACTGCCACCCACAGCACTGGTGTAGATCACTACCACCCACAGCACTGGTGTAGCTCACTGCCACACACAGCACTGGTGTAGCTCACTACCACCCACAGCACTGGTGTAGCTCACTACCACCCACAGCACTGGTGTAGCTCACTACCACCCACAGCACTGGTGTAGCTCACTACCACCCACAGCACTGGTGTAGCTCACTGCCACTCACAGCACTGGTGTAGCTCACTACCACCCACAGCACTGGTGTAGCTCACTACAACCCACAGCACTGGTGTAGCTCACTACCACCCGCAGCACTGGCGTAGCTCACTACCACCCACTGCACTGGTGTAGCTCACTGCCACCCACAGCACTGGTGTAGCTCACTGCCACCCACAGCACTGGTGTAGCTCACTGCCACCCACAGCACTGGTGTAGCTCACTGCCACCCACAGCACTGGTGTAGCTCACTGCCACACACAGCACTGGTGTAGTTCACTGCCACACACAGCACTGGTGTAGCTCACTGCCACACACAGCACTGGTGTAGCTCACTGCCACACACAGCACTGGTGTAGCTCACTACCACCCACAGCACTGGTGTAGCTCACTACCACCCACAGCACTGGTGTAGCTCACTACCACCCACAGCACTGGTGTAGCTCACTACCACCCACAGCACTGGTATAGCTCACTGCCACCCACAGCACTGGTGTAGCTCACTGCCACCCACAGCACTGGTGTAGCTCACTACCGCCCACAGCACTGGTGTAGCTCACTGCCACCCACAACACTGGTGTAGCTCACTACCACCCACAGCACTGGTGTAGCTCACTGCCACCCACAGCACTGGTGTAGCTCACTGCCACCCACAGCACTGGTGTAGCTCACTGCCACCCACAGCACTGGTGTAGCTCCCTGCCACCCACAGTACTGGTGTAGCTCACTACCACCCACAGCACTGGTGTAGCTCACTGCCACCCACAGCACTGGTGTAGCTCACTACCACCCACAGCACTGGTGTAGCTCACTGCCACACACAGCACTGGTGTAGCTCACTACAACCCACAGCACTGGCGTAGCTCCCTACCACCCACAGCACTGGTGTAGCTCACTACCACCCACAGCACTGGTGTAGCTATCTACCACCCACAGCACTGGTGTAGCTCACTGCCACTCACAGCACTGGTGTAGCTCACTACCACCCACAGCACTGGTGTAGCTCACTACCACCCACAGCACTGGTGTAGCTCACCACCACCAGCAGCACTGGCGTAGCTCACTACCACCCACTGCACTGGTGTAGCTCACTGCCACCCACAGCACTGGTGTAGCTCACTGCCACCCACAGCACTGGTGTAGCTCACTGCCACCCACAGCACTGGTGTAGCTCACTGCCACCCACAGCACTGGTGTAGCTCACTGCCACACACAGCACTGGTGTAGTTCACTGCCACACACAGCACTGGTGTAGCTCACTGCCACACACAGCACTGGTGTAGCTCACTACCACCCACAGCACTGGTGTAGCTCACTACCACCCACAGCACTGGTGTAGCTCACTACCACCCACAGCACTGGTGTAGCTCACTACCACCCACAGCACTGGCGTAGCTCACTACCACCCACAGCACTGGTGTAGCTCACTGCCACCCACAGCACTGGTGTAGCTCACTACCACCCACAGCACTGGTGTAGCTCACTGCCACCCACAGCACTGGTGTAGCTCACTAACACCCACAGCACTGGTGTAGATCACTACCACCCACAGCACTGGCGTAGCTCACTACCACCCACAGCACTGGCGTAGCTCACTACCACCCACAGCACTGGTGTAGCTCACTGCCACCTACAGCACTGGTGTAGCTCACTGCCACCCACAGCACTGGTGTAGCTCACTACCACCCACAGCACTGGTGTAGCTCACTACCACCCACAGCACTGGCGTAGCTCACTACCACCCACAGCACTGGCGTAGCTCACTACCACCCACAGCACTGGTGTAGCTCACTGCCACCCACAGCACTGGTGTAGCTCACTGCCACCCACAGCACTGGTGTAGCTCACTGCCACCCACAGCACTGGTGTAGCTCACTGCCACCCACAGCACTGGTGTAGCTCACTACCACCCACAGCACTGGTGTAGCTCACTGCCACCTACAGCACTGGTGTAGCTCACTGCCACCCACGGCACTGGTGTAGCTCACTACCACCCACGGCACTGGTGTAGCTCACTGCCACCCACAGCACTGGTGTAGCTCACTGCCACCCACAGCACTGGTGTAGCTCACTACTACCTACAGCACTGGTGTAGCTCACTGCCCCCACAGCACTGGTGTAGCTCACTGCCACCCACAGCACTGGTGTAGCTCACTGCCACACACAGCACTGGTGTAGCTCACTACCACCCACAGCACTGGTGTAGCTCACTACCACCCACAGCACTGGTGTAGATCACTGCCACACACAGCACTGGTGTAGCTCACTACCACCCACAGCACTGGTGTAGCTCACTACCACCCACAGCACTGGTGTAGCTCACTACCACCCACAGCACTGGTGTAGCTCACTACCACCCACAGCACTGGTGTAGCTCACTGCCACTCACAGCACTGGTGTAGCTCACTACCACCCACAGCACTGGTGTAGCTCACTACCACCCACAGCACTGGTGTAGCTCACTACCACCCGCAGCACTGGCGTAGCTCACTACCACCCACTGCACTGGTGTAGCTCACTGCCACCCACAGCACTGGTGTAGCTCACTGCCACCCACAGCACTGGTGTAGCTCACTGCCACCCACAGCACTGGTGTAGCTCACTGCCACCCACAGCACTGGTGTAGCTCACTGCCACACACAGCACTGGTGTAGCTCACTGCCACCCACAGCACTGGTGTAGCTCACTGCCACCCACAGCACTGGTGTAGCTCACTGCCACCCACAGCACTGGTGTAGCTCACTACCACCCACAGCACTGGTGTAGCTCACTGCCACCTACAGCACTGGTGTAGCTCACTGCCACCCACGGCACTGGTGTAGCTCACTACCACCCACGGCACTGGTGTAGCTCACTGCCACCCACAGCACTGGTGTAGCTCACTGCCACCCACAGCACTGGTGTAGCTCACTACTACCTACAGCACTGGTGTAGCTCACTGCCCCCACAGCACTGGTGTAGCTCACTGCCACCCACAGCACTGGTGTAGCTCACTGCCACACACAGCACTGGTGTAGCTCACTACCACCCACAGCACTGGTGTAGCTCACTACCACCCACAGCACTGGTGTAGATCACTGCCACACACAGCACTGGTGTAGCTCACTACCACCCACAGCACTGGTGTAGCTCACTACCACCCACAGCACTGGTGTAGCTCACTACCACCCACAGCACTGGTGTAGCTCACTACCACCCACAGCACTGGTGTAGCTCACTACCACCCACAGCACTGGTGTAGCTCACTGCCACTCACAGCACTGGTGTAGCTCACTACCACCCACAGCACTGGTGTAGCTCACTACCACCCACAGCACTGGTGTAGCTCACTACCACCCGCAGCACTGGCGTAGCTCACTACCACCCACTGCACTGGTGTAGCTCACTGCCACCCACAGCACTGGTGTAGCTCACTGCCACCCACAGCACTGGTGTAGCTCACTGCCACCCACAGCACTGGTGTAGCTCACTGCCACCCACAGCACTGGTGTAGCTCACTGCCACACACAGCACTGGTGTAGTTCACTGCCACACACAGCACTGGTGTAGCTCATTGCCACACACAGCACTGGTGTAGCTCACTGCCACACACAGCACTGGTGTAGCTCACTACCACCCACAGCACTGGTGTAGCTCACTACCACCCACAGCACTGGTGTAGCTCACTACCACCCACAGCACTGGTGTAGCTCACTACCACCCACAGCACTGGTATAGCTCACTGCCACCCACAGCACTGGTGTAGCTCACTGCCACCACAGCACTGGTGTAGCTCACTACCGCCCACAGCACTGGTGTAGCTCACTGCCACCCACAGCACTGGTGTAGCTCACTGCCACCCACAGCACTGGTGTAGCTCACTACCACCCACAGCACTGCTGTAGCTCACTGCCACCCACAGCACTGGTGTAGCTCACTGCCACCCACAGCACTGGTGTAGCTCACTGCCACCCACAGCACTGGTGTAGCTCCCTGCCACCCACAGTACTGGTGTAGCTCACTACCACCCACAGCACTGGTGTAGCTCACTGCCACCCACAGCACTGGTGTAGCTCACTACCACCCACAGCACTGGTGTAGCTCACTGCCACACACAGCACTGGTGTAGCTCACTACCACCCACAGCACTGGCGTAGCTCCCTACCACCCACAGCACTGGTGTAGCTCACTACCACCCACAGCACTGGTGTAGCTCACTACCACCCACAGCACTGGTGTAGCTCACTGCCACTCACAGCACTGGTGTAGCTCACTACCACCCACAGCACTGGTGTAGCTCACTACCACCCACAGCACTGGTGTAGCTCACCACCACCCGCAGCACTGGCGTAGCTCACTACCACCCACAGCACTGGTGTAGCTCACCACCACCCGCAGCACTGGCGTAGCTCACTACCACCCACTGCACTGGTGTAGCTCACTGCCACCCACAGCACTGGTGTAGCTCACTGCCACCCACAGCACTGGTGTAGCTCACTGCCACCCACAGCACTGGTGTAGCTCACTGCCACCCACAGCACTGGTGTAGCTCACTGCCACACACAGCACTGGTGTAGTTCACTGCCACACACAGCACTGGTGTAGCTCACTGCCACACACAGCACTGGTGTAGCTCACTACCACCCACAGCACTGGTGTAGCTCACTACCACCCACAGCACTGGTGTAGCTCACTACCACCCACAGCACTGGTGTAGCTCACTACCACCCACAGCACTGGCGTAGCTCACTACCACCCACAGCACTGGTGTAGCTCACTGCCACCCACAGCACTGGTGTAGCTCACTACCACCCACAGCACTGGTGTAGCTCACTGCCACCCACAGCACTGGTGTAGCTCACTATCACCCACAGCACTGGTGTAGCTCACTACCACCCACAGCACTGGCGTAGCTCACTACCACCCACAGCACTGGCGTAGCTCACTACCACCCACAGCACTGGTGTAGCTCACTGCCACGTACAGCACTGGTGTAGCTCACTGCCACCCACAGCACTGGTGTAGCTCACTACCACCCACAGCACTGGTGTAGCTCACTACCACCCACAGCACTGGTGTAGCTCACTACCACCCACAGCACTGGTGTAGCTCACTGCCACCCACAGCACTGGTGTAGCTCACTGCCACCCACAGCACTGGTGTAGCTCACTACCACCCACAGCACTGGTGTAGCTCACTACCACCCACAGCACTGGCGTAGCTCACTACCACCCACAGCACTGGTGTAGCTCACTGCCACCCACAGCACTGGTGTAGCTCACTGCCACCCACAGCACTGGTGTAGCTCACTGCCACCCACAGCACTGGTGTAGCTCACTGCCACCCACAGCACTGGTGTAGCTCACTACCACCCACAGCACTGGTGTAGCTCACTGCCACCTACAGCACTGGTGTAGCTCACTGCCACCCACGGCACTGGTGTAGCTCACTACCACCCACGGCACTGGTGTAGCTCACTGCCACCCACAGCACTGGTGTAGCTCACTGCCACCCACAGCACTGGTGTAGCTCACTACTACCTACAGCACTGGTGTAGCTCACTGCCCCCACAGCACTGGTGTAGCTCACTGCCACCCACAGCACTGGTGTAGCTCACTGCCACCCACAGCACTGGTGTAGCTCACTGCCACACACAGCACTGGTGTAGCTCACTGCCACCCACAGCACTGGTGTAGCTCACTACCGCTCACAGCACTGGTGTAGCTCACTGCCACCCACAGCACTGGTGTAGCTCACTACCACTCACAGCACTGGTGTAGCTCACTACCACCCACAGCACTGGTGTAGCTCACTGCCACCCACAGCACTGGTGTAGCTCACTGCCACCCACAGCACTGGTGTAGCTCACTGCCACCCACAGCACTGGTGTAGCTCACTGCCACACACAGCACTGGTGTAGCTCACTGCCACCCACAGCACTGGTGTAGCTCACTGCCACCCACAGCACTGGTGTAGCTCACTGCCACACACAGCACTGGTGTAGCTCACTGCCACACACAGCACTGGTGTAGCTCACTACCACCCACAGCACTGGTGTAGCTCACTACCACCCACAGCACTGGTGTAGCTCACTACCACTCACAGCACTGGTGTAGCTCACTACCACTCACAACATGGGTATGGAGTGACTGCCACCCACAGAATGGGTATGGAGTGACTACCACTCACAACATGGGTATGGAGTGACTGCCACTCACAACATGGGTATGGAGTGACTGCCACTCACAACATGGGTATGGAGTGACTGCCACTCACAACATGGGTATGGAGTGACTGCCACTCACAGCATGGGTATGGAGTGACTACCACCCACTACATGGGTATGAAGTGACTACCACCCACAGGATGGGTATGGTGTGACTACCACATACTACATGGGTATGGAGTGACTAAGCAATTCAACGTACGAACCACAGGCCGGCTGGTAAGGAACTAACCTTAGGTACTTACCTATATCGCTCCTAAAGACAGCTAGGTGGTGACGTGTACTTAGCTCAGTGGTGACGTGTACTTAGCTCAGTGGTGACGTGTACTTAGCTCTGTGAAGACCTGTTTGTGTGCTCTCTGTGAATCTGTACCAGGATGCCCTCTCTTGAGCAACTTTACCAGCAGCTGAGAGAAGAGCTCAGAGTGGCTAAGATGGAGATACGGCTATTAACGGAGGAGAACAAGAGGATTCGTAGTAATCCTTCTGTTGTGAGTCCCCAGGTTAAGAGGGGAGCTTGGTCAGTGGCCGGGCAACATGGAACCAAGCTGAAGATCAAGAAAACGGTTGGAGAGGCAGAAACAACGAGAAACCAGAAGACTACCGTGGAAACTTCCAACTCATTCTCGGTGCTACCTGACGAATGTGAGTGTTCTACTGGGAATGCCACAACGAGCACCAAAGAAGTATTGGCAGACGTGAGTAAGACATCCCTAGAAACCCCAACGAAGACCATCGAGAACGTCTTGACGAATTCTACAAGTGGTGTAATGCTACCTGGCGAATATGAGTCGACTACTCGGAGCATCACGACGGACGACGCCAAGGAAGGTAAAAACATTGTTGTTGTTGGGGATAGCCAGGTTAGGTACATGGATAGGGCATTCTGCTTGAAGGATAGGAGTAGGAGGCAGAGAGCGTGTTTTCCTGGGGCTGGGATGAAGGATATTGTTAGCCGTCTGGATGACATCATGAGAGGTAATGGGAGCAATCCTATTATCTGTCTCAGTGCTGGAGGCAACGATGTTTGCAGACGTAGGAGTGAGGACCTGATTAGCAGGTATAGGTCAGCAATAGAGATGGTTAGGAGGAAGGGTGGGAAACCTGTCATATGTGGCATTTTGCCAAGGAGAGGAGTTGGAAATGAATGGTTGTCCAGAGCAATTGGTGTCAATTGCTGGCTGGACAAATACTGTAAGGAAAATGCGGTAACATTCATTGACAACTGGGACCTCTTCTATGGCAGAAATGACATGTACTCACCTATTTGTACTCACCTATTTGTGGTTGCAGGGGTCGATTCACAGCTCCTGGCCCCGCCTCTTCGCTGATTGCTACTAGGTCCTCTCTCTCCCTGCCCCATGAGCTCTATCATACCTCGCCTTAAAACTATGTATGGTTCCTGCCTCCACCACATCACTTTCTAGGCTATTCCATGGCCTGACTACTCTATGACTGAAGAAATACTTAATAACATCCCTTTGATTCATCTGAGTCTTCAACTTCCAATTGTGACCTCTTGTGTCTGTGTCCCATCTCTGGAACATCCCGTCTTTGTCCACCTCGTCTATTCCGCGCAGTATTTTATATGTCGTTATCATGTCTCCCCTGACCCTCCTGGCCTCCAGTGTCGTCAGGCCGATTTCCCTCAACCTTTCTTCATAGGACAATCCCCGTAGCTCTGGGACTAGTCTTGTTGCAAACCTTTGCACTTTCTCTAATTTCTTGACGTGCTTGACTAGGTGTGGATTCCAATCTGGTGCTGCATACTCCAGTATGGGCCTGACGTAGATGGTGTACAGAGTCTTACACGAATCCTTACTGAGGTATCGGAACGCTATCCGTAGGTTTGCCAGGCGCCCGTATGCTGCAGCAGTTATCTGATTGATGTGCGCCTCAGGAGATATGCTCGGTGTTATACTCACCCCCAGATCTTTTTCCTTGAGTGAGGTTTGCAGTCTTTGGCCATCTAAACTATATTGTGTCTGCGGTCTTCTTTGCCCTTCCCCAATCTTCATGACTTTGCATTTGGCAGGGTTAAATTCAAGGAGCCAGTTGCTGGACAAGGCTTGTAGCCTGTCCAGATCTCTTTGTAGTCCTGCCTGATCCTCGTCCGATTCGATTCTTCTCATTAACTTCACATCGTCTGCAAACAAGGACACTTCTGAGTCTATCCCTTCCGTTATGTCGTTCACGTATACCAAGAACAGCACAGGTCCTAGGACTGACCCCTGTGGAACCCCGCTTGTCACAGGCGCCCACTCTGACACCTCGTCGCGTACCATGACTCGTTGTTGCCTCCCTGTCAGATATTCTCTGATCCATTGCAGTGCCTTTCCTGTTATGTGTGCCTGGTCCTCTAGCTTTTGCAGTAACCTCTTGTGAGGAACTGTGTCGAAAGCCTTCTTGCAGTCCAAAAATACGCAGTCGATCCACCCCTCTCTCTCTTGTCTTACTTCTGTCACCTTGTCATAAAACTCTAGTAGGTTTGTGACACAGGATTTTCCTTCCCTGAAACCGTGCTGGTTGTCAATTATACACTTGTTTCTTTCCAGGTGCCCCACCACTCTCCTCCTGATGATCTTCTCCATGACCTTGCATACTATACACGTTAGTGATACAGGTCTGTAGTTTAGTGCCTCATGTCTGTTTCCCTTTTTAAAAATTGGGACTACATTTGCCATTTTCCATACCTCAGGGAGTTGCCCAGTTTCAAATGATGTGTTGAAGATCTTTGTTAATGGCTCACACAATATCTCTGCTCCCTCTTTAAGGACCCATGGAGAGATGTTGTCTGGTCCCACCGCCTTTGAGGTGTCAAGTTCGCATAGCAGCTTCTTCACCTCCTCCTTGGTTATATGTACCTCATCCAGCACTTGCTGGTGTGCCCCCCTGTTCTGATTTCTTGGAGTCCTACTGGTTTCCACTGTAAATACCTCTTTAAATCTTGTGTTGAGCTCCTGACATACCTCTCGGTCGTTTCTTGTGAATTCCCCATCACCCTTCCTCAGTCTGATTACCTGGTCCTTGACTGTTGTTTTCCTCCTGATGTGGCTGTACAACAGCTTCGGGTCAGTCTTTACTTTTGATGCTATGTCATTTTCATATTGTCTCTGAGCCTCCCTTCTTATCTGTGCATATTCGTTTCTGGCTCTTCGGCTGATTTCTTTATTTTCCTGAGTTCTCTGTCTTCTGTACCTTTTCCATTCTCTAGTACACCTAGTTTTTGCCTCCCTACACCTTTGGGTGAACCAAGGACTCGTTCTGTTCTTCCCATTATTTCTGTTTCCCTTGGGAACAAACCTCTCCTCTGCCTCCTTGCATTTTGTTGCTACATAGTCCATCATTTCTTGTACTGGTTTTCCTGTCAGTTCCCTCTCCCACTGAATGTCTTGAAGGAAGTTCCTCATGCCTGAGTAGTTCCCCCTTTTGTAGTTTGGTTTTTCCCAGCCTATTCCTGTTACTCTCTCCACTTGGAGCTCAACTATGTAGTCGAAGCACAGAACCACATGATCACTAGCTCCCAGGGGCCTTTCATACATGATACCCTCGATGTCCGAACTACTCATGGTGAATACAAGGTCCAACCTTGCTGGTTCATCCTCTCCTCTCTCTCTGGTAGTGTCTCTAACATGTTGATGCATGAGGTTCTCCAGTACCACATCCATCATCTTGGCTCTCCATGTTTCGGGACCCCCATGGGGCTCCAGGTTTTCCCAGTCAATCTCCTTGTGATTGAAATCACCCATAACTAGTAACTTTGCTCCCCCCATGTGTGCTCTCCTGGCCACCTCGGCTAGTGTGTTGATCATTGCTCTGTTGCTCTCATAGTATTCTTCTCTTGGCCTCCTGCAGTTCTGTGGTGGGTTGTACATTACTGCAATTATCACCTTATGTCCCTCAGACTGGATTGTTCCTACTAAGTAGTCCCTTTCGCCCATGCCATCCATTCCTTCCATTTTCTCAAAACCCCACTGGTTTTTAATGAGCAGTGCAACTCCTCCTCCCCCTCTCCTCCCTCTGTCTTTCCTGAAGATTTGATATCCGGATGGAAAGATTGAATCTGTTATTATTCTGGTGAGTTTTGTTTCTGTGAGTGCTATTATGTCTGGGGATGTCTCTTTGATTCTTTCGTGCCACTCCTCATACTTGTTTGTTATTCCATCTGCATTTGTATACCACACCTTCAACTTCTTTTCTAAGACTGTGGTCTGGGAAGTATATTGAGGTTGGGGAAGTGGGAGACCTGGTAAGGAACTATGGGTTGTTGCTGTGGGGGTGAAGTTTGTAATGTAGTGGGTGGGGGCATTGGATGTGGCATGGGTGTTTTGATTTAGAGTGTTTGGTTGCACTGGGGTTGACCTGGTTGGGAGGCTTCTATAGGAAGATGTAAGGGAGGCTGTATTTGATCTTCTTCCTGGGTCTGGGATCTCCTGTCTGTCTTCTCCATCCCCTCTCTTTCCTCCTTTCGCCTTTGTACCATCTCTCTCAGTTTCTTCCTTTCTTCTTGTGTTCTGTCGCGGTCGAGATGGGGATGGGGTTCACTTATCTAGGTGTGGGGTGGGAGCACTGGCCAACGCAGTGGAGGGAGCTGTTAGGTCTTTAAACTAGGAATAGTTAGTGGTATGGGTTTTGGCAGGAAAACTGTGAAGTCGCAGGGTAGTAACATGAGTACTAGGAGAACTAGTAATAGGCAAAATGAGGTGGATATTGGAAAGCCAGTGGCACTAATTGACAAGGACAGTAATAGGTTTAGTGGAATAACAGAAAGGAGCAGGAAGGGTAAAGAGAGAGGAGGGTCATTAAATATTTATTACACAAATAGTCGCAGTGCTAGGAATAAGATGGACGAGTTGAGACTAGTTGCTAGTGCAGGTAACATAGATGTATTTGCCATTACTGAGACGTGGTTTAATTCAAAAAGTCGGGACATGCCTGCAGAATGTCACATTCAGGGTTTTAAATTGTTCCAAGTAGATAGAAGTATCGGGAAGGGGGGTGGGGTGGCACTGTATGTCCGAGATCGCTTGAACTGTTGCATAAAAACGGGTATTAAGTCTGAAGTAACACATACAGAGTCTGTTTGGATAGAATTTTCAGAGGGGCATGAAAAATTAATTTTAGGTGTGATATACCGTCCCCCAAATTTAGATAGGGACCAGGGGAGACTACTATGGGAGGAAATTGTTAGGGCCACAAGGCACGATAATGTAGTAATTCTAGGAGACTTTAACTTTAGTCATATTGATTGGAATTTCTTGACTGGGAATTTAGAATCATACGATTTCTTAGAAGTAGTTCAGGATTGTTTTTTGAAGCAGTTTGTGACAGAACCTACAAGGGGAAATAACCTGCTTGACTTAGTTCTGGCAAACAATGAATCCCTTGTTAATAATTTAGAAGTTTCAGAGGAACTGGGTGCTAGCGACCACAAATCAATTACATTTAGAATTGAATGGAAGTATGATAGTAGGGATAACTCAGTAACAGTCCCAGATTTTCGCTTAGCAGATTACGATGGGCTTAGAGAACACTTATCATCTGTTGACTGGGGTAACGAAGAGAGCTATCAATATGACAGTTTTCTGAACACAATACATGCTGCTCAAAGAACGTTTATCCCTTATAAGGAAATTAGATCAAATAGAAATGACCCAAAATGGATGAATAATAGGCTGAAATATCTACTAGGGCATAAGAAAGGAATTTATAGGCGTATCAAAAGAGGCGAGGGTCATCTTATGAATCAGTATATTGACATTAAGAGGGACATTAAAAAGGGGATAAGAAAAGCTAAAAGGGACTATGAAATTAAAGTTGCTAGGGATTCTAAAACTAACCCAAAAAGTTTTTTCCAGGTATATAGAACAAAAGTCAGAGACAAGATAGGTCCCCTTAAAAATAACTATGGGCATCTTACTGACAAAGAGAATGAAATGTGCTCGATTTTAAATAATTATTTTCTCTCGGTTTTTACACAGGAAGACACTAATAATATTCCGGTAATAAATTTTTATAGTGGACCAGAAGAAGATAAATTATGTAACATCACAGTCACTAGTGAAATGGTTGTGAAGCAGATAGACCGACTGAAGCAAAATAAGTCACCGGGTCCTGATGAGGTTTTTTCAAAGGTTCTTAAGGAATGCAAAATGGAAGTCTGTGAACCATTAACTAATATTTTTAATTTATCTCTTCAAACAGGTGTAGTGTCTGATATGTGGAAGATGGCTAATGTAATTCCTATTTTTAAAACAGGGGACAAGTCGTTACCGTCAAATTACCGCCCAATAAGCCTGACCTCAATTGTAGGCAAATTACTAGAGTCAATTATAGCTGAGATTATAAGAAGACATCTAGATAAGTATAGCTTGATTAATGATACTCAGCATGGATTCACAAGAGGCCGGTCTTGTCTAACTAATTTATTAACTTTCTTCAGTAAAGCTTTTGAGGCTGTTGACCACGATAAAGAATTTGATATTATTTAGTAAGATTTTAGTAAGGCATTTGATAGAGTTCCGCACCAAAGACTGTTAAAGAAAGTGGCAGCTCATGGCATTGGGGGAGGGTGCTCTCGTGGATCGAGTCATGGCTCACTGACAGGAAGCAGAGAGTGTCCATAAATAGGGTTAAATCCGAGTGGGGATCAGTAACAAGTGGCGTTCCACAGGGATCAGTCTTGGGCCCGTTGTTGTTTATAATATATATCAATGATCTTGATGAAGGAATTACTAGTGATATGAGCAAATTCGCCGATGACACGAAGATAGGTAGGATAATTGATTCAAACGTAGATGTTAGGGAACTTCAGGAGGATTTAGACAAACTCTACTCTTGGTCAGAAAAGTGGCAGATGCAGTTCAATGTAGATAAATGCAAGGTTCTGAAGCTCGGGAGTGTCCATAACCCTAGCACTTATAAGTTAAATAATGTAGAACTTAGCCATACAGATTGCGAAAAGGACTTGGGGGTTATGGTAAGCAGCAACCTTAAACCAAGACAGCAATGCCTAAGCGTACGTAATAAGGCAAATAGATTACTGGGATTTATATCAAGAAGTGTAAGCAACAGAAGTCCAGAGGTCATACTGCAGCTTTATACATCATTAGTAAGGCCTCACCTAGATTATGCAGCTCAATTCTGGTCTCCATATTACAGAATGGACATAAATTCGTTAGAAAACATTCAGCGTAGGATGACTAAATTAATACATAGCATTAGAAATTTTCCTTGTGAAGAAAGATTGAAGACTCTTAAGTTACATTCACTTGTTAGACGAAGAATGAGGGGAGACCTGATCGAAGTGTATAAGTGGAAGATAGGTATTAATAAAGGGGATATTAACAAGGTCTTGAGGATATCTCTCCAAGAGAGAACCCGCAGTAATGGATAAGTTTAGATTTAGAAAGGACATAGGAAGGTATTGGTTTGGAAATAGGGTAGTTGATGAGTGGAACAGTCTACCTAGTTGAGTTATTGAGGCTGGGACTTTGAGTAGTTTCAAATTTAGGTTGGATAAATACATGAGTGGGAGGGGTTGGATTTGAGAGGGAGCTTGTTTCTTGGGTGGCATTGAAAATTGGGTTGGTCAAATGTTTGTTAGTGGGATGAATTGTAAAGGACCTGCCTAGTATGGGCCAACAGGCCTGCTGCAGTGTTCCTCCTTTCTTATGTTCTTATGTTCTTATTTGTAAACCTTTTTATGTATGATGGTAAGCTGTTGAATAGTCTTGGGCCCTTTACACTTATTGCATTTTCATTGGAGGTACAATGCACTGTCTGCTGAGTCTTTTGCTATCATTTGCAGTGATTTTGTGTGCAGGGTTGGGACCAATCCCTCTTGGGTTTTCCAAGAGTAAATTATGATGTAACTTTCTCGCCTGCGTTCCAAGGAGTACATAAGAACATAACATAAGAAAGGAGGAACACTGCAGGAGGCCTGTTGGCCCATACTCGGCAGGTCCTTTACAGTCCATCCCACTAACAAAACATTTGCCCAACCCAATTTTCAGCGCTACCCAAGAAATAAGGTCTGATAACTCTATCCACTCATTTTCAAGTCCCACTCAAATCCAACCGCTCTCACTCATATATTTATCCAACATAAATCTGAAACTACCCAAAGTCCCAGCCTCAATAACCCAACTAGGTAGACTGTTCAACTCATCAACTACCCTATTTCCAAACCAATACTTTCCTATGTCCTTTCTAAATCTAAACTTGTCTAATTTAAATCCATTACTGCGGGTTTTCTCTTGGAGAGATATCCTCAAGACCTTATTAATATCCCCTTTATTAATACCTATCTTCCACTTATACGCTTCGATCAGGTCTCCCCTCATTCTTCGTCTAACAAGTGAATGTAATTTAAGTGTCTTCAATCTTTCTTCACAAGGAAGATTTCTAATGCTATGTATTAATTTAGTCATTCTACGCTGAATGTTTTCTAACGAATTTATTTCCATTCTGTAATATGGAGACCAGAACTGAGCTGCATAATCTAGGTGAGGCCTTACTAATGATGTATAAAGCTGCAGTATAACCTCTGGACTTCTGTTGCTTACACTTCTTGATATAAATCCCAATAATCTATTTGCCCTATTACGTACGCTTAGGCACTGCTGTCTTGGTTTAAGGTTACTGCTCACCATAACCCCAAGTACTTTTCACAATCTGTATGGCTAAGCTTCAGAACCTTGCATTTATCTACATTGAACTACATCTGCCACTTTGCTGATCAGGTATTAAGTTTGTTTAAATCATCCTGAAGTTCCCTGATATCTACGTTTGAACCAATTATCCTACTTATCTTTGTGTCATCGGCGAATTTGCTCATTTCACTAGTAATTCCCTCATCAAGATCATTGATATATATTATAAACAACAACGGGCCCAAGACTGATCCCTGTGGAACGCCACTTGTTATAGATCCCCACTCGGATTTAACCCCATTTATGGACACTCTCTGCTTCCTGTCTGTGAGCCATGACTCGATCCACGAGAGCACTTTTCCCCCAATGCCATGAGCTGCCACTTTCTTTAACAGTCTTTGGTGCGGAACTCTATCAAAAGCCTTACTAAAATCTAATTAAATAATATCAAATTCTTTATCGTGATCAACAGCCTCAAAAGCTTTACTGAAGAAAGTTAATAAATTAGACAAGAACGGCCTCTCGTGAATCCATGCTGAGTATCATTAATCCAGCTATGCTTATCGAGATGGCTTCTTATAATCTCAGCTATAATTGACTCTAGTAATTTGCCTACAATTGAGGTCAGTTAAGGTGCTTGACTGTACTTAGACTTTGACTGTATTAAACTAATAATGATCATGACAGAGAAGAGATAACTCACAAAGAGAGTAGTGCAAGAAAGGTATAAAATACCGACAATATGAAAGTTAAGACACATGTGCAACATTTGGATATCTTTATTGTAGACGTTTCGCCATCCAATGGCTTTATCAATACAGATTCTAGGACATAATAGGAAGACAGTAGAACTATATACAAAAGATGAGGTAATCAGTCCCTCGGCCTTGGAGTTAGTGTTCACAGCATCGTGGTGGAGGAGAATCTGGAGCAAAGGCAAGAAGACTGGCGTTTATATAGGCGTCAGTGGAAGGGATGGGCAGCAGACGAGGGCAGTCACTGGTAGGCGGGATTCCCCAGTGGAAGTAGGTCCTTCCCAAAGAGATGGGTTAGTTGCAGCAGCCGTGAAGAAGGTCTTGTAGATGTCCTCTGAACCAAGATTCCATGATGTTGCAGTGTCTGACAAGTTGTGCAAGAAAGGTATAAAATACCGACAATATGAAAGTTGCAGTCAGACACTGCAGCCACGATGCTGTGAACACTAACTCCAAGGCCGAGGGACTGATTACCTCATCTTTTGTATATAGTTCTACTGTCTTCCTATTATGTCCTAGAATATGTATTGATAAAGCCATTGGATGGCGAAACGTCTACAATAAAGATATCCAGATGTTGCACATGTGTCTTAACTTTCATATTGTCGGTATTTTATACCTTTCTTGCACAACTTGTCAGACACTGCAACATCATGGAATCTTGGTTCAGAGGACATCTGTTAGGTAAGACACATATGCAACAGTTAGGTATCTTTATTATGAAACGTTTCGCCTACACAGTAGGCTACTGTGTAGGCGAAACGTTTCATAATAAAGATACCTGTTGATAAATTAGACACATGTGCAACTCTTGGGTATCTTTATTGAGGAAACGTTTCGCCACACAGTGGCTTCATCAGTCCATACATAGGAGAAACTTGAAGAACAGGAGGAGAATGAGGTAATCAGTCCCTCAACCTTGAGTCGATGTGTTCAGTCCATCAATCTTGAGTAGAATACGGCAGATGAGCGGAGAAGCAGCTTATAAACCGTATGGCAGGAGAGGTGTAGCAGTCATAGGTAGTGTCACATTTGTTCAATGTGGAAGTAGGTTGTGCCCAAGAATTAGGCAAGCGAAGAATTCCTAAGTATTAAGATCCCAATTCATCTACAAACCTGTCAGACACTGCAACTTCTTGGGATCTTAATACTTAGGAATTCTTCGCTTGCCTAATTCTTGGGCACGACCTACTTCCACATTGAACAAATGTGACACTACCTATGACTGCTACACCTCTCCTGCCATACGGTTTATAAGCTGCTTCTCCGCTCATCTGCCGTATTCTACTCAAGATTGATGGACTGAACACATCGACTCAAGGTTGAGGGACTGATTACCTCATTCTCCTCCTGTTCTTCAAGTTTCTCCTATGTATGGACTGATGAAGCCACTGTGTGGCGAAACGTTTCCTCAATAAAGATACCCAAGAGTTGCACATGTGTCTAATTTATCAACATGTCGGTTCTCTGAACCATTCATCTACAAACCTGTCAGACACTGCAACTTCTTGGGATCTTAATACTTAGGAATTCTTCGCTTGCCTAATTCTTGGGCACAACCTACTTCCACATTGAACAAATGTGACACTACCTATGACTGCTACACCTCTCCTGCCATACGGTTTATAAGCTGCTTCTCCGCTCATCTGCCGTATTCTACTCAAGATTGATGGACTGAACACATCGACTCAAGGTTGAGGGACTGATTACCTCATTCTCCTCCTGTTCTTCAAGTTTCTCCTATGTATGGACTGATGAAGCCACTGTGTGGCGAAACGTTTCCTCAATAAAGATACCCAAGAGTTGCACATGTGCCTAATTTATCAACAGGTCGGTTCTCTGAACCATTCATCCATAAAGATACCTAACTGTTGCATATGTGTCTTACCTAACAACCTGTCGGTATTTTATACCATTTTAATGTTCAGAGGACATCTACAAGACCTTCTTCACGGCTGCTGCAACTAACCCATCTCTTTGGGAAGGACCTACTTCCACTGGGGAATCCCGCCTACCAGTGACTGCCCTCGTCTGCTGCCCGTCCCTTCCACTGACGCCTATATAAACGCCAGTCTTCTTGCCTTTGCTCCAGATTCTCCTCCGCCACGATGCTGTGAACACTAACTCCAAGGCCGAGGGACTGATTACCTCATCTTTTGTATATAGTTCTATTGTCTTCCTATTATGTCCTAGAATCTGTATTGATAAAGCCATTGGATGGCGAAACGTCTACAATAAAGATATCCAGATGTTGCACATGTGTCTTAACTTTCATATTGTCGGTATTTTATACCTTTCTTGCACAACTTGTCAGACACTACAACATCATGGAATCTTGGTTCAGAGGACATCTACAAGACCTTCTTCACGGCTGCTGCAACTAACCCATCTCTTTGGCAAGGACCTACTTCCACTGGGGAATCCCGCCTACCAGTGACTGCCCTCGTCTGCTGCCCGTCCCTTCCACTGACGCCTATATAAACGCCAGTCTTCTTGCCTTTGCTCCAGATTCTCCTCCGCCACGATGCTGTGAACACTAACTCCAAGGCCGAGGGACTGATTACCTCATCTTTTGTATATAGTTCTACTGTCTTCCTATTATGTCCTAGAATCTGTATTGATAAAGCCATTGGATGGCGAAACGTCTACAATAAAGATATCCAGATGTTGCACATGTGTCTTAACTTTCACAAAGAGAGTAGCCTGAGGAAGAGAAGATTGACACAGATAGTGATCTGAGGAAGAGAGAGCTCATAGGGTGACTTAAGGAAGCAGAGAGTGTCCATAAATGGGATTAAATCCGAGTGGGGATCTGTAACAAGTGGCGTTGTTTATAATATATATATCAATGATCTTGATGAGGGAATTACTAGTGATATGAGCAAATTCGCCGATGACACAAAGATAGGTAGGATAATTGATTCAAACGTAGATGTTAGGGAACTTCAGGAGGATTTAAACAAACTATATTCTTGGTCAGAAAAGTGGCAGATGCAGTTCAATGTAGATAAATGCAAGGTTCTGAAGCTTGGGAGTGCCCATAACCCTAGTACTTATAACTTAAATGATGTAGAACTTAGCCATACAGATTGCGAAAAGGACTTGGGGGTTATGGTGAGCAGCAACCTTAAACCAAGACAGCAATGTTAGGTAAGACACATATGCAACAGTTAGGTATCTTTATTATGAAACGTTTCGCCTACACAGTAGGCTTCTTCAGTCAAGTACAGAAAAGTTGATAGAAGCAGAAGATACTTGAAGACGATGTAATCAGTCCATCACCCTTAAAGTTTTGAGGTGGTCAGTCCCTCAGTCTGGAGAAGAACATTGTTCCATAGTATGAAACAATATGCCATATTGTTTCATACTATGGAACAATGCTCTTCTCCAGACTGAGGGACTGACCACCTCAAAACTTTAAGGGTGATGGACTGATTACATCGTCTTCAAGTATCTTCTGCTTCTATCAACTTTTCTGTACTTGACTGAAGAAGCCTACTGTGTAGGCGAAACGTTTCATAATAAAGATACCTAACTGTTGCATGTGTGTCTTACCTAACAACCTGTCGGTATTTTATACCATTTTAATGTTCAAGACAGCAATGCCTAAGCGTACGTAATAAGGTAAATAGATTACTGGGATTTATATCAAGAAGTGTAAGCAACAGAAATCCAGAGGCCATACTGCAGCTTTATACATCATTAGTAAGGCCTCACCTAGATTATGCAGCTCAATTCTGGTCTCCATATTACAGAATGGACATAAATTCGTTAGAAAACATTCAGCGTAGGATGACTAAATTAATACATAGCATTAAAAAACTTCCTTATGAAGAAAGACTGAAGACTCTTAAATTACATTCACTTGTTAGACGAAGAATGAGGGGAGACCTGATCGAAGCGTATAAGTGGAAGATAGGTATTAATAAAGGGGATATTAATAAGGTCTTGAGGATATCTCTCCAAGAGAGAACCCGCAGTAATGGATTTAAATTAGATAAGTTTAGATTTAGAAAGGACATAGGAAAGTATTGGTTTGGAAATAGGGTAGTTGATGAGTGGAACAGTCTACCTAGTTGGGTTATTGAGGCTAGGACTTTGGGTAGTTTCAAATTTAGGTTGGATAAATATATGAGTGAGAGGGGTTAGATTTGAGTGGGACTTGCACATCAGAGCTTATTTCTTGGGTAGCATTGAAAATTGGGTTGGTCAAATGTTTTGTTAGTGGGATGAATTGTAAAGGACCTGCCTAGTATGGACCAACAGGCCTCCTGCAGTGTTCCTCATTTCTTATGTTCTTATGTTAAGTAAGAGATAGCTCACGCGGATAGTGACCAAAGGAAAAGATAGCCCATAGAGTGCCTGAGAAGGAGAAAGCTCACAAAGAGAGAGTGACCTGAGTAAAAAATAGCTCACCAAGGGAATAACATGGGTAAGACCTCACAGAGAGAGAGTGACCTGAGTAAGAGATAGCTTACAAAGATAGTGACTTGAATAAGCGATAGCCCACCAAGAGAGTGACCTAAAAATGTAATGGATTACAATAGAGATAGCACGCAAAGATAACGACTAATTGTAGAGCTAGCTCATGAAAATTGCTGAGTTGGGTTGGAAGGAGCAGAGCTGAGAGTGACAACACTCTGGTCTCTCCCTCACTTTTATGAGAGTTAAACAATGGTCTCAGCTCCGTGTGGCCGCTGCTGAATAATAATTTTAATGTTCTATAATATTTCAAGTTAGAGTGAGTGAGTAAGAGAGAGAGAGAGAGAGAGAGAGAGAGAGAGAGAGAGAGAGAGAGAGAGAGAGAGAAACAGAACGAGAGGTTACAGTGAAGAAGAAAATTTTCAATACAGTATCTGCAACAGTACATAAATAACCCACAATACAGTAACTACAACATTTCATAATTAACCCACAATACAAAAACTACAACAAATCACAGCTCACACTGCAGTAACAAGAGAGAGAGAAAACGTCAGATGAGTCGTGGATCATTATCTGGTCTAGGAGTGAGGGAACGAACATCAAGACACAGTTACACCACATGAGTTACTCTTTAACAGATAAATTCCAAATTAGTCTGCGCTTAAACGATGTTAGATTTATGAGAGAGAGAGAGAGAGAGAGAGAGAGAGAGAGAGAGAGAGAGAGAGAGAGAGAGAATTTTTGGCTCTCAGTCCCTTAGTCGTGACAAGGATCGAAGACTCTCAAGACTGAATACCTTCTTGGGGACTGAGTATGGCCAGTGTAACAGCAGACACTTAAGTTAAAAGCCACACGAATGGTGTAAGTACGTATGCTACTGTTGTCTGGAGCGACACGAAATATATTTCGTTTTGTTAAGTAAAAGAACACATGTACAACTAATGCCACAAAAAGATGTCACATTAGTTGCACTTGTGTCCTTTTACTTAGTATATTGTCGGTAATTCTACCAATGTTAATACATGTTTCATTCTAACATTATTTCGTGTATGTATGTTGAATTTTCTCCTTTTGTAGATGAATAACTAATTTGCTGATCAAAGGTTGTGACGTCTCCTGACGTCTCTGTGGCTCCTCTAATGACTCTGTGGCTTCTCTGACATCTCTGTGGCTCCTCTATTCTTTCAGCTTGCATCCATGTTCACTCGTCCTGAGCCTGACTTTGAGCACACTGTTCAGAAGAATCTTGTATGTAGTAATCATGTCTCCTCTATTGTTACGTTCTTTCAGCGTTGAAACCGTCATCTCTTATAATCCTCTTTTCACAGTTTGTTTCTTAGTTCCTCCTCTACTTTGGTAGCGAATCGTTAATTTTTTATTTACTTTTAAGTATTTTTTAAAGTGAGAGTTTCACGCTGGTGCTGCGTACTCATGGTCTTTTATTCAGATTTCTAAAGACTATTCTTCCATTTATCCCCCTTCCCCGACGCTTGAGGTAGGGTTGGTGTGTTTGTGCACCAGGAAAAATGGCCTTTCTCATTTGGGAGGCAGATCTCGCTCCCAAAAGAGTGCTTACTTCTTATTTAAGAGTCAAGCACAAGTGGTGGGGATGTTTCTCATTCCTCAGAATGTACTAAGATTTTGTGCCTTAGAATCTGAATGAGCAACTCGTGTGTGTGTAGTTTGGCGAGAGAGAGAGAGAGAGAGAGAGAGAGAGAGAGAGAGAGAGAGAGAGAGAGAGCGCAAGTAAGCAAACAAGCAAGCATGAGAGCGCCTAGACTAGCAGACGGAGTAGCGAGCCTTCCCCCTCCTGCACGCTTCAACACATTACAGCTGCGTTTGAATGAACAATATACGTGGTTTGTAGAATGCGAATTACCTAGTCTGAATTGTTTTGGTTACCTTGTGATGTATGTAATGATAGCAAGTTAGTGGCGACATAAAGCTGGTAATGAGTACAGTCCTTTGTGAAGACAGGAGTGTAGTGGGTAATGTTGGCAGGAAATTGATAATGATTTCAACCTCAGTTTAATTTCAAGGAGCTGATTGGTCTAACTGTTCTAGGGCTTTGTAAATCCTACACATCTGTCGTATTTCTGTTTGTTATTACTGGCGTACAATACTTCGAGTTGTCATCCTGACGCAGGTTTAACGGGATGCGTGAGGACTGATTTTTTCTTCTTCCTGGATACTGTGACGACGCTGGTGTTCTTCAAGTGTTCTCTAGACGGTGCTCTTAGTGTTTTTTTTCTAGAAAACTTGGTTGTAAGAACTTGTCTCGAGATTAGTGGACGGGGTATCGATCCCCCACCTACTCTTTTGCTCTATGACCCACACAGGTCAACTGCTTCATGTAAATAATAACTAGGTAAGTGTCCATCGTTGTGGGATCTCTGAAAGCATTCCTGTATCTCATAAGCCCAGCTTCCTCTACCTCAGTGCACAGAATGCAGCATAAATTTCATATATATATATATACATGTATATGTCGTGCCGAATAGGCAGAACTTGCGATCTTGGCTTAAATAGCAACGCTCATCATGCCATATAGAACAAGTGAAAATTTGTGTATGCAATAATTTCGCCAAAATCATTCTGAACCTAACGAAAAAAATATATTTGATTGTGTTTGTTTAGTACTAAATTATTGTTAATGTATTTAAAATATATTTAGTTGGGTTTGGTTAAAATAAATTACACATGTTATGATAAGGTTAGGTAAGTTTTCTAAGATTCTTTTGGTCCAAAATTATAAATTTTTACATCAACATTGATGAAAAAAATGTATCTTTAAACGTATAAGAGAAAATTTCAGAAAGGACTTAATTTTAAATGAGTTCTTGCTAATTGACCAGTTTTACCTATTAGGCACGACATATATATATATATATATATATATATATATATATATATATGTCGTGCCGAATAGGCAGAACTTGCCATCTTGGCTTAAATAGCAACGCTCATCTTGCCATATAGGACAAGTGAAAATTTGTGTATGCAATAATTTCGCCAAAATCATTCTGAACGTAACGAAAAAAATATATTTCACTGTGTTTGTTTAGAATTAAATTATTGTAAACAAATCTAAAATATATATAGTTGGGTTAGGCTAAAATAAATTGTTCTTGTTGTAATAAGGTTAGGTAAGTTTTCTAAGATTCTTTTGGTGCAAAATTAAAATTTTTTACATTAACATTAATGGAAAAAATGTATCTTTAAACGTATAAGAGAAAATTTTAGGAAGGACTTAATTTTAAATGAGTTCTTGCTAATTGACCAGTTTTACATATTCGGCACGACATTATATAATATATATATATATATATATATATATATATATATATATATATATATATATATATATATATATATATATATATATATATTATGCATTCTTTTGGTCCGAGGGTAATTTGCTTTATACTTCCAAGACCTTTCAACTGGATGGTGTGTTATCTTGCGGTGCTTCTTGTGTCCTGTTGCTGCTCATCGCAGTAAATTCATTCACATGTCTTGCTCACTTTTTTTTTGACCTTATATTCCTTCACTTGCAAAATAGCCGAATGTCAGTACTAGTGACCTCTTGCTTCTTATACTTTTCTGTGTCTAATTAACTTAAAAACAATACCGTGGTCTTCCTTGCTGGTTCGTCAACTTCCTCAATCCCAACTTTCCCAGTGTCGTTAGTTCTTCGTTATTCAAAAGTAAACCATTAATTGGAAATAAAAACTAAACTAAATTATGTAGGTTTAAAAATTATAGCAATGCTAAATTGATGACTTTATCTCTACTTTCCTTGGGTGTACACAGGCTCTTTCAGTTTTTATCACTGTGGTTTTCTCTTCTGAAGAGGATATCCTCCTCCCGGAATCTTTCGACATTGTCTCGTTAGCTAATCCCTCATTTCATTTTCTCTATTTCCCTCCAGTTCACTTTTCCACTGTACTGCATTCGGAAATTTTTCATCATTTTATAGTTACATTTTCTGAAAACTGAATTCTCCCCTCTTCCCTCCTGCTAGTCTGCCAAATACGGTGTTGTATGTTCACTAGCAGCAAATAGTCTCTCATGGTCTCTCACTAATATTGGATGAGTTTGTCTATTAAAGGGAATACAAGGTTAGGATTTGCAGGTTCTTTCCACTTCTCCCTGGTGTGTGTCCCTGACATGTTGACGCTTACAGTGTTTCGTCACCGCCTCCCTCAGCTACCCTCCCTCCACACGTGTACAGTTCTCCCTCATCTTCCCCTACATACGTGTCCAGTCCTCCATCATCTACATAATCAACACGTGTCTAGTCCTTTTCCACACGTGTCCAGTCCTCCATACTCTACCTCCTCTACACGTGTCCAGTCCTCTATCCTCCTCCTCTAAACGTGTCCAGTCCTCCATACTCTACCTCCTCTACACGTGTCCAGTCCTCTATCCTCCTCCTCCATACGTGTCCAGTCCTCCATACTCTACCTCCTCTACACGTATCCAGTCTTCCGTGTGAATCTCAGTTTTCCCAGCATATGTTTCAGAATTTTGAAATCTCTTTAGTCGTAGTGACTCTTCTTGCCACTTCTGTTGTGGTCTCCTGCAGGTTGATGATATATGGTAATCGCTGCTTCTACTATCCTGGATCCATCAGTGGTCTCCTGCAGGTTGTTGATACATGGTAATCACTGCTTCTACTACCCGGGATCCATCAGTAATTTCCTGCAAGATGCTGGTAGATGGCAGATCACTGAATCTATTACCTTAGGTTCGCCAGTCTAGATAGCGCCATGGAGCAAATGACCACAGAGAACTGAGCTTCGAATATATTTTCTAAGGAAACATGTAGAGAGGGTACAAAGAACCCAACGTTCTGTAGAGAAGAGTACTGAAATATGAAAGAGGGAAATTGAGAGAGAGACTGAGAGAGAGAGAGAGAGAAACAGCCTTTTTAGATACATTTCAATGGAAAGTTAATGGGATATGCTAGAGGGGTGTTTGTCGTGGCTCGGGAAAAGGTGCAGAGCAGAGAGCTGAGGAGAGACCAGAGAAGTGAGTAGAGCAGAGGAGAGAGAGCAGAGGAGAGAGAGCAGAGGAGAGAGAGCAGAGGGGAGGGAGCAGAGGGGAGGGAGCAGAGGAGAGAGAGCAGAAGGGAGCGAGCAGAAGGGAGTGAGCAGAAGGGAGTGAGCAGAAGGGAGGGAGCAGAGGAGAGGGAGCAGAGGGGAGAGAGCACAGGGGAGAGAGCACAGGGGAGAGGGCAGAGGGGAGAGAGCAGAAAAGAGAGACCAGAAAAGAGAGCACGGGAGAGTCCAGAGAAGAGAGCACATGAGAGAGCAGAGAAGAGAGCAGAGAAGAGAACAGAGGAAAGACCAGAGAAGAGAATAATGCAGAGGGGAGAGAGCAGAGGGAAGGGAGCAGAGACGAGGGAGAAGAAGGGAGAGAGCAGAAAAGAGAGCAGAGGGAAGGGAGCAGAGAGGAGGGAGAAGAAGGGAGAGAGCAGAAAAGAGAGCACACTAGAGACCAGAGAAGAGAGCAGAGGGGAGAGAGCAGAAGAGAGAGAGAGCAAAGGAGAGAGAGCAGAGGAGAGAGAGCAGAGGAGAGAGAGCAGAGGAGAGAGAGCAGAGGAGAGAGAGCAGAGGAGAGAGAGCAGAGGAGAGAGAGCAGAGGGGAGAGAGCAGAGGAGAGAGAGCAGAGGAGAGAGAGCAGAGGGGAGAGAGCAGAGGAGAGAGAGCAGAGGAGAGGGAGCAGAGGAGAGGGAGCAGAGGAGAGAGAGCAGAGGAGAGAGAGCAGAGGGGAGAGACCAGAGGAGAGAGACCAGAGGAGAGAGAGCAGAGGAGAGAGAGCAGAGGAGAGCAGAGGAGAGGGAGCAGAGGAGAGAGAGCAGAGGAGAGAAAGCAGAGGGGAGGGAGAAGAAGGGAGAGAGCAGAAAAGAGAGCACAATAGAGACCAGAGAAGAGAGCAGAGGGGAGAGAGCAGAGGAGAGAGAGCAGAGGAGAGAGAGCAGAGGAGAGAGACCAGAGGAGAGAGAGCAGGGGAGAGAGAGCAGAGGAGAGAGAACAGAGGAGAGGGAGCAGAGGAGAGGGAGCAGAGGAGAGAGAGCAGAGGAGAGAAAGGAGAGGGGAGAAAGCAGAGGGAAGGGAGAAGAAGGGAGAGAGCAGAAAAGAGAGCACAATAGAGACCAGAGGGGAGAGAGCAGAGGAGAGAGAGCAGAGAAGAGAGAGCAGAGGAGAGAGAGCAGAGGAGAGAGAGCAGAGGAGAGAGAGCAGAGGAGAGAGAGCAGAGGAGAGAGAGCAGAGGGGAGAGAGCAGAGGAGAGAGAGCAGAGAGAGCAGAGGAGAGAGAGCAGAAGAGAGAGAACAGAGGAGAGAGAACAGAGGAGAGAGAGCAGAGGAGAGAGAGCAGAGGAGAGAGAGCAGAGGAGATAGAGCAGAGGAGAGAGAGCAGAGGAGAGAGAGCAGAGGAGAGAGAACAGAGGAGAGAGAGCAGAGGAGAGAGAGCAGAGGAGAGACAGCAAAGGAAAGAGGGCAGAGGAGAGAGAGCAGAGGAGAGAGAGCAGAGGAAAGGGAGCAGAGGAGAGGGAGCAGAGGAGAGGGAGCAGAGGAGAGGGAGCAGAGGAGAGGGAGCAGAGGAGAGAGAACAGATGAGAAAGAGCAGAGGAGAGAGAGCAGAGGAGAGAGAGCAGAGGAGAGAGAGCAGAGGAGAGAGAGCAGAGGAGAGAGAGCAGAGGAGAGAGAGCAGAGGAGAGAGAGCAGAGAAGAGAGCAGAGAAGAGAGCAGAGAAGAGAGCAGAGAAGAGAGCAGAGAAGAGAGCAGAGAAGAGAGCAGAGAAGAGAGCAGAGAAGAGACCAAACTATAAGTAAATTTATCACCAGTTTATTATTGTCCGGGTGAAGCCTCACTCAAGCAGGAGTCAGTCTGTGATGCATCACGTGTTAGTGTCCCTGTGCAGGGCCAGGGCCAGGGCCAGGACCAGGGCTAGGGCCACTGCCAGGGCCAGGGCTAGGACCAGGGACACGGCTAATCCCAGGCCCAGGGCCAGGGAGAGGGCCAGGGCCAGAGACAGTGCAAGGGCCAGGGCCAGGCCCAGGGAACTATTGTCACTGAGATAGGGCCAGAAGATGGCCAGTGGACCAGTGCAATTGCCAGAAAAGAGGATCAATCGACAAAAGTCAAGGCCAGAAAAATTATCAGTGGACCAGTGCCAGGGCCAGAAAAGATGATCACTAGACAGGTGGCAGGACCAGAAGTGGGTCAGAGGACCAGTGACAAGGCCAGAGGGAAAGTGTGAATGGACCGGTGCCAGGGCCAGAAGACGAAGGCCAATGAACCAGTGCCTGGACAAAGAGAGGGGATCAATGGACCAGTGTCTGGAGAAAGAGAGGGGATCAATGGACCAGTGCAAGGGCCAGAGCAAAAAGATCAACGGACTGGGCCAGAGCTAGAACAGGATCAATGGACCAGTAACAAGCCCAGAGCAAGAGAGAATCAGTGAACCAGGGCCAGAGGAAGAGGGGTAATGGACTGGTGCCAGGGCCAGAGGAAGAAGGGTAATGGACTGGTGTCAGGGCCAGAGGAAGAGGGGTAATGGACTGGTGCCAGGGCCAGAGGAAGAGGGGTAATGAACCGGTGCCAGGGCCAGAGGAAAAGAGGTAATGTACCGGTGCCAGAGCCAGAGGAAGAGGGGTAATGGATCTTTGCCAGGAATAGAGGAAAAGGGGTAATGGGCTGGTGCCAGGGACAGAGAGACAGTGCCAGAAATTCATTGCATCATAACGACATCTCTGTCAACACTGTACACTCAGCTGGGAGGCACAGGTGTCTGTGCCTCCGCTTCTTGCTTCATCAACACCTGCTACAACACTTCCTTCGTCATCAACACCTGCTACAACGCTTCCTGTTTCAACAACACCTGCTACAACACTTCCTGCTTCAACAGCACCTGCTATAACACTTCTTGCTTCATGAACACCTGCAACGCTTCCTGCTTCATCAATACCTGCTATAACACTTCCTGCTTCAACAACACTTGCTATAACACTTCCTGCTTCAACAACACCTGCTACAATACTTCCTGCTTCATCAACACTTGCTATAACACTTCCTGCTTCAACAACACCTGCTACAATACTTCCTGCTTCATCAACACTTGCTATAACACTTCCTACTTCATCAACACTTGCTATAACACTTCCTGCTTCAAAAACACTTGCTATAACACTTCCTGCTTCAACAACACCTGCTACAATACTTCCTGCTTCAACAGCACCTGCTACAATACTTCCTACTTCATCAACACTTGCTATAACACTTCCTACTTCATCAACACTTGCTATAACACTTCCTACTTCATCAACACTTGCTATAACACTTCCTGCTTCATCAACACTTGCTATAACACTTCCTACTTCATCAACACTTGCTATAACACTTCCTACTTCATCAACACTTGCTATAACACTTCGTACTTCATCAACACTTGCTATAACACTTCCTACTTCATCAACACTTGCTATAACACTTCCTACTTCATCAACACTTGCTATAACACTTCCTGCTTCATCAACACTTGCTATAACACTTCCTACTTCATCAACACTTGCTATAACACTTCCTACTTCATCAACACTTGCTATAACACTTCCTACTTCATCAACACTTGCTATAACACTTCCTACTTCATCAACACTTGCTATAACACTTCCTGCTTCATCAACACTTGCTATAACACTTCCTACTTCATCAACACTTGCTATAACACTTCCTGCTTCAACAACACCTGCTACAATACTTCCTGCTTCATCAACACTTGCTATAACACTTCCTGCTTCATCAACACTTGCTATAACACTTCCTACTTCATCAACACTTGCTATAACACTTCCTGCTTCATCAACACTTGCTATAACACTTCCTACTTCATCAACACTTGCTATAACACTTCCTACTTCATCAACACTTGCTATAACACTTCCTGCTTCATCAACACTTGCTATAACACTTCCTACTTCATCAACACTTGCTATAACACTTCCTACTTCATCAACACTTGCTATAACACTTCCTACTTCATCAACACTTGCTATAACACTTCCTGCTTCATCAACACTTGCTATAACACTTCCTACTTCATCAACACTTGCTATAACACTTCCTGCTTCATCAACACTTGCTATAACACTTCCTACTTCATCAACACTTGCTATAACACTTCCTGCTTCAACAACACCTGCTACAATACTTCCTGCTTCAACAACACCTGCTACAATACTTCCTGCTTCAACAACACCTGCTACAATACTTCCTACTTCATCAACACTTGCTATAACACTTCCTACTTCATCAACACTTGCTATAACACTTCCTGCTTCAACAACACCTGCTACAATACTTCCTGCTTCAACAACACCTGCTACAATACTTCCTGCTTCAACAACACCTGCTACAATACTTCCTGCTTCAACAACACCTGCTACAATACTTCCTGCTTCAACAACACCTGCTACAATACTTCCTGCTTCAACAACACCTGCTACAATACTTCCTACTTCATCAACACTTGCTATAACACTTCCTACTTCATCAACACTTGCTATAACACTTCCTGCTTCATCAACACTTGCTATAACACTTCCTACTTCATCAACACTTGCTATAACACTTCCTGCTTCAACAACACCTGCTACAATACTTCCTGCTTCATCAACACTTGCTATAACACTTCCTGCTTCAACAACACCTGCTACAATACTTCCTGCTTCAACAACACTTGCTATAACACTTCCTGCTTCAACAACACCTGCTACAATACTTCCTGCTTCAACAACACCTGCTACAATACTTCCTGCTTCAACAACACCTGCTACAATACTTCCTGCTTCAACAACACCTGCTACAATACTTCCTGCTTCATCAACACTTGCTATAACACTTCCTACTTCATCAACACCTGCTACAATACTTCCTGCTTCATCAACACTTGCTATAACACTTCCTGCTTCAACAACACCTGCTACAATACTTCCTGCTTCAACAACACCTGCTACAATACTTCCTGCTTCATCAACACTTGCTATAACACTTCCTGCTTCAACAACACTTGCTATAACACTTCCTGCTTCATCAACACTTGCTATAACACTTCCTACTTCATCAACACTTGCTATAACACTTCCTGCTTCAACAACACCTGCTACAATACTTCCTGCTTCATCAACACTTGCTATAACACTTCCTACTTCATCAACACTTGCTATAACACTTCCTACTTCATCAACACTTGCTATAACACTTTCTGCTTCAACAACACCTGCTACAATACTTCCTGCTTCAACAACACCTGCTACAATACTTCCTGTTTCAACAACACCTGCTACAATACTTCCTGCTTCAACAACACCTGCTACAATACTTCCTGCTTCAACAACACCTGCTACAATACTTCCTGCTTCAACAACACCTGCTACAATACTTCCTACTTCATCAACACTTGCTATAACACTTCCTACTTCATCAACACTTGCTATAACACTTCCTGCTTCATCAACACTTGCTATAACACTTCCTGCTTCAACAACACCTGCTACAATACTTCCTACTTCATCAACACTTGCTATAACACTTCCTACTTCATCAACACTTGCTATAACACTTCCTGCTTCAACAACACCTGCTACAATACTTCCTGCTTCAACAACACCTGCTACAATACTTCCTACTTCATCAACACTTGCTATAACACTTCCTACTTCATCAACACTTGCTATAACACTTCCTACTTCATCAACACTTGCTATAACACTTCCTACTTCATCAACACTTGCTATAACACTTCCTGCTTCAACAACACCTGCTACAATACTTCCTGCTTCATCAACACTTGCTATAACACTTCCTACTTCAACAACACCTGCTACAATACTTCCTACTTCATCAACACTTGCTATAACACTTCCTGCTTCAACAACACCTGCTACAATACTTCCTGCTTCATCAACACTTGCTATAACACTTCCTGCTTCAACAACACCTGCTACAATACTTCCTACTTCATCAACACTTGCTATAACACTTCCTACTTCATCAACACTTGCTATAACACTTCCTACTTCATCAACACTTGCTATAACACTTCCTGCTTCAACAACACCTGCTACAATACTTCCTACTTCATCAACACTTGCTATAACACTTCCTACTTCATCAACACTTGCTATAACACTTCCTGCTTCAACAACACTTGCTATAACACTTCCTGCTTCATCAACACTTGCTATAACACTTCCTACTTCATCAACACTTGCTATAATACTTCCTGCTTCATCAACACTTGCTATAACACTTCCTACTTCATCAACACTTGCTATAATACTTCCTGCTTCATCAACACTTGCTATAACACTTCCTGCTTCAACAACACTTGCTATAACACTTCCTGCTTCATCAACACTTGCTATAACACTTCCTGCTTCAACAACACTTGCTATAACACTTCCTGCTTCATCAACACTTGCTATAACACTTCCTACTTCATCAACACTTGCTATAATACTTCCTGCTTCATCAACACTTGCTATAACACTTCCTACTTCATCAACACTTGCTATAATACTTCCTGCTTCATCAACACTTGCTATAACACTTCCTGCTTCAACAACACTTGCTATAACACTTCCTGCTTCATCAACACTTGCTATAACACTTCCTACTTCATCAACACTTGCTATAACACTTCCTGCTTCATCAACACTTGCTATAACACTTCCTACTTCATCAACACTTGCTATAATACTTCCTGCTTCATCAACACTTGCTATAACACTTCCTACTTCATCAACACTTGCTATAACACTTCCTGCTTCATCAACACTTGCTATAACACTTCCTACTTCATCAACACTTGCTATAACACTTCCTACTTCATCAACACTTGCTATAACACTTCCTGCTTCAACAACACCTGCTACAATACTTCCTGCTTCAACAACACCTGCTACAATACTTCCTACTTCATCAACACTTGCTATAACACTTCCTACTTCATCAACACTTGCTATAACACTTCCTGCTTCATCAACACTTGCTATAACACTTCCTACTTCATCAACACTTGCTATAACACTTCCTGCTTCATCAACACTTGCTATAACACTTCCTACTTCATCAACACTTGCTATAACACTTCCTACTTCATCAACACTTGCTATAACACTTCCTGCTTCATCAACACTTGCTATAACACTTCCTACTTCATCAACACTTGCTATAACACTTCCTACTTCATCAACACTTGCTATAACACTTCCTGCTTCAACAACACCTGCTACAATACTTCCTGCTTCATCAACACTTGCTATAACACTTCCTGCTTCAACAACACCTGCTACAATACTTCCTGCTTCAACAACACCTGCTACAATACTTCCTGCTTCATCAACACTTGCTGTAACACTTCCTACTTCATCAACACCTGCTACAATACTTCCTGCTTCATCAACACTTGCTATAATACTTCCTGCTTCATCAACACTTGCTATAACACTTCCTACTTCATCAACACTTGCTATAACACTTCCTGCTTCAACAACACCTGCTACAATACTTCCTGCTTCAACAACACTTGCTATAACACTTCCTGCTTCATCAACACTTGCTATAACACTTCCTGCTTCAACAACACCTGCTACAATACTTCCTGCTTCATCAACACTTGCTATAACACTTCCTGCTTCAACAACACCTGCTACAATACTTCCTGCTTCAACAACACCTGCTACAATACTTCCTGCTTCATCAACACTTGCTGTAACACTTCCTACTTCATCAACACCTGCTACAATACTTCCTGCTTCATCAACACTTGCTATAACACTTCCTGCTTCAACAACACCTGCTACAATACTTCCTGCTTCAACAACACCTGCTACAATACTTCCTGCTTCATCAACACTTGCTATAACACTTCCTGCTTCAACAACACCTGCTATAATACTTCCTGCTTCAACAACACCTGCTACAATACTTCCTGCTTCATCAACACTTGCTATAACACTTCCTGCTTCAACAACACCTGCTACAATACTTCCTGCTTCAACAACACCTGCTACAATACTTCCTGCTTCATCAACACTTGCTATAACACTTCCTGCTTCAACAACACCTGCTACAATACTTCCTGCTTCAACAACACCTGCTACAATACTTCCTGCTTCATCAACACTTGCTATAACACTTCCTACTTCATCAACACTTGCTATAACACTTCCTGCTTCATCAACACCTGCTATAACACTTCCTACTTCATCAACACCTGCTACAATACTTCCTGCTTCATCAACACTTGCTATAACACTTCCTACTTCATCAACACTTGCTATAACACTTCCTACTTCATCAACACTTGCTATAACACTTCCTACTTCATCAACACTTGCTATAACACTTCCTACTTCATCAACACCTGCTACAACACTTCCTGCTTCATCAACACTTGCTATAACACTTCCTACTTCATCAACACCTGCTACAACACTTCCTACTTCATCAACACCTGCTACAACACTTCCTGCTTCATCAACACCTGCTACAACACTTCCTACTTCATCAACACTTGCTATAACACTTCCTACTTCATCAACACCTGCTACAATACTTCCTGCTTCAACAACACCTGCAGCACTTCCTACAATTAAACTTGACAGCTTCATCAGATTGCCAGTAGCAGTTAGTTTTTAATAAAAGTTCATAAAAGCTGTGTGTTCCTTTGTAAAAGTTCATCAATATTTGTTACTTAAAAGTTCATCAATATCTTTTTGTTCACTGCACAGTTCATGAGTATCTGTGTATTCTCTAATAAGAGTTCATCAGTATCTTTTTGTTCTTCAATGAAAGTTCATCAACATATATATGTTCCTTAATAAACGTTTACTATCTATTTGTTCCTTAAAATTCATCAATATCTATTTGTTCCTTAATAAAAGCTCGTCAATATCTGGTTGGTTTATTAATGGCCTTTAAATCCTCTCGACCAGACGAGGGTCATTAAGGCTGATATATAACCTACTCAACACCACTCAAGAATACTGGAATCCCTTAGACAGGGTTTAAGGTAAGTTGTGAGAGTAAGACACATGTGCAACATCTGGGTATCTTTATTGTAGACGTTTCGCCATCCAGTGGCTTTATCAATACAAATTCCAGGACATAACTTGAAGACAGTAGAACTATGTACAGAAGATGAGGTAATCAGTCCCTCAACCTAGGAGTAGGTGCGAACAGCACCATAGTCGTGGAGATTCTGAAGCAGAAGAAAGAATCCTGGCGCTTATATAGTAACGTCAGGTGAAGCAGACGAGGGCAAATTCACTGGTGGGCGGGATTCCCCAGTGGAAGTAGGTCCTTCCCAAAGAGATGGGTTAGTTGTAGTAGTAGTTGTCGTAGTCGTGAAGGTTATGTACATGTCCTCAGAATTAAGATTCCATGATGTTGCAGTGTCTGACAAGTTGTGTACGAATGGTATATAATACCGACAAGATGAGAGTAAGACACATGTGTCTTACTCTCATCTTGTCGGTATTATATACCATTCGTACACAAGGTAAGTTGTCAGTGTGTACACACCGCGTTGTGGTTTTATTAACACAACACAAGGACATAACCTGAAAAATGTAGAAATGTATACAAAAAATGAAGTAATCAGTCCCTTAGCAGTGAAGAGCGCCGTAGTTTTGAAAGAACTTAACACACTTCTTGTATAGAATAGTATTGATACATTGGTTTAGTTGATATCAGTGTTAATTCTCATAAGTTGTAATGGGTCTCTTATGCCTACGTTATAGCGCGATCGTTTGTTCGAATTTATTCACATTTCTATTCGACGCATCGAAATTGCCAAACAAAGCAATGAGATGATGCTGTGTGAGGCCAGACGGAAATTTTGTGAGTTGAATTTATATATAGTGGTGTTGTTTTGGCGCGTGAATTTAGTGGGAAAACCGGACAATTTTTTTCCCCACGAATATTTAATATTTTAAAGGTGATACCCAGGCCTGAACAACACTGTGAGGTCACAGCGACACTCTGAGGTCACAGCAACACTCTGAGGTCACAGCGACACTCTGAGGTCACAGCGACACTCTGAGGTCACAGCGACACTCTGAGGTCACAGCGACACTCTGGGGTCACAGCAACACTCTGGGGTCACGGCAACACTCTGAGGTCACGCAACACTTAGAAGTCAGGGTATTAATGAGAGGTCAGGGCAATACTAAGAGGTCACGGCAACACTCAGAAGCCAGGGTAATAATGAGAGGTCAGGGCAACACTAAGAGGTCACGGCAACACTCAGAAGTCAGGGTAATAATGAGAGGTCAAGGCAACACTAAGAGGTCACGGCAACACTCAGAAGTCATGGTAATAATGAGAGGTCACGGCAACACTCAGAAGTCAGGGTAATAATGAGAGGTCAGGGCAACACTAAGAGGTCACGGCAACACTCAGAAGCCAGGGTAATAATGAGAGGTCAGGGCAACACTAAGAGGTCACGGCAACACTCAGAAGTCATGGTAATAATGAGAGGTCACGGCAACACTCAGAAGTCAGGGTAATAATGAGAGGTCACGGCAACACTCAGAAGTCAGGGTAATAATGAGAGGTCACGGCAACACTCAGAAGTCATGGTAATAATGAGAGGTCACGGCAACACTCAGAAGTCAGGGTAATAATGAGAGGTCAAGGCAACACTAAGAGGTCACGGCAACACTCAGAAGTCATGGTAATAATGAGAGGTCACGGCAACACTCAGAAGTCAGGGTAATAATGAGAGGTCAAGGCAACACTAAGAGGTCACGGCAACACTCAGAAGTCATGGTAATAATGAGAGGTCACGGCAACACTCAGAAGTCAGGGTAATAATGAGAGGTCAGGGCAACACTAAGAGGTCACGGCAACACTCAGAAGCCATGGTAATAATGAGAGGTCAGGGCAACACTAAGAGGTCACGGCAACACTCAGAAGTCATGGTAATAATGAGAGGTCACGGCAACACTCAGAAGTCAGGGTAATAATGAGAGGTCAGGGCAACACTAAGAGGTCACGGCAACACTCAGAAGTCAGGGTAATAATGAGAGGTCAGGGCAACACTAAGAGGTCACGGCAACACTCAGAAGTCAGGGTAATAATGAGAGGTCAGGGCAACACACATATATATATATATATATATATATATATATATATATATATATATATATATATAAATATATATATATATATATATATATATATATATGCAATAAGATCACAGTAAACAGGTGATTTCAGAATATGCAAAACAACCACTCTGAAAGAATAGAGAAATTCCAAGTGCTTTCGTGACTACTCACATTATCAATGTGAGTTTAAAGATATATTTTTTTCATTAATGGTGATGTAAAAATTTATAATTTTGCATCAAAAGAATCTTAGAAAACTTACCTAACCTTATTATAACAAGCATAATTTATTTTAGCCTAATTAAACTTAATATATTTTAGATACGTTTACAATAGTTTAATACTAAACAAACACAACGAAATATATTTTTTTCGTAAGGTTCAGAATGATTTTGGCGAAATTATTGCATACACAAATTTTCACTTGTCCTATATGGCAAGATGAACGTTGCTATTTAAGCCAAGATCGCAAGTTCTGCCTATTCGGCACGACATATATATACATACAATATATCGTGACGAATATGTAAAACTTGTGATTTTTGGCTTAAATAGCAACGTTTTTCTTGCCGAATAAGGTAAGCTAAAATTTGTGTATGGAATAATTTCTCAAAAATCATTCTGAACCTAACGATAAAAATATATTTTACTGTAATTGTTTATTATTAAATTACTGTAAACTTAACAAAAATATATTTAGTTGGATTAGGCTAAATTAAGTTGCCCTTGTTATAATAAGGTTAAGTAACTTTTCTAAGGTTGTTTTGTTACAAAATTAATAATTTTTACATTAACATAAATTAAAAAATATATCTTCAAACATATAAGAGAAAATTTTAGAAAAGACTTAATTTTAAATGAGTTCTTGCTAATTGACCAAATTTCCGTATTCGGCACGAATACGGAAATTTCCAATAGTTATAGCACTCAGTAATTCCTGTTTCAATATGTTCCTCTGAAGTATAGATAATATGTCTTCCACTCCACTGTTCCCTCAGTTTGCAGCTGTGGTTACTCGTTACCTCTGGTGTAGGTACTAAAAATTCTTATCTACTCTTTTTTTCCTGCTCTCAGTCAACATGGGCAACTTTAATGTTTTCAACCTTTCATCATAGTTCATATTGCTCAACTTTGGCTGCCATTTTATAGCTCTTCTTTCAACATTTTCTAATTACGTGTTTTTTCAGGAGCGTGAGCCACCCGACCGTTGTATATTCCAATTTTGGCCTAATATAGGTTGTAAACAATTTCTTAACATTTTACCATGCATATATTTAAAAGTTTTTTTATAGTCTGGCAGTGTCGTATACGAATTTTTTACAGTTTCCTTCATATGATTTTCCAGTGACAATTTGTTTGTTAATAATAACCTCTATATCCCATTCTTTATCTGATGCTTTTAGTATTCTGTGTCACTCTCTATTCATTTGGCCTAATTTCATTTTCTCCATTTTCCATTACATGACATTTATCTTTATTAAATTCCATCATCCATCACTCAGTGTGCTCAATGTATCTAGATCCTCTTATTTTTACGTAAGATTTTTTGCATCATCTGTAAAATTTTCATATAATTGTATATTCCTTCTGGTAAATCATTTATACAAATTAGAAACATCACTGGGGTAAGTACAGATCCTTGTGGCACCCTGCTTGTCACATCTCCCCTTGCAGACATTTTTTTTTCTCTTATAACTGCTCACAATTTCCTCTCAAACACAATGTCTCTCCTCTAATATAATAATTTACCTTTAACTCCTATAGTTTGCAGTTTTCCGATTAGTCTTTCACGGGG